>NW_004567110.1:56056371-56057671 GCF_000260355.1 Condylura cristata | reverse complement strand
TTTGTTAGTTTCCAAAATCAAATTCCAAATCCTACCTACAGGACCTGCAGAGAAAGCAATGAAATTGTAATTGGATGAAGGAATAACAGCACCCATCCACCAAGTACATAAATTCCACAGTTGAGGCAATGCTAAAAGAGAAGTTCTAGGTAGGTTTTGAGTATCACAAAATCATTGAGTAAATGCAGTGACTCCAGGTTACCAACTTGTTAAGGGAGCTCTGTATAGAATTTATAATCCACAGCTTTCTTTATAGCAGCAATTTGGTAAAGTTGTCTTTGAAACTTTATTCCTAACTTGTAGATCCATAGGCTCTATACTCATGGGATGGACTCAAGAAGTCAAAATGTCATAAAATTATAAAAAGAAAGCACTAAAGCTCTGCAGATATTCATTTGTAGCCCTATCATTGCTTTCTTGATATCTACTTTATTATATGTATTAAAGCTTAGATCAAATATGTTTTGTGTGCATGCATCTTGTGTAAGTCTCTCTAGAGATAGTGAAATATGAGGCACAAACTGGAGTTGAAGGATCACAGTAAGGTTGGAATAGCTATCTTTTTTTAACTCTAAAATTCTTATAATAGATTGATGAAAGGAAACACGGAATTTTTAGCAGATATTTTAGAAATTAATAAAATATAAGAAATTATTGAGCAAAACTATTAGTTTGATATTAAAATTATATGATCAGGAAATTCTAATTGGAATCTGCTATCAGTTGAGTATGTAAACTTGAAAAAGTTAATCTTTAAATCTTAATTTCCTCATCTATACCATAGGAGAAACAAAACCAGCCACATCCTAGATTTGCTAAATGGATTAAATGGGAAAATCAATGTATAGAATATGTAAGCATTCCATTCTCTCTATATTTTGGTTTACTTATTGAAGTTTTGGACAATGTATGATTTCTATTGTCAGGTGGTCACTGTAGAGTTCTCTTGTCACCTTAGTCCATCACCATCCCTGGTGTTCCCTGCTTCACAGTGTTTTCATCCTTTCCCATCCCTTCCTGTCCTCTTCCCCCTCTCCCTTCTGGGACTACATACCTATGGCCAGCTTTCAAGGTTTGCCTAAGACCCTTCGTTTTCTTTTTCTATATTTCACATATAAGTGAACAAAACATAATAAAAAAATCACTAGTATAAATTGAATCCATAGGGATTCAATTTATATTGACTTTTTAAAAAGATTTATTTATTTATGCATAAAGAACTGGGGTACAGGCCAGAGGTGAAGGGACGGCGAGAGGCTTCACCAGAGACAGAGTGGGGAGCAGAACAGGCAGATGCTTC
>NW_004567110.1:56009461-56056271 GCF_000260355.1 Condylura cristata | reverse complement strand
CGAGAGGCTTCACCAGAGACAGAGTGGGGAGCAGAACAGGCAGATCGACAAAGTACACTGCTGAGGGGAGCAGCGGGCGCGTCAGGAGAGGTCTGACCACACCATGTGGTCACCTCTGGTGCAGGCTGGGATGGAACTCACGCGGAAGTGGCTTTAGCTTCTCAGTGCTGTGCTTTAACCCGCTGCGCCACCAGGGAAGGCCTATATTAATGACTTTTTATTGTGCATTGTTAAATTTGAATTTCTGTGGCAAAATGCCCTGAGCTCTCTATGGAGATTCATGCCTCCAGGAAGATTTGTTTATAGATGGGGGAAGAGGCAGTTGTGTCTTTCCTCGTAGAATGAGCTTGTATTGTTAATTTCATATCACCCAGAGGAGATAATGGAAATAAATAAGGGAGAATGTAAGCTTATTTAGATTATGGTGCGAGGAAGAAGCGATTAATTCCTGAAGTAGCTGACATTCATTGAAGCAAGTTCACCTTCAGTGTCCTGTCAGAGAGCACCAAAAGTTGTTTCTTTCACTTCCATTGTCTCTGATTTTGCATTTGGCATCCTCCAGAGCCCTTAGCTGTGTGTCACTCTCTACTCCTTTCTCTCAGATTGTTAATTCTTACCTCTCTGTTTCTCTTTTAGTCCTCATATATCCTCATAAGTATAAACAATTGTTTTTCTCTTCCTTCTACAATAAAAGGGCATTATCTTAATCTAGACATCCTCTTCTCTGCCCAGTTTCTATCCTAAGTATTTCTTCACAATTAAGATTGTTGAAGAAGAGGCATCTATCTTTGTTGGCACTTCTTTATCTCTTATGAAGTCCTTATTCTACCGCCACTTTGCTTTTGTTCTGACTGCCCCATGAAATAATTTTCAAAGTCTGCAACAACCATTTAGATGAAAATCCAATAACTCCTTTTTGGTAGTGATATACTTGTCATATCTGCAGTCAAAGACACCACTGTCCTGTCCCTTCCAGGAATTCTCTGAGACTGTTTTTCTGTTTACTGTTGGGTTTTTCCTTTTACGCTATCTTCTAGACATTTTTTCCTTTATCTTTGAAATGGTAAATTGCTCTTTGGCTTTATCCTGTGTCTCATTTCATCCCAAGTTGTATACTTGGAGAAATGTACCCACCCCATTTCTTCACCTGTCAACCATATCAACTATTTCTAAATCTTTATCTTCAGTGGCAACTTCTCTGTCTACGCGAGCCCATCACAATACATATGAGAACCAGGTACTTCAAGTTCACCATGCGTTCACCTACTTTTATTCTCTCTTCTGCTTTACCCTTGCTCTTGTATTCACTGTCAGTGAATGGCAGACATCTGGAAACCATTCTCTGTTAAGTTCCTAGTTTTGCTGTTCTAATGGATGCATAGCAACACCTCATGATTTTAATTTTCATTTCCCTGATGACTGATGATGTTAAGTTTGTTGTCAGGTAATTTTTCGGTCATTCATATCTTCTATGGTCTGTCAACTCAAATATTTCATCCATTTTTATTGTGTATTTCATCTTGTTAAGATTGAGTCTTAAGAATTCTTTATATATTGTATTCATCGGTCCTTTATTGTAAGTATGCATTTTGAATACTTTCTTCCAGTGTTAGGAACTTACCTTTTAGTTTTTTAGCCATGCGTTTTGGAGAGCAAAATATATTTTTTAAAGATTTATTTATTTATGTTTACAGAACTGGGGCACAGGCCAGAGGTGTGGTGGGTGAGAGGATTCACCAGAGACAGAGTGGGGAGCAGAGCAAGCAGATTGACGAAGTGGGTGGGTCAGGAGAGGTCTGCCACACCTTGTGAGTCAGCTCGCTGTCTGGGGGTCAAACTCATGCTGCAGTAGCTTCTGAGAACTTCATAGTTTGGAGCTTTAACCCGTTGTGCCACCTGGAAGACCCATGAAGAGCAAAAGATTTTTAACTTGATAAAGTCTACAACATTTTATCATTTTTTTCTTTTATAGTTTATGCTTTTTGTGTGCCTTATTTAAGAATTCTTTACTTACATTAAGGCTGTGAACATACTGATTTTTTTCTAAAAGTTTAAAATTTTGGTTATTATGCTTATGTCTTTCATATATATCAAGTTAATATTTGTGCCTGTGATAAAGTTCAGCTTCATTCTTTTTCAAAATGAATATTCAGTTTCAAGCAGTACTTATTCAATATCCAGCACTACTTATTCAAAAGAATATTCTCTTCTTATTGAATTGTCCTGGAAAGTTGTAAAAAATAAATTGATCACAAATGTGTTTATAACTCTTATTTTTCTGTTCAGTTCTTTGTTTCATGGATCAACATATTGATTTTTATGGTAACAGTCACTGTCTTGATTACAGTAGCTTTTTACTAGATTTTGAAATCAAACAATGTAAACCCTCCCACTTGTTCTTTTTTATGTAACTGTTTTTGCCATTATGGCTTCTTTATATTTCCATGTGAATTTGAGCATAAGTTCATTAATCTTCACCCAAAAAGCCTACAAAGATATTGATTTGATTGTATAAGTCTGAAGATAACTTTTGGAAGATGTATCTTAATATCCATGTCTTCAAATGTATCTTAATATCCATGTCTTCAAATTCACGAACAGGATACATCTCTCAATGTATTCAAGTCTTCCTTAATTTTTCTCAGCCATGTTTTTCAGTTTTAAATGTATAAGTGATACACATGACTCAGAAAGTTCCTACATGCTGATCTCTTTCAGATGGTATCATTTTAAAGTTTCTTTCCCAACTCTTTGTTACTAGTTCGGTTTTGTTTTAAACAAAGGAACACAAACTGATAGGTAAGTACTAGCATCATTTGATCTTAGATTATAATCAATAGTGCATTTCTCCTCTCCTAGCCTGTGGATGGTGTTCCAAAGGCATCTTTTCTCAAGTGTAGGTACATGCAGGTAGTAGGCACTTAATGAAAGTGTTTTTGAATGAGGGTATCACTTTCAAGATCAAGTTCACTTTTGATTCAAGTTTCAAAAGACTGTTAAGAACAATCAGAATTTGGCCCTCCCTGTTGGCACAATGGATTAGGATGCAGAAGTGTCAAGAGCTGCAGACACTTCAGTGCTGGTTTGATCCTGGCCGGGGAGGTGAGGCACATGGCAAGACCTCTCCTGTCTCTCCCGCTGCTCCCCTCAGCCGTATACTTCATCAATCTGCCTGTTTTGCTCTCCACTCTGACTCTGGTGCATCCTCTCACCACCCCTGCACCTCTGACCTGTACCCCAGTTCTGTGTGCATAAATAAATAAATTAAAAACATCAATTAAAAAAAACAGAATTTAAAACTCTGGGGAGTTTCACAGCTTGAACTATATCTGAAAAGCAAACGGAAGTACGGAAGTGTTGGACGATATTTGACTGAATTGGAAGAATGTGAACTTTTTCTACACTTGACTGGCACCCAAAATTTCCTTTGTTCATCTTAAGATGAATGTCAAATCACATACTCATTTTTGTTATCTCAAAAGACAAATCTGAGAAGAGAGGAGGAAAAAGAAGGTAATGACATTCTAAAACAACAGTTTTGTGCACAGATGTAAGATGTAGGGAACTGGTGTATCTTTGGACCTTACTGTAATCGTAGACTAATAGAATATCAGTTGCAAGGAGTGCCGTTAGAAGGGGACCAAAAATTAGTGTTATTATTTATTTATTTATTTTTGTTTTTTAAAGATTTTATTTTATTTGTGGGATACAGGCCAGAGATGTGGAGGGTGAGAGGATTCACCAGAGACAGAGCGGGGAGCAGAACAGGCAGATCAACGAAATACACTGCTGAGGGGAGCAGCAGGCGGGTCAGGAGAGGTCTGCCACGCCATGTGGTCACCTCCGGGGCAGGCGGGAATCGAACTCATGAGGAAGCGGCTTTAGATTCTCAGTGCTGTGCTTTAACCCGCTGCGCCACCAGGGAGGGCCCCTTAGTGTTATTTTTTAAAGCTTATTTATTTGTTTTTATTTTTGCATAGAAGAACTAAGGTATAGACCCAAAGTGCAGAGGTGAGAGGATTCACCAGAGACAGAGTGGGGAGCAAAAACAGTCAGACTCTCTCAACTATGCTGTTGTGGGGAGCAGCGGGCAAAATGGGTGAAGTCTGCTGTCACATGAGGTTTGGCTTTCTGGTGAGGGGGGTGGACTCAGGCTGTAGGTATGATAGAGCTGAGACTTAACCCCTCGGCCACCATCTTCTGTTTTGAGCACTTAAAACTAGATGCTATGGCCCAATGCCCTCTCATCCCCCCCTTTCTTTGTTCCTTTTGGCCTCGACAGTATTTCTAAAAGTAAAAATAATAATAATAATACAAAATCCACATGCATCCTTCCCCCAGGATAGACAGCTATTATTGTAATGAAAAGAGGAGAGAGATCTAGTGTGTATATGCACAATTTATTTCATATTTTGCTGTTTTGGGTTGATGACACAGAGTGGTACTGTATCGTGGATGCAGAATAGAAAACAGGATAAAAGCATGTGACCAGCAGGTAAGAGAGTTGGCGGTTTGGAGCATGAGTGAGGCTTTGGATTGAAAAAACTGGATTCTAGCTTCAGCTCTTCTGCTTATAGCCTTGAGCGTGTTGGTCACTTCTCTAAATTTCATTTGCAAAGGGAAATGGTTGTAGCATTTCATGCATTGAAGTGTTGTAAGGATTAAATTGGAAAATGTGTACAGTTGTTTGGGAAACATAGTTAAAATTCAGTAAATGTTAGTTTTTATGAATAAGCAGAGCGTTGGCTGATCTGCTGAAGCTCTCATGACTTTCTTTGTACTTTGTACTTGTCTGTCTTCTGTTCTAACTGTCTTCTGTTCTGTTCTGTTCAGGGACTAGTGTAAAAGAGAAGAGAGCTGAGAGAATAGGTTGTAGGGAGTAAGCAGAAAGAATAAGGAGAGTAAGATGGAGTATCCTAGCGTGGGGTGAGGGGGTATTTTGAAATCATTTGGTGTGATCTCTTTGTCCCCTATATATCCTGTTACTAGGTCCTGATAGTCATTTCCTTATTGGTAAGGTCTAGTGGTCATTTTTATTTTCTGTGATCTTCAAAGGTACAAACCGATCAGATTTGTACTTTCTGCTTTTCATCAAAGTAACTGTTGGCAGCGAACATTTAATTTCAAATGGCTCAATTATTAAACACAGCTTTGATTGCAACTTCTTTTTTTTCTGATTTCAGGAGCCATAAAAACTGGCCAGGAGATCTACTTCAGACTCTGCTCTTTCGAGTAGATGTTGTTGCAGAATCTATAGAAGTTGGATGTTGGCTCAAGATGTGTTTTGTTTGACTCATACAGTATATTTTAAAATTTTAAGTCAGTGTCCAGTATTTAAGAACAAGAAGGCTTACATAAAAATAGGGATTTCCTGCCTGTTTTAGAAGCCAGATCTGACCCTTGTCCCAGCTCCCCTCTGTGACTGGACTTGTAGCTACAGACTGAGTGCTATTCACCTGGCAGGCAGTGAGTCCTGTACATGGCTGGCCCTTACTGGCCTGCTGTATACATTCTAATCTTCCCGAGGTTTGGATGCTATTGCTGGCTCTACAAAATTATGAAGTTAGTAATCTCAAAGTCAAGAAAGGATTTGATTTCTTTGGTCTCAGTTTACACATTTGTAAAATGAACTAGGATACGTCCATTTCTAAAAGTCATCGATATACCTATAAACACTGCAGTTAACCTGGGCAGAGATGCCAATATCCCTCTCACTATTAAGATCTTTCTTTCTTCTTCCCTGTCCACATCTATAAGGAGAAGACTAATGTGAAAGTTTCCTTCCTTAACCAAAATCCAGCCTGTCTCCTTTAAATCCCTTTTTCAAATAGATTTCAACTTCAGTGGAATAAATACAGTTTTTAACAGGTCGAGGTCAGGGCCCTAGGATGCCCTAAGCTCTTTTTTTTTTTTTAAGATTTTATTTATTTGTGCATACAGAACTGGGGTACAGGCCAGAGGCTCAGGGGCGGTGAGAGGCTTCACCAGAGACAGAGTGGGCAACAGAACAGACAGATGGTCAAGGTACACTGCTGAGGGGAGCAGCGGGCGGGTCAGGAGAGGTCTGCCACGCCATGTGGTCACCTCCGGGGCTGGCGGGAATTGAACTCATGCGGAAGCAGCTTTAGATTCTCAGTGCTGTGCTTTAACCCGCTGAGCCACCAGGGAGGGCCTCCCTAAGCTCTTTTTAAAGAGCCTGCTTGAGCAAACTCAAGGCTGCCAAGAGAGTTTATTGTTTGTTCCAGAAGACACCCGTAGACAGGACCTTTGATTCCCAGGCTTTGGGGGAGGGTAGGAGCTTAACTTTCATCAGTGTCACTTAGCAAATCCAAATGGGTCTCACATGGACCAGCCCTTGTCTTCACCTTCCATTTTTTGTAGGTGTCCACCAATCTGTCTTCCTGAACCCTGATCACCCCCACTCTGACTCTCTCATTCTCCCGTTAGAGGCTCCGTGACTTCTGTGCAAAGTGAAGGGAGTTTGGTTAATGCTGGACTTTTTCCTTATTGTAAGAGGAATCTACTGATTATAACCTGTTTTTACCACTTTAGTGTCTACTTTGTTTATCTTTATTTTCATATATGTTTAGCTTTATCTTGTGGTGTTAATTTGTATTACTACTAATAATCTCAAACTTCTTTTCATATGCTGGTTTGTCATCTATATATATCCTTCCATGCAATCTCATATCTTTTGCCCAATTTGCTAATTAGTTGTTTGGTTTTTTTCTCTTATAGTTAACTTTGAATTATTTACATATTATTTTCCTATCTACTCTGTTCTTTACTTCTGTAATTAGAACTTTTAAATTATAGGATGTTTACAAAGTCAGAAAATATAACACATACTTATTTTTTTTTTTTTTAAAGATTTATTTATTTGTGCATACAGAACTGGGGTATAGGCCAGAGGCTCAGGGGCTGTGAGAGGCTCCACCAGAGACAGAGTGGGAAGCAGAACAGGCAGATCGATGAAGTACACTGCTGAGGGGAGCAGT
Organism: Condylura cristata; assembly: GCF_000260355.1. Lineage (NCBI taxonomy): Eukaryota > Metazoa > Chordata > Mammalia > Eulipotyphla > Talpidae > Condylura > Condylura cristata. Next base: position 56,049,273 of record NW_004567110.1, on the reverse strand, counting down.
GGGTGGGCCAGGAGAGGTCTGCCACACCATGTGGTCACCTCCGGGGCAGGCGAGAATCGAACTCATGCAGAAGCTGCTTTAGATTCTCAGCGCTGTGCTTTAACCCGCTGCGCCACCAGGGAGGGCCAACACATACTTATTTTTAAAAAGCATTATATTCACTGAGGAATAATTGATATTTAGTAAAATTTGCCCACTTTGACGACTTTTGACAGAGATATGCACTCTAGAGAATTCTTATCATTCCAATAGTTACTTTATGTCCCTTTGTATTCGGTCTTCTCCTCTGGTTCCCAGTCCCTGAAAGTACTGAACTGATTTTCTTTCTCTATAGTTTTACCTTTTTCATTATGTGAACTATGAACTAATTCCTAGAGAACGTAGCATTTTGTATTGACATCTTTTATTTAGTATGATGGCTTTGAGATTCATCCATGTTGTCTCTGGTAAAGTCTTCAGATCTTTTGCCTATTTCTAATATGAATTATGTGTATTCTTATTACTGAATTGAAAGAATTATCTATGTACATGCCCTTTATGAAAAAATTTGTTATGAAATATTTTCTTTTAACCTTTGACTTGTTTTTAACTTTCCTTTAAAGAACATAACCTGATTTCAGTAGTCTTATTTATCAATTTTTTATTGTCATGTCTTGTGCTATTTGTTTCTTAAAATATTTTTGCTAAATCCAAACTTATTTTTAAATAGCTTAATTACATTAAGAAATAATATCTGTGATATGTAATTCTTCAACATTTAGATGGACACATTTCAGGCTTAAAAGATCTCTAAATTTAAAGCAATGGGTAACATAGTTTGTCAGTGCAACATATAACTACTTTCTCTGTTATGGAAAGCTTTTGGCACTCAGTACTACTTTTTTTTCTTCAGATTAGTAATTGAATATATTCCTATATATTTAAAGATACTTTATACAAAGTGTATATTCTCCAAGTCTTGTAACAACTTCTTTTTTTTATATTTTATCTCTCTATATTAAATCTTGGGTCACGTCCTCAGAATCACTTTCCAAATTTGGTAATTCTCTCTTTATCTCTTTCCCGTTCGATGTATTCTATCTACTAAACTTTTTAGCATTAAAGATTATGCATTTTTCTTTTCATCTGAAGACGTTTTAAAAGTTCCCGTCCATTATTCAAGCTGTCTTGCTTTTCCCTTATTTCTTTTATCTGAAAGATTCTAGTTTATTTAATTTAAAATAAAAAAGATTCAGTCTCAAAATAAGAGATTGTAATCTCTTACCTGTTTTTCAGCAAATTTGAGTTCTTTGTGTAAAATCTGTTTCATAAAATAATTCTTTTTGCACTCTATTTCCTCAAGAAGTCAATAGATTGTTATTGTGAATTTTTTTTACAGAGGTCTTAGCTTGTTTAGGTATGTGTGTATGCATATTAATATGTAGGTGTGATTTATGTTTCTCTTCTGGGTGTATTCTGGACTGAGAATGTGAAGGAGCACAGTGGTAAATCTGCCACTGGTCCTAGAATAATGTTTAAATTAGGATATTGACTCCTCAATTAATTAAATCATAGATGTGTGTATGTATGCATGCAAGAGCTCACCGAGCTCTTTCCACCCAGTGCGGGCTTGAGACAACACTCTCCCTGCGTGCGTATCAGCATTCCAAAATTTGACCATGAGTTCCACACTTACCACCATCAGCACCTTCAAACAACAGTAACTTGTCCTTATTGTTTAGACTTTTATTTTGCCTTCAGTGTTTGAAAATTGGAGAGTTTTTTTTAAATGTGTGTGTATTTATATGTGTGTGTGTGCATATATGTATATATACATATATATATATAAAGAGTTTTTAAAAAGTTCTGTCCATTTTCAAACTTTGAACTGAAAGATTTTAGTGCATTTAATTTAAAATTAAAAAAAGATTCAATCTAAGAAAAAAGACTGTAATATCTTTCCTGTTTTTCAAGTAACTTCACCAGTGTGTTACTTCAATCCAGAATACACCCATATACACATATATTCATACACACACACACACACACACACACACACACACACACTTTATTTATTTTCTTACATTGTAAATTTTTGTACAATATTTGATTTTTCCTTCAGGTGTAGTTCCCAAAAATTCTCTGTTTCTAACTTGATTATATATTAGAATTTTTTTTTAAAGATTTATTTATTTATTCATACAGAACTGGGGCACAGGCCAGAGATGTGGAGGGTGAGGGGATTCACCAGGGACAGAGTGGGGAGCAGAACAGGCAGATCGACCAAGTACACTGCTGAGGGGAGCAGCGGGCAGGTCAGGAGAGGTCTGCCGCACCATGTGGTCACCTCTGGGGCAGTTGGGGATCAAACTCATGCGGAAGTGGCTTAAGCTTCTTTATGCAGTGCTTTAACCTGCTACGCCACCAGGGAGGGCCCTATATATTAGAATTTTTAAAAATACTTATTTTATCTAGTATTTTATGTGTTTTTACTGGGAGTAGTGTCTCTTTACAACACTCTACTATATTAGTAGAAATTGATTTGTCTTAAAGGTTCTGTTTTCTGACTAAAAGCACTTTAAATTTCCTACTTGCTTGTTTGCATATTTATTAATTACTTTCACTGTTTTAAATAAAATGCTGAGGCCCTCCCTGGTGGCGCAGCAGGTTAAAGCACAGCACAAAGAAGCTTAAGCCACTTCCGCAAAAGTTCCATCCCGGCCTGCTCCGGAGGAGATCCACATGGCGACGCAGACCTCTCCTGACCTGCCTGCTGCTTCCCTCAGCAGTGCACTTCGTCCATCTGCCTGTTCTGCTCCCTGCTCTGTCTCTGGTGAATCCTCTCACCCTCTGCATCTCTGGCCTGTACCCCAGTTCTGTACGAATAAATAAATAAATCTTTAAAAAATAATAAATGCTGAACTGTTTATGAGTGAAAGATGAACTCTGGTATTTGAAGCTTGCAACTCTCATGAAATCCAAAGTTCTTCAAAATATTTGCCTTCTAGCCAACTATATCCTCTATCATCTAAATCTCTGTAGTTCAATTTAAATTTCTTTTCTTACTTAAACTGTCTATATACTTTAGATTTGCCCATAATCTAGCCCTTTTCTTCACATGGAGATATAGAAACTCCAAGTTGCACAGGCTTTTATTCATTGTTGCATATTTTTTTTTCTCTTCTTCCTTCATCAAATATTTAGTGAAAAAATATACTTAACTTTATATTTGTTCTATTATACATTTTGAAGATTTGTGAAGAACAGAACATTTTTATTTGGGTTCTTCAGGTTTGGGATGTAATAAGCCTTACCCGCAAGGATCTTATTATCTCATTGAGAAGGAGATAGTTACTAAGGAAGAGACCCTAGTATCCTGAGTCCCACCCTGAAGACATTGAAGCATTTTCAATGCCAAAAAGAAGAAGCTGTTCTAGCAGAATGTGCTTCCTTGAAATGATGTGTGTGCAAGGAATATGAGGCCTAAATAAAGCGATCAAACATTCTCTACCTCAGCCACAGAAAGTAAACAGTACCTAAGGAAACCACATTTGCAAACAAAATAACTCAATAATTCTCTCGAGGAGTACATACAGAGTACTTATGCAAATAATGAATTGGCATGTTGTTTAGTAAAACAGAAATTGACAGACAACCATTCTGCTTAATGGTATTAACTCAGACACATCTACAACCACGTTTTCATTTTTTCTTACATATTCTAAAACATCATGAAGTGGAGTTATCCCTTACCATGGACTTTAGAATGTACTTTTATAAAGCCTTCTCCTGGGGTAAAATCTAATCCTTGTTTGTGAAACAAAATATGAGACACATCCAAGTTGCTGGGGCAGAAGAAAGCACATCATAACAAGACTCAGATTACCCTGATTCTCCTCTTGCTTCCCTTCCTCTGCGCTTCTCTCCCAAAGATCTTTTCTTTTCAACCAGTCCTTGGGTTATAATCTTCCTCTTAACTAATCTTAAACTGCACTTGCATTTTTAAAGCAATCTCGGTAATAAAAAACATACACTGACTATTTTTAGGCACAGGGATCGAGGGACCATCATGCCTCTCCCAAGGGTTATTTTTAGGAGTTCTGTGTTCCTTCCTGTTACCAGCATTCACATGTTTGTATTTCATGCTGAAGCCAGTGGGGGTTCCACATTTGCCCTGTATTCTGTATGGGTCTCTTCATTCAAGGGCAAGAACTAATTACTGGCAAGCTATTAGACACATGTTTATAATCATCAAGTTTGCATTTCTACACCTAAAAGATGCATACACATCTTTCTGCACACGTATATTGAGGCTGACTAGAACAATCTGATTTGAATTAAACTTCCTTTCTTTGATATGTGTTTCTAATTGCTGCTTTAATTTTGTTTGTAGGAAGCTTAACTGACACCAAGTAAAAAGAGCCTGTTTGGACAATGTTCCATACTTGGCTACCTCAGAGGCTGACGTCACCACCATTCTGAGTTCCAGGAAGAAGCCACCTGTCAGATTTAAGGAAACCCAGCAAAATGTTTTTAATATGTCTTTTTCTGTATGCTTGCATGTTGGCAAAGTTGGGTGATAGACCATACTTTATTATCATTGATATATGTTAACTTTAAGCAAACTGTTCACAGGTAGGCTCAGCATTCCAATCTCCTTTTTAATGTATCCTTCTTTAAACTGTCTCAATCTTTAAAAAAAAATTATTTATTTATGCACAGAAGAACTGGGATATAGGCCAGAGGGGCAGGGGGAAACAAAGTGGGGAGCAGAACAGGAGGATTTACCAAAATACACTGCTGAAGGGAGCAGCAGGTGAGACAGGAGAGGTCTGCCACACCATATGGGTCAGCTCTTTGGCCGGGGATTGAACTCAGGCTACAGCAGTGATAGTGTGATAGCAATGATCCTTAGTTAACCAGGGAGGCCCCAAAGTGCCTTACTTTTTATTAATTTTCCTATACATATCTCTAGGCTACTCTTTTGCTCATTGTCTTCTCCTGCATATCCTACTTTGTATTTTCTTGTCTGGACCACATATCCATCACCTCCTTTCAGAGACCACTCTCACTCACTGTCCATCTCACTAGATAGGGCTGATTTGACTCTGCACAAGAAATCCCTCACTAACGCCTTTTTCATTATCATACCTGAGCTACCCATTGAGCAGCATGTTCTAGACTGAGTTTCTGGTTTTCTTTTACTTTCCCTCATTCTCATCCTAATTCAACTCTTAAGCTTTTTCTGGTGGGTTGTGCTTTTCTGCTGTCTGTAGAATGGAAAGATTAATAAGGGGATTTATTTAATAGTTTTCTTCCTGCCTTTTCCTAGTGAATTTTTCAGAATGGAGATATTTGCTTTTCTAATACTCCCATCTAGACACAAAAACAAAAAACAAGGGAAAGAAAAAAGAAAAATGACCACGTTAACTCTTGGAAATTGCACAGATTGAGAAACCTGCTTCATGTGGAATATTTGGCTTTGATCCTTAGTTGGGAAACTGTCTCCAGAAGAGGTTCTCTAAAGTCATATGGGTTTTAATGAGGTAAAAAATAATGACACTGAAATTGATACCATTATCATAAATAAAAAATAGAAAGATTTTTTTGGCTTTCATCATTAGCAAGTGGACTGTCTAGTTGACTGTTATTTGTTGTGGAGCAAAGCATCTTCCTTTTTTTCATCCAAATCTTTTCCTAAATTATATTTTTCCTATACTGTTTTGTGCCTCTTTTTTCCTATACTTTATATTAGAAACTGAACAAACCCATTTCAACCTTTTAATTCAAGGATTATAACAAAACAAACCAATTTCTCATAAATGAAAAGATTCTTATAAATATTTGATTCATAGGACAGTATTGGAAAGATATTGAGACATATTGAGTCATTCTCAAAATGTTCATTTGGAAAACAATATGCAAGAACATTGATCCCTATTGATCCCTCATCAGAAAGGAGGCACAGTTTTTTTCTCCCCTCCATCTTGACAACACAATTCTCAACTCCAAGCAAAGAGAAATACAGAAAAAGATCTAAGTCCCTGTTTCCTCGTTCTCCCCACTTTCCCTGTTATTTTTAGCCTCATCTTCCATTCCACAGGTTGGGATAGAAGCAGCTAGAAATAAGTGATTTCCAAATTTTATTTTTTTGGGTCATTCAATTATCATGTGTGGGTTGAACATTGTGTGCTCCCTCTGTAAAATCCAGTTCAGACTCAAGCATTCAGTCAACAGTATGCCTGGATGGCAAGTTCGCTGGAAGGATATTTTGATATGATCCATATGAGTGGAATAGACTCATAAATAACTGGCACTCATTTAATATTTGTGTCACTGGGGTCACTTAATTTCCCAGCATGTTAGTTGCTGCATCCCTCTGCTTCTACATTAGCAAAGTCCAGGGCTCAGACCTACAGGTTGGACTGTAGTCAGTCTCTTGTGCCTGGGGTTACCTGTCTCTTCCAAGTGACCTGTAGCAGGAAGGCAGAGAGGAAGCAGAAGCAAGAAGGCTCATCAGCTCAGCAGAGTGACAGGTGGAATTAACTCAGATCTTTGGCTGGCAATGGGCTGTACATACCATCTCTGGGCCTGCTTCTGCCTGCTTTTCCTTTCTTGTTTTTCTTGGGCATGGCTTCCTTTCTTAGTTGTTTTGTAGGACATTCATGGCTTTGTGATTCAGGTCTTGGAGTTTATTTATTGACATTTCCTCGTTTGTGTCCAGTTCAGAAATTAAATGTCCTTGGCATCCCTTTTAAATCCAGGTTGCTCCATTTGATAGAAGAAGCCAATACATCCACATTACAGTCTTGTTCTGGTGTTTATCCGGGCAAGATTAGCCAAGTCAGGTTACCATGGGATTATCATTCTTGGAATCTTTAAATGAATTTGCTGTGATTGAATGATTAATAAGCATATACAATATGCTGGATAACATTTGGGGCTTCCTCAAGTAGGTTCTTCTCTCTCAAACATCTGCAACAGGATGAGAATTTGGATATGGTTAAACTGGCCTCTGAAAATCATGACATATTTTGTCTACTGTAATCTCATACACTTTGTGATCAGTGTTGCTAGAAGTCAATTTTTAGTTAAATCTCTATTTGATACAGATAAAAATATTGAAATATGGAGGGGGGAAATGACTTGCTAGTAAATGACTTACTCATAACAAATAAGTTTAGTGGGAGGTCAGGAAGAGGAATCCATTGTCCAGGCTTCCAGCCCAATAGTCTTTGTACTGTGCAGGCTCTGTCATTCTGAGTCACTCTGGAGAAGGGCAGCTTTAGCCTCGGAAATGGTTGTGTAATATATTGCTTATTCAAGTGCTACATAATCTATGCTTACTATAATTTTCATGTGAAAATTTTTAAGCATGCACAAAAATAGGGAGAAAAGAAAATGAATGTTTCTATGTAGAACACCAACTGGAACTATTACCAACATTTTGCTTTTTTTTCTTTGGCTTCATTTTTAATGTTCTTTTTTAATTGCTAAGCATTTTAAAACAAATGCCAGACAACATTTCTCCCACAAATACACCAGTGTTTTTAGCAGTTATGAAATACCACTATCATAATTAATTAAATAATAGTAATTTCTCAGTATTACTCAATACTTGCTCTGTATTCATTTTACTCTTAATTTTTCCAAGTTAATGTTTACCAGTTGTTTTCTTTCTTTTTAAACTTGGAGTTAAAATAAGGCAGTTGTATTTCATTTGGTTAGCAATGCCTTTTTAAGATTTTTTTAAAGCATCTAACAACTTTCAAATCCTCTCGCCCCCATTTATGGATTAAAGAAATCAAATAACTTTTCTGTAAAAATTTTCATCTTGTGGATTTAGTAATTGCACCTTTGTGGTGTCACATTACACATTTCTTCATTCCACATATTTCTCATAAATCTAGATGCTTGATTTAATACATGTTTGTTTTGGGGACATGAATATACTATAGATAGTTTTGTGTACTTCCAAATTATATCACATTTGCTGTTTATTCCATTTCTAAAAATGCTAAAATTGGCTAGTAGTTTAAATATTGTAAGTCTGACCCATAGTTTAGAAAACTATCCATCAGTAGCTCACTGCAGTTTTAACTATCATTGATATTATTGAATCATATTTAAATTTCAATTATTTTATTGTGAAATACAAAGTTATGATTTCTAATCCTGCCATTCTTTCTGAATTTATTAGTAGAATTCTTATGTAAATAACTCTGTCCTAAACTATTTGTCAACTCTAAAGTTCAGTGCATTCAAGAAAGGAAAGATAAACACTTTATTTTCAATTTACAGAATAATGAATTAGTATCCTAACAAGAATAGGTAGGTATCATTTTTGAATTTTAAGAACTCATAGATTTTATATAGTTTGTGTATTTTAAACTATGCAGTACTATTTTTTGGTGTTCAAACTGTCCATGTCTAGCTGAATTCCTTCCAGTGAGTCCTGAGTTTGACTATGTCACCTATAGCTTCTTTCTGGCACAAAATCTTGTCTCAGACTCATATTGTACATTATATTGCCTTAAATCTGAACTTGTCCATTTTTTTTAAGGAGATTTAATTCACTTCCATGATAAATAGTACTCAGAAAGCATTACTGGGTTCCTAAATTCATTATTCTTCTAGACTTTTTCAATAATCACAAATTATAATATTATTAATTTCGATAGTAGATCACATAGATTTTACTAAATTTTATGAGCCATTATTTGTATGGTTCCTTCCCTATAAATAGATCAATCTGTCTGTCTACTATCAGTCTATCTATCTATCTATCTATCTATCTATCTATCTATCTATCTATCTATCTATCTATCTACTATCTATCTATCTACCTATCTATGAACCTTGATACCCAGTGCTTAAATAGCTTGCCTGTAATCCCACATAGCATGTACCCCTAGAACCCCTAGAGTACTCTGACTCATGCATCTCCTATTTTGGGTGTTTAATGCTACATTACCCACACAATAGGCACTTAATTCTTTGTTGAAGTGAACTGAAGTTCAAATAGTTTTTGAAAGCCACTATTTTCTGAAGCCCCTGGAAATGAAGGGTATGAAAACCAGAAATGCTAGTTAACCACCTCTGAACGGACTGAGGCCAATTGTTGAAACAATGTGAATAGAACCATGTAAAAGGAAATATATAATCAGAACACAAGCCACCTCTACATGGTAAGTGACTACTCAAGGCTGTGCAAATATGAATGCCAAGAGATGGGATTCAAAAATCTGTCAACTCAGGCAAGAGTCGCTCTGCCAAATGAAGATAAAGGAGGGAGAAAGAAAGAGGGGAGGCAGTGTATTCATGGTGGGCAGCCTTCTCTCCCTGGAAGCTGGTGAGCTGGGAGGTTGGGGAGAAAAGTGGGTGCCCAACTTTTGCCTGATCATGGTGCCTACCAATTGCTTTAGCTGTGAGACAGCTTTGCTCTTGACATTCTGTACAACAGCAGATTGCAGGAATTTGGGCAGAGAAGGGGCAAGGGAAGCGGCAGAAAATGTTAATTCTCTACCTCCCACAGGCCTTCAGTGGCAGATTATCTGGCAAGCTACCCTGCAGGTAAGCATTATATTGAATGGAACTCATTCCTTATATCTTCACTTTTCCAAAAGTCTCGGGTAATTTATTTCTAGTAATTGGCACTCATGTTGTTACAGGGCAGGAAGAGGGCACCCCTGAACCCCCAAACCTGCCTGCTCTAAATAGGTTCTGCCATCTGCTGCATCAATACAAGACAGAAGAGCTTTAATGGAAAGGAACTTTAATACAATGATTACACAATACAGAAGACAATGATTTCTGAAGCAAACACCTGAAGTTACCCATCCCCTCGTGAGCAAAAGTCTACCCAAAAGGGATTGGTCCAAAGCAAGGCCTAAAAGCCCGCCACAAGACTAAAGTACCCTCTGACTGGGACCCAAAGAAAAGGGTCAGAAATGGCCAGATAAGTCTGGAAGAAAAGAACAAAATCAAAATTAAGATAAACACTGTCATATTTAACGTTCCCATGGGTCTCTCACCCACATCTGATTCAACAAGTCCAGGGCCAAGAAACAAGAGCTGCTTCTTCACAGTTCTCTGTGCTCCATGTGGCTCCCTCAGGTCTCCTCCTCAGGTGCTCTCTATCCTGTTTTCTTCTCCTGACTCCTCTCTTCTCTGCTCAGCTCCATCCTTCTGGGTGGGACAGGGAACCTGGAACTTTACATTTTCCTGGGGACCACCCTGTTACAATGTGTTGATGGACAAATGTATTATTTAAGGAATAACTTTGTTGAAGACAGGATATGCATATTTTCTGCTTTTGTTTTTAGAAAAAAATATGGCACTTTGTAAGACATTATGAGTCCCATCCAAATACTTTTCCTTGAAGTTATAATCAATTCAGCTTAATAAAATTCAACAAACACTTATTGATTTTTTAATCTATAAGCTAGTTATTGTTGAGTGTGAACAGATATGGGCAGTAACACAACGGCTACCTGTGTGACCACATATGGGCAACAGCACCATGATTTGACCGGGCCTTGCATCCAGGTGTACAGTGCCACATCAGATTTCTAAAACTGAACCTAAAGCCTATATAAGAAACACTTTCCCTACAGCACTCGTAGTAGCTGTGGACCCCACCCTAGGGAGCTCCATTTCAGATGCTGCCTGGGAACAATAAACTCCCCTTGTTCAGCCTTTCTGCCTCCCATCTTTCTTCCTTGAGCTGGGTCACAGAAATCGGGACAAAACAGCAATAGTGGAATAAGAGAACTGTTATAAATAGTACGAATTTTGACTTGCAAAAAAATCAGCGTCTTTAGGAGTATAATTTACATGCCACTAGCATCATTTTATGCTCCGTATTTAAGAAATAACCTGACAAAAGTGCATTTTGATACACTCCCTGGATGTACACAGGCAACTCTACCTCAATCTTGAATAATTTCCAGGGAGCTGCAATATGTTGTGGCAAACGGCAGCCTGTCAAACTTCTACTTGAATTTCAGTTTTGCCTTTGAAATAATCCCCTGACCATATGTTCAAGGAACATGTCTGGCATTAGGGCTGCTTTTCCTTTATTCTGTATGCATCTTTTTTTTTTTTTAAAGATTTATTTATTTATGGATACAGAACTGGGTGCAGGCCAGAGGTGCAGGGACTGTGAGAGGATTCACTACACCCAGAGTGGGAAGCAGAACAGGCAGATAGATGAAGTACACTGCTGAGGGGAGCAGCAGCCGGTCAGGAGAGATCTGCCACTATGTGGATCACCTCCAAGGCATGCACCTCTAAGGTATGAGGAAGTGGCTTTAGCTTCTTAGTGCAGTATTTTAACCCTCTGCACCACCACGGATGGCCCTCTGTGCGCATCTTAATAAAAAGATAAAGCATTAATATTTTTATAGGAAAACAATCTCTGCAAGGAAATGTACTAAAATATTTATATAAAGGGAGGGTGTGACATCTGAAACAAAACCAATGCACAGAATCCTAGACATCACATTGGAGATACACTGAAAATATGCCCAAAGTCAGAATTTTCTTTAATTTAAGCTCTTCTCACATTTCTGAATGAGATGGGAATTTGATCCAGGTGGTCTTCATCTTTGCATCAAAAGCAAAGCCCCATCCAGGTGTATCTTTATGGAGGTGTGAATGGCCTTTGCACTGGTCAGACCCTGTTAGTACCAGATCTCAGATCTACTTCGTATAGCAGCAACAGAACACACTTCAATCAAACCTAGGATAATACATAGGCAAGAACTGGGAATAAAATTCATAGATGTGGCATGAATCCCAATCCAGCTCCTCCCAGCCAGGTGACTACAAAGAATCCCGAAAGGAGCCTGATGAAACTAACAAAGGAAATGCGCGCACCCTACTGAGAACACTTTGCTGTTCTAAGCGGCAAAGGAGGAATGAAGGTGCAATTTCACCACTCATCGGTGGAAGTTTCAAGGAACTGAGAAATTATTTGGCCCATGATGTGGTGTAGCTTTGTGAACTACTTTGCTTCATTTCCCCCTGAGTGTGACAACATTTTTAATATCCTTGTGTTTGCCTCTTACAGCACAAAAGCCCTGGGAATGAATTTTTGATGTTTTAGAATGAACACCACGAGGAATTGGGGGGAATTGTCAAACTATGATTTGAATAGTAAAATACATCTTTTAAAACACAAAGTATGTTTTGGAAGGAGGGCTTGTTTAGGCTCCTCTGGCCACAGGTCTGTCTGGGTTTTCACTCCCGAGGGGAAAAGCTCAGCTGTTTTCTTTCATCCCTCCTGTAGTTCAGGGGGAAGCATCCATCCAAGTCTGCAATGTGCCCGCAGTTTTCAATCGCTGATTTCTTTCTTACTGCTGCCCTGGGGTTAAAGCATATGATGGTATTTGGAAGAAAATAAACATCTCCTGTAATAGACCAAGATGGCAAACTCTGGCAAGTGGGATCCATCAGAAGCAAACTTGGGTAATGATCAGTGGGAAAATAAAGACTTTATTCTTGGCTGCGGAGAAGGATGCCATCCAGCAAGCTGTTCTTTTATTTCATTATTTGGGGGAGTCAAGCATAACACTCTTGGGGGGGATCCACAGTTGGTAGATTCTGTTTTGAAGTCAGGAGATATTCTACAGTTCCCATATACCTGGAAAAATCAGAGCATTCCTATTTCAGGGGATTTATTTCAAGTTTTACTTCAGTTCACATAAAACCCCTATTTCCTCTTTCTCTTTCCTTTCCATAGGGCTGACTCTGGACAGGAGTTCTGAAAAAGCCTGTACAGACTTCCAAGCTCCCCTCGTGTAGTGGCAGATGGTGGGGGTGCTATGCCTGTCCGTTTAATCTTCAGGGTCTGGCTAAGGGGCACCTCGGGCTCTGGCAAGGTCTTTCCCTGGAACTGTCTTAATGACTGTGAAGGATATTTTGAAAGGCCCACCACCTGATCTTCCATTAATAGCACCTGCTATTTTTGTTTTTAAATGTCCACAAGAGTCAACTATCCTGAAAATTTCCAATTAAGTGTACCAAATTAAACTATAAAAAACATACATATTTCAGAAACTCTTCTACATTCCAAATTTGCCCAGTGGAGGTAGGGTGTTCTGGTGGAAACACTTCCTGTTGTTTTTTTGGCAATTTGTCCCATTTCAGAGTACTTTATCATGTCTCTTGCCCTTTCAATAAAGAGGATGGGTCTTCTGTTGGCATTTAACCTCCAGATACCCTCACCTGACTTATACCATGAAAAACAGCCAAATGACACCTTGTTGCTTCCTGTGGGATTTATTGTGCCTTGAGTGTAGGGAAGTCTTAATGCCTGCACCTTTTCTGTTCCAAAAGAACTCCATTTTCCACATCCTTGGTAGAGACCTAAGCACTACCATATGGTTATCATCAAGAGCCTAGAAACTCAGGATTAGAGCGAAAAAATAATTTACAGTAATAAACTCACTTGTAAAGAAACTGAGGAAAAGGAACAACCAGTGAAGAATTTTTTTTTTTTAAAGATTTATTTATTCGCACAGAACTGGGGTATACAGGCCAGAGATACGGAGGATGAGAGGATTCACCAGAGAGAGTGGGGAGCAGAACAGGCAGATCCACACAGTACACTGCTGAGGGGAGCAGTGGGCGGGCCAGGAGAGGTCTGCCATACCACGTGGGTCACCTCTGGGGTAGGCGGGAATTGAACTCATGCGGAAGTGGCTTAAGCTTCTTAGTGCTGTGCTTTAACCCGCTGCGCCACCAGGGAGGGGCCCAGTGAAGAATTTTAATGAGGGATTTTTCCTAGTTTACAAATCATGTTCAGGAACATCAGCTGGACAGTGAGCAGGAGTTACAGAAATACACTCATCCTTGTGGTGGCCACTCCCTTCTCTATCTGTCCACTTCCTCCTCTCCATTTCTATCTGCTGCTCCTCTCCCCCTTTCACATATCCAGGGAGGATGATAAAGTGGATGCTTCTGCACAGGTGAGGGTTATGAAGAGAGGAAGTAGGGGCCATAGTTGATGAACAATTGTGGTGAGTAAATGAAAAGCCAAAATTCATCTTGGTCGGTTGACCTTATTACTGCTTAAATGAACGCAGAAGTCTTGGAGAGGTACAGAATTACATCAACCAAGTCAAGTGTTTTGATAACCCTTTGCTTTTTTTCTTTCCATCATTCTGGTTGAGTGACAATGGGTAGTAAAGAATTTCAAAACATTTTCAGTGATCTTTGTACATGTTTATTTCTCCTTGTCCCTATTTCCCCCACTTATGGTATATTCAGGGGACAGTCATTGGTGGGTATAGTGTGAAATATTTTGATTTTTCCCTATCTGCTTGAAGAGTAGAGGTTAATTACATTTATTTCCCATGAGCATTGTATTGTATGTTTAAGGAGAGTTTGCATTTCTTTTTTGAAGAATTTTTTTTTACTGTTCCTTATCCACTTTTCTGTTAGGCTATATTGACCTTTTTCTCTATTAGAAGCTCTTTACATATCCAGAATATTAGATCTTTGTCTGTGTGATCTGTGTTGCAAATTGATTTCCTAGTTTGTCATTTATCTTATACTTTGTTAGTGAAATGCGTTTTAATTTTATGTAGCTAATTTCTCAATGTTTTCTTTCCCTTGTTGCATTTGCATTTTGAATCATGAGTAGGAAAGCTTTGTGCATTCTCAACTATGAAAAAATTCACTCCTTTCTTCCTCATATTTGTATGGTTTTATTTCCTGTATTTAAATCTTTAACCTATTCAGACTTTTCTATAGTAAGAGATGGACCCTATTTTCCATATTATTAATTTATTATTCAATATTGCTTATTAAGAAATCCATCCTTCCCCAACAGGTTTAGTGTTTCCTAGCTACTATATTTTCACTTGCAACTATATCTATTTCTAAATTTTCTGTTTTATTCCATGATATTTATTCACTGATATGCAGGCAGACTAATGTCATAAAATAGAAAACCCATAAAGAGTTTAACATTATCATTTATACTGTAACAATGATTTATAATGTTATTTCATATCTGTGGTGGGAATAGCTTCCATGTACCACCTCATCATATGCCTCTTTTCAGCATTTTCATCATCATTCTTGCTTGTCTTTTCTTCCAAGTGAACTTTATAGCCCCTTTGTCTAACTTCAGGGAAAAAAATGTCTGTTTTAATTTTACTGAGATGGCATTAAGCTTAACAATAAACCTTGAGAGGAATGATATCCTTATTGCAATGAGATTTCCTACTCAAGTACCTGGGTTTACCTACTCAGTACTCAATTTTACCAGTTTTCAACTAATTTCTGTTTTTTTTATTTTTTTTATTTTTCGTTTTTTTTTGTTTTTCTTCCCTTTGTTTTTAGTTTTTTTTTCTTTTTTTTGTTTTTTTTTCTTTTTTTTTTTAATTTTTTTTCTTTTTTTGTTTTTTTTTTTGTTTTTTTTTTGGGCCTTCTTTTTAAAATTTTCCAGGCTTTCTTGTTAATTTTTTTGTTTTTCGGCCTTTTTTGCCTTTGTTTTTTTTTAGATACATGTCGCAGATGTATAATTCTATCATGTGTGTAATTCTATTGCATACATAGTTTCTTATGTTTTAATTCTTATGGCATAATTTACAACATTATTACTTTGGCCCAAATCACCAACTCAGTGCTCAAAGAAAGCTCCATTGATGTTTGAAAGCTAATCACAAAGAATTTGGCTGTTTGCATGTCCCTTTCTCTTTGTCTCACTTTGCTCTCCTTTCTGTAACTAGTAGACTTTCCAATGTGGGGTGTGAGAGAGACAAAGGGAATCTAGAAAGCTAGAAAATTGGAAATTCAGACCTTGGAATATTAACAACTCACATGAAATGTATCATTTAACTGCCAACATTCAAATGGCTTATTTATTTGGGAGCTGCTGAGATAAGGATTCTCTTAATTATTAAGAACCTATATGCTTACAAAGATACTTAACTGGAATAATTTTTTTCACAACATAACTGAAAGATAAGTAAACACCTTAACTTGGGGAAAAAATGTCTCCTTTCCACACCTCTGCCAAAGCCAAGAAGCTATTTCCCCAATGTTTCTTTAGGACTGTAAGGTGAAGGTCAAATACAAAGTGTTTTGTCTTTGGTAACACTCTAAACTGAACTCTGGAGATATCAGATGTTGTGTAACTTGCTCAAATTTACACAACTCATAAGAAGATTGTTGCATTCTGGACTGCCTTCTGGGTGGCCCAAATACTGCATACTGACTGTTGCCCTTGGTTTGGATATAAATAAGTCCAAGTAAACATTTTTGAGCAAGGTCTTCTAGGATATGCAGATTTCACGATTGCTCCTAAAATAATTTCCTGTTATCTCCAAGTGATCATTAGCATCATTAAATGTTCAATCAAGTTTAAGAAGCCATGTGGCTCTGTCACATCTGTGGACCACAGAAAATGACTCAGTCTATTTACCCCAATAAATTGCACTTCTGCCCCTTGGGGAAAATATTCAGATCAGAACATCATCCTCATTTTTGCTCCATGCTACATCCTGGCTCGACTGCAACCTGTTTCCTAAAACTTCAGCTAAAACAGCAACAACTGATACATGTTAAATCTTCTACTTGAATATCTAGAGTAAAGCTTTAGAAAATGAAGACTCCAGAATGAGTTGCCACCTCAGAGAATGAACTTCACATGCCTATCATACTTCATGTGAAAAGCAAAGTTTTTTTTAATGCTCTTTAAGGGTTTTATGAAAATGTTATGTGATTTTAAAAGTATTATGCATAAAGACAATAGAAAAGTTAAAATAAAGTCTTTTTTTCATTAGCAGGTATTCAGTGATGTGTCAAATCTTGATATAACCTAATTTGTCTCTTTTCAACTTTCCTTTTGGGTTTCCTGCTTCTAATTTTTCAAAAGTTGACAGACATCATGTTATTGTCACTAATTTCTCCCACTCAGCTCTCAAAGGTTCATTGTTCTAAGGAAGAAATTGTCACCTCCTCCTCCCTCCACTGGCTCACTTGAAGAAAGGAAGGTGAATTATGGATCTTTCACATGTACCCCAGTGGGGACTGGCTTTTGACTCTGGAGTCCAGTGTAGAAAGCTCCTACTCACCTGTTTTGCTGTCTTCTTAGCCTCTTTGTGGTTAAAAGGGAGGAGACGAAAGGCTGCATTTGCTCTACACCAACAGAGGGAAAGCAAATAACCATGAGATGGCACTTAGCTACTGGCAGACACCTGTATTCAAGCATGTAGTTATAGAAAGTTTTGAAAGCTGACAGAAATTTTTCAGCTTTATCTACAGAATAATCAGCAAAATTACTTCAATATGGAGTCTTTGTGCATACTTACCTAATGCTCCTGCAAACTTCGCTTCTGTTTCAGTTGTAACCTTTTCTATAACTAGTCATAGAACTAGACCATAAACAGCCAGACATTTAAATTGCTAATGTAGTACAACCAGTTGGTGGAATATCAAATTTACTGCTTGACCACTGTGGCTGGCAGAAAGTTGATGCTCAGTCCACTTTCTGAGAGAACTTTAGGACTTTGGAGGAATCACCCTGACATTTTGGTTAAGCTTTAGTCTCTCTGTGTTTTAAGCTTGCCACTGTAGCCTCCAGGCTGGTGGCAGCCTGGTAGAAGGACCGGAAGAGTGAACCCAATGCTTGTGAAACTTGATGGGGCTTTTTAAAGTAAATGAATACAAACATGTCTTACTTGTTCTTATTTTACAAAATATAAGTCAGGTAAAAATACTGCTAGGGTTTATCTATGTTCCTGAAATATAGCTAATATCTGAATTGGAACCAATAAGTGCTTGGGAATGATGTTTTATTATCCAATAATAAATATTGGCTCTTTTTCCAGCAACTTTGGCAAATATATATGGACTTATTTGTGAAGCCAGCAGCTCAGAACTTTAACATTCATCCATATAACAGTTATTTTGTCTCAATACACCAAACATTCCCCCAACACAAATATTGATTTTTTTGCATATCCTTTCCTACATTTTAAAACAAAAAGTTGTAAAACAAGATACTTCCACTTACTGTGACAGAAAATAGGGTTTGAACAGAAAATCCTTAATGGTTTGCTTCTTTGGAGGTGAATGTTCATGGTCTATTTATCTGACTTATGACTTGACAACCTGGTTTGTATAAATATGGTTTCAGTATAAACTGCTAGATGTGTCATGGGGTATGCAATAGACGTTACAAAGGGTTCATTGAAAATTACCAGTCCCCACTAAGCTTGTTCTGCATTTGACATGGAACAAAATAAATAAAAGAGCCCCGGGCACTTGGGACATGGGGGAATTATGGGTTGGTGGTTGGACTCAGACTTTGGTGTCAGAACTGGACTTGAATTTGTTCTCTGTCTCATAACATTATTAACTTGGTAGTCTTGAGTTTGTTAATGCCTCTGAACCTTGATGTATTTATTTGTAAAATTGGCATAATGGTACCAAACAGGGTTGTTGTAAAAATGAAATGCAACACTACACACCAAATACTGAGATGTTAGCTGCCATCGCTGTCCTCATCATTTATAATACTCTCTTGTATTATTAGTTTGACATTCTTAGTATCATTTTGGGAGAGTAGAAATGTAGTTATTGGGAAAGCACCAAGGGCACATATTAGAAGTAGCAAACTTTTGTCAGGAAATATGGAAGCCAGAGTAGGAGTTTAGGTTCCACACTGTTAGCTCTGTTATCACAGACTTATCACTTTTCTGCGTCTCAGTTACGGGGATGGGGACACCAGTCCCAGCCCCAGTGCCAGCACTAGAAAGTCATGCGAACCAGGTGGAGTTATACATATTAAATTACTTTTCAAGGCTCTCCCTGGTGGCACAACCGGTAAGGACAGCACTGCAAGTGAGCCGCTGCAGCTTCAGTGCCAGTTCAATCCTGGGCCCTGGAGGTGATCTACATGGCACGGCAGACCTCTCCTGACCCGCCCGCTGCTCCTCTGAGCAGTGTACTTAGTCAATCTGCCTGTTCTGCTCCCCACTCTGTCTCTGGTCTCTGGAGGATTCTTACCGCCCCTGCGCCTCCAGCTTGTATACCAGTTCTGTATGCATAAATAAATAAATAAACTTTTCAACATACAAAGTAGTGTATGCACATTGTGGTGTTTTACACAAACTGGTGTTTTTTTTTTTTTTTTAAAGATGTATTTATTTGTGCATACAGAACTGGGGTACAGGCCAGAGGCTCAGGGGTGGTGAGAGGCTTCACCAGAGACAGAGTGGGGAACAGAACAGGCAGATTGACGATGTACACTGCTGAGGGGAGCGGCGAGCAGGCCAGGAGAGGTCTGCCGCGCCATGTGGTCACCTCCGGGGCAGGCGGGAATCGAACTCATGTGGAAGCGGCTTTAGATTCTCAGTGCAGTGCTTTAACCCGCTGTGCCACTAGGGAGGGCCCACAAATTGATGGTTCTGTGATTGTTGTTTTGAAGATTATGGACCAGCGTAGCTTTGGTGAGGGTGTGAGTTTGAAAGGGTGCCATCCATAGAGGCTATTTCAGCACCATGTTGTTGTATTCCACTTATGACTAATAGTATCAACTTGGCCATCTTAGCCTAGGAAGTCCATTCATTTTAAAATGCAACGTGTGAAAGGCGTGGTGCCCTGCTTTATCCTTTGTAATTTCCAGTGCTGAGGACAGGGACGCATTACCAGCCCTGCTCCAGCTAAGGGAGGGAATTTTGGAAGATCTTTGGCCTCTCTATCAAACATAGACTGTAGGCTGGATTCAGCCAGGCTGAGTCAGCAGACCTGGGTTGGGGCCCAGAAACTTACCCTTTTAAAAGACCCCTGATGATTCTGACATAGATGTTCATGGACAAATCTTTAACTCTTCCAGAAGCAGCGGTACTCATAACCAAGGGATTTTGATTGTGAAACTTTTTTCTTTAAACATTTATTTATTCAGAACTGGGGACAGGCCAGAGATGCGGAAGGTGAGAGGATTCACCAGAGACAGAGTGGGGAGCAGAACAGGCAGATCGACGAAGTACACTGTTGAGGGGAGCAGCGGGTGGGTCAGGAGAGGTCTGCCACGCTATGTGGTCACCTCCGGGGCAGGTGGGAATCGAACTCATGCGGAAGTGGCTTTAGCTTCTTAGTGCTGTGCTTTAACCTACTGCGCCACCAGGGAGGGTCTGACTGAAATTTTTTTTTTTTAAAGATTTATTTATTTATTCATACAGAACTGGGGTACAGGCCAGAGTTGCGGAGGGTGAGAGGCTTCACCAGAGACAGAGTGGGGAGCAGAACCGGCAGATCATGGAAGTACACTGCTGAGGGGAGCAGCGGGCGGGTCAGGAGAGGTCTGCCACGCCATGTGGTCACCTCCGGGGCAGGCGGGAATCGAACTCACTTGGAAGCGGCTTTAGATTCTCAGTGCTGTGCTTTAACCCGCTGCGCCACCAGGGGAGCCCGTGACTGAAATTTTTAAGGGATGAGAAGTCATGCTGGAGGAAACTGATGAAAGAAAACTAATCAAAATAAATCTTTGTCAGACTCTTATTGTCTTGCTTTCTCCAGTGGAGGAAATGTCCATGTAAAAAAAATTTCAATATGGCAGGTTTGGTTCACAATTTAAACATTTTAACGACACACATTACTTATTACTTAACATGTCATACAGCATTATTAGGCACTTTATTTTTTCCTGGAGGAATCACATGGCAGAATCCAGTGCTGTGCCTCTTACATTTGGGAGGGAATTCCTGACTCTGTCACTGGTATTTCTCTGTAGGCTTTTTCCAAATTTGTTTTGTAAAAAGGGTTGCTGTCCCTGAGCTGAGGGCACATATCATTTTTTAATATTTAAAGACACTTTAGCCTGATCTTTGCTTGTCACCTAACTGTTTCTACATGTTGCCAGACCAGAGCAACCCATGAACCTGTGAGGATGGGGAAGGACCTCTGATTACTTGTATCTGGATGAACTGATAGTGGGGGTGGCAGGGTGCTGACCAGCTGATTTTAGAGTCATTAAGATAGAGCAAGAGGGAAAGAAAGAGAAGCAATGAGAGAGATACTTGTATCTATGTGCAGTGTATTTCTTCTTCTAAAAATAACTGGAGTTTTCTTAAGAAATATGGTACATAAGTAAATATGATACATATGTAAATATGATACAAGAATAAAATACAAGTGTCCTATAAACCAACTACTCAGCAATACTTTTAGCGACATTTTGTATCTATTCTTCCAATGTGAAACATGTATTTTTATGGATATCTTTTACACTGTTATATATAGCATAGATAAATATATAGTAAATAATACATAAGTTTTTGCATATAACATGTATATATAATATAGCTTATATATTTAATATTGGAAGAATATACATGAAATATAGCTAAAGTTTATATATATAATATATATATATTGGTATATATGTATATAAATGTTTAGTAAGACACACAAAAATTATTTTAAAATTTGGAATAATAGGGTTTCTATTTGTTTTGTCATATTATGTTCTGACATTTTCCCATGGGATTTGATATTCTTGGCTGTATGATTCAAAAAAACAAATATGTATTTATGCATGCAAGAAGTGGGGTATAGGCCAGAGGTGCAAAGGTGAGAGAATTCACCAGAGACAGAGTGGGGAGCAGACTGAGATACACTGTTGGCGGGAGCAGAGGGCGAGACAGGAGAGGTCTGCTATGCCATATGTGGGTCACCTCCCAGGCCAGGAATTGAACTCATGCTGCATTGTGGTATGGTTTTTAACAACTATATACTCTATAATACTATAATAAAAGTGAATTATTAATTATTATGCTTTTTGGTCATTGTGATTGCTTTTACTATTCAGTACTATGAGCATGTTTCAATGAGCTATCTTGACTTACATTTTTCTCTGTATTTTTGATCATATGAATATGTGGCTCCTTTAAGAAATCTAACTCAGGGAAGACTGTGTTCTAATTTAGAGTTTCACTGGAAATGGGACAAGAAATATTTCCAAAATGAACTCACTAAATTACTTTCCAAATCTCTTGCTCTCAGAGGACGAAGAGTCTGGGAAAGCCCCTCTCTTCATCTCACCCTCTCTGCCTCTGTCCCCTTCTTCCCACCAGTGCAGTCTCCCTGCCCCCTTTCAGGTACACAGCTCTTCCCTCTCCCTCCTCTATACATCTACACATTGGTGGTGGGGAGTGGGGTGGGGGGGTTGGGAACTCTGGCATTCAGGGTAAGGCCAGCACTTGGTGACTTTAGCTATTTCAATAAAACTTTCCTGTGTGACAGTCATATAATATGATAAAAATATAGAGAAAAATGTATTTTCAAGATAGTTTATTGGAACATGTTCATTGTGATGAATATTAAAAACAATATCAATGACCCAAAAGTACAATAATTTTAAAAAAGATTTATTTATGCATACTGAACTGGGGTACAAACCAAAGGTGCAGGGGTGGTGAGAGGATTCATGGGACACAGAGTGGGGAGCAGAACAGGAAGATTGATGAAGTACACTGCTGAGGGGAGCAGCTGGCTGGTCAGGAGAGGTCTGCTGCACCTTGTGGGTCACCTCTCTGCTTGGGATCGATTTTACCCTGAAGCGGCTGTGGCCAGCTTTACAGTGCTGCACTTTAACCTGTTGCACCACCAGGGGGGACCCAAGAGTATAATAATTAGTGACTCATTTTTACTATAGTATGACAGAAAATATAGCTGTTAAAAATCATATAGTAAAGAATATCAAATCCCACAGGAAAATGTCAGAAGAACTACAAAATCATTTGCATGTGCCTTACTAACTCTCTCTCTATACTCATGTATATACATATATACCAACACACATTCTATATATGTATATGTAGATATGTATGCATGTGTGCATGCATGTACACATGCATACACATACATACATACAAAAACTATAGAATGTAACAACTCACATACTACTCAGTTCTACTTCAATAACCTACATATGCTTGAGCTCAGGTGGAGAAATGCATGATAGTGTTAAAAAAAATCTAGGCCCTCCCTGGTGGCGCAGCGGGTTAAAGCATAGCACTAAGGATCTAAAGCCACTTAAGCATGAGTTTGAACTCTGCCTGCCCCAGAGGTGGCCCACATGGCGTGGCAGACCTCTCCTGACCCGCCCGCTGCTCCTCTCAGCAGTGTACTTCGACGATCTGCCGTTCTGCTCCCCACTCTGTCTCTGGTGAATCCTCTCACCACCCCTGTACCTCTGTCCTGTACCCCAGTTCTGTATGCACAAATAAATAAATCTTAAAAAAAAAAATCTAAATACCCATCCACAGATCCTCAGCAGCTAGACATCATGTTTTGAAGGATTAAAATGGTAACAACTGATTAAGGAGATGTCAGAGAGTAACTGAAGAGTGGACATCATCAGTGAATACTTTTAATGTTTTTAAATGTATTAAACTAAAATGTATACTTTCTATACCATAACCTTAGTTAAACTATATCATGAATGGAAAGTTACAACTCTCAGAGTCCTACTGATTAGCCTAGTCAAGTACACTTTGGCACACTAAGAAAAATATAAATTTAGTTCAGTTTTAATTGTGGGGAATGAGAAATTGAAGTAATGGGTTCATTTCTAGGAAAAAGGAAATTGAACAGTGAGATGATTTAATGTACACTCCTTCAACCAGTGCAATGAGTTAACTTTGCAAGGGTGTGTCTTAGCAACTTCTCCTGGGCTGGTGTGTGCAAGGCATGCCTCAAAAGTGCTTGGAGCAAACCTTTGTGGTGTCACTGGGAGAGAGGGCACCTTTTGCTCTAGTCAGATCCAAATAAAGCAGACCTGGGATTTCCCCCACCCACTCCAGCCCTGAGATTTCTTTTGTTTGGCTGCCCTCCTTTTCTACCTCTGGCATCTCCTGTCTTTCTACTGTGTTCTCCCCTGGGGAACCTCCTTCCTATTGTTCTCATCTGGAGGCCTCTACACATTGCTGCATACCCTTGTTTGGTGTATAGTAGAAAGTAAAGGAGGGTTGCCTATTTGGGACTTGGGCCCCAGTTTTACAGCTGTTGTATCAGTTTGAGTGTATATGCAAGCTCTGTGAGCTTAGATTTCTTCACCTAAAAAATGAAGACAATGGAACCAGGCCTCAAGGCTTTGATAAATAATTGAAGTAATAGAGACCTACATATCGTAAACACTAAGTGTTTACATCATTATAGTATTGCAGTTTGAAAGGCAATTGTGAATGATTTGGAAGGCAGGGAATTGACTTTAGGCTTCCTATTTTATATCCACTGTGCTGAGTGCAGGATAAGACATTTGTTGTTATGCAATATATATTTGATTCTTTTTTCTACATAAGATTTATCTATTTATGCATGCAGAACTAGATACAGGCTGGAGGTACAGGGGGTGAGGGCTTCACCAGAGCCAGAGTGGGGAGCAGAACAGGCAGAGGTGCAGGGGAGGCGAGAGGCTTCACCAGAGACAGAGTGGGGAGCAGAACAGACAGACTGACAAAATACACTGCTAAGGGAGCAGCTGGTGAGACTGCTGAGTTGGCTGATACAGCTGTTCCTTGTATCTCCACTTACATATCAAAACATGATAATTATTCAAATTGAGTTTGTATTTCTTTTTTAGGAATTATCCGTAGAATCCATGACATTCTTTTTTTTTTTTTTTTTTTTAAGATTTATTTATTTGTGCATACAGAACTGGGGTACAAGCCAGAGGTGCAGGGCAGGCAGGGATCGAACTCATGCGGAAGAGGCTTTACCTTCTTAGTGCTGTGCTTTAACCCTCTGCACCACCAGAGAGGGCCAAATCCATAACACATTCCTTAACCAAAATTAACACAGTTTTAATTAAGTGACCATTGTCATATCACTTCACATTTGTTTCAAATATGTGGCATAAAGTTTCAATATTTGTATACATTGCGAAGTAGTGAATTTAAGGCTAGTGCTTTGGTGAACTATTTATAAAATTTTAAGTTTGTAAATTGAAGATATGGTAGGTGTTATGGTTGACCTATTTAACATTCATCATCCCAACCCCTTGCCTTCCTTTATCAGAGAGCCTGGTAAGGAGAAACATTCAGACTCTCAGCTTTTTGTGTGTAGCTGTGATAGCTAGACAATATGGTCCTTGTCAACAATGTGAATGAAGGAGTTCCCAGAAAGAATTTTCTATCAGAAAGACAAAGTCTTGGGTGGAGTACGTTTCTGGTCCTTTTGCATACTTCCATCCCTGGATAAGGGAGTCTCAATCAGTCCACAAACATGACAACCTCCTGAAGACAAACGTCACATCCTAATCAAAACAGTAACAACTGAGGGCCTGACAATACCAGAGCCAGCTGAAAAAGATGTATTTTACATTGCAAAATACATCTTTGATTTTACTAGGCATCTGCTTCTCTGGTAATCTGACTTACAGAGGAATAAACTCCTAACAGAATGCTGAAGACAATTCCACAAGAGTATTTCTTAACATGTCTTAAACTATAAAAGAATCACTGGAGAAGTACTTCTTTACTCTGTGTATGGTTAAGATGTCTAGAGTTCTGATAAATTGCAGAAGGGAAGATGTTGACATTGACTGAGCGTCTCCTTTGTGTTAACTGCATTTCAATGTAATCACAGTTGGTCTCATTCCTACAGTCACTAAGTTGAATAGTTGAAGTTCAAATGGAGGTTTCATAAGTTCTAAGCCTAGATTCTGTGTGATTCTGGTGGTGGGGGACTAAGGAACACTTGAGAGTGAGAGCAATATTGATAAGGACTCATCTAAGTAGAGAAAACATTAAGAAACTCCCTGACTGGTGATTAGAAATTCATTTGAGAATGATAGGAGATAAGTGTAGGTAAGAAAAAGCAGAAGATGATGGAAGGTCATGAATCTTAATCCCGTGATAAGAGCCACAGGTAAGAAAGACAGAATTGCTTATTCTTTAGAAAAGGGAACATGGTGTGCTATTGGAAGAGTCGCTTGTCACCAGGTTTCTCTATAAATGGAAAAGGACATAGACTTAACCAAAACCAGATCAGGTTATTTTTGCCAACAAAGGCTTTCTTAGACTGTCAAACCTGAAAAACAGGGTTAATTACTGTCTGTTTGGTATACAATTCCCCTTTTGTTTGGATCACCAAACAAAAAATAGAAGTGGAATTCGCATCCTGCCTCTATGTGCATTTCAAACCTTTACATTCTTAATGCTTCTATTTCTAAAGATTTGATAAATCAGGCCCTCCCTGGTGGCGCAGCAGGTTAAAGCACAGCACTGAGAAGCTAAAGCCACTTCCGCATGAGTTCGATTCCCACCTGCCCAGCAGGTGACCATATGGCGTGGCAGACCTCTCCTGACCCATCCGCTGTTCCCCTCAGCAGTGTCCTTCCTTGATCTGCCTGTTCTGCTCCCCACTCTGGCTCTGGTGAAGCCTCTCGCCACCCCTGCACCTCTGGCCTGTACCCCAGTTCTGTATGCATAAATAAATAAATCTTTAAAAAAAATTTGATAAATCAAAAGAAAGCATCTTACACCTAGGATAGTAGTAAAGCAGTAGAAAAAACCTTGATAATTTGAATTATGCATGATACAACATTAGAGAAAATTAAGTTAAATTGGAAGACTGGTTTGATAATACTAAACTGACTAAGCTTTGTATTTATGGTGGCAATCCTCTTAAAGCAGCTAAAAATTAGCTGCTCAATATGGTTTTAATAAAATAGTTTGATTCAGTCTTGTGTTGTTTTTAAGAGACTTACTCAAGAATTCACCATAATGCCTATCTGAGGTTTTATCAATCTTTATCACAATTTAAATATAGTTTATTGAGACTTAGAGACCAAGTTTGGAGCTAAAATTGATGTTATGCGAATGTAACTCAATATTTAATCACAGACACCAAAGATTATCTGCTCAATCATTCTGTCTTTCCTGATTATATTAATTGGTGTCCTTTTGTATTTTTCTGCACATAAGTTGTTTATGTCTAGACTGAGCACCCAGGCCTTATCTAAGACATCAAAAATAGATTTCTTATACATAATAATGTGCAAATGCAGTATATTAATTTTAAGGCATAATATGTGAAGCTATTTGTATCTATTTTTCTTTAAGAAAAATTAATAAAATATTTTACTTTTTTAAAAAAGGATTTATTTATGCATACAGAACTGCAGCACAGGCCAGAGGTGCAGGGGCAGTGAGGGGATTCACCAGAGACAGAGTGGGGAGCAGGACAGGCAGATTGACAAAGTACACTGCTGAGGGGAGCAGCAGGCACATCAGGAGACATCTGCCGCACCATGTGCACCATGTGGGTCAGCAACCTAGCAGGGGAATCGAACTCGTGCTGCAGTAGCTTTGTAGAGCTTCATAGTGCTGTGCTTTAACCCATTGCACCACCAGGGAGAGCCCAGAAAGCAAATTTTTGGTGCAGTCTGGGAAACCACACATGTTCTTGCTGCTTACACATCAGTTCTTACCAACCAGTCTTGTCCTGTAGTCTCATGGTATCAGAAGTTTTGACCATTTGTTATTTAGAATCACCTAATCTGATTTAATGTCTGCTAAGTGTGGTAAGGCGATGCTTGGCATAAGCCCCTCTGTAGCTACAGGTGAGGCCCCACTTTTTCTAAGATCCACAAGACTCTCATTGCTTAAACTTAGGAGACTAAGTATCAGGAGACACGACAGGGGGCATGATTATTCTGTTTCAGTGAAACACAATGCTGAAACTGTCGCTTTCCAATGGTAATTGAAAATTTCCTTCAAATACTATTATTATTCTCCCTGTAGGCCCCCTGTGTGAGCCTTGGCTATTATAACAAAATACTGCCATAGACAGTGTGACTTAAATAGCGGCCATTTATTTATCACTGTTCTGGATGTTGGGAAGTCCTGGATCAAGGAGATGACCGATTTTGGCTTTGGTGAGGTCTGTTTCTCTCTTAGTTGCTAATAGCAAGTTATGTGTGCACATGACCTCTTCATACAAGAGAGATAAAAAGAGAGTTCTG
Organism: Condylura cristata; assembly: GCF_000260355.1. NCBI lineage: Eukaryota > Metazoa > Chordata > Mammalia > Eulipotyphla > Talpidae > Condylura > Condylura cristata. The sequence goes on along the minus strand of NW_004567110.1, from coordinate 56,021,306 downwards.
GTTTTGTTATAGGGTGTGTCATTGTGAGAGCAGGAGGAATGTGGCTACAGCTTTGGAAATGGTGCCATTTTCTCTGTCCTTCCTTCCATGAAACCAGCATCTCAAATGCATTTGACTACAACTCCCAGGATGTTGTTGTTAACACACGATGAGAGGCACACAGGGACCCAAACTCTTTTTTTTATTCAAATTTTAATTTTAATTTTATTTTTTAATACATTTTTTCACCCCTGCCCTGATCCTTCTCTCTTAAAGAGTTCATGGTCTGAAAAGGGGTTTGGTCATCAGTGAATAAAGGCAAAGGAAGTAAACTTTTAGTTGAAATTTCATACTGGAATTAGTGTGCAAAGCGAGAGAAGAAAGGATATTCCTAATAATAGTTTCCCAATAAAGCTTCCCAAATTTCCCATCTCCTCAGGAGGAAATGCCCAGCCAAACAGGGTTGGCCTAAAATGGGGCCACTGAGGACTGAAAGCTTGACACAGTCTAAATTGCCATCTGGCAGGGAACCACAGGAAAGGGACTAAGCAGATCCCAGAGAACTGGGACACAAGGAAAGACTCAAAATTCAAAATCAAAGAAAATTAACAAAACAGCTGCCATTGAATCTGCCAAGGATCAGAAGGAGATTTCCCACATGTCTCTTCCAAGTACCTCTTCCCAGTGTTCACATGCCTCTCCTCTATATGTCTCCTTCAAATTTTTGGGTGTGACTTGAAACTAGAAAAGTAAGATAATGGACTCAGCTGCTTTCTGTGTTATGGAGGTCCACTGAAGGGTATCCGTACATCATGAACTAGATTTTGAAAGGGAGGAGGGAGTGAGCTGTGTGTGTATATATAAGTAGGGGTGGAATGGAAATGAAAGGGAACTTGGAGTGGCTCTATAGGCAAGCTTTTCAAGGCAATGGCCATCTTGATATAAGTAGTGGGTTATTTAGCTTGTATGGTACATTGTGAATTTTGGATGTCTCCTCTGTCCCAGCTCTCTGGGGTCTGCCTAACCCTTTGCTTTTGGCTCCTTGCCAGGGAGTGCCTTGAACTTGTTCTTCTGATGACTTTGCATTTCTGGATCCTGCCAGGTCCACTGGGCATTTGCCTACAAGGGAATGGTTGATTTCAGTGTATGATCTTGTAATAGGGTGGTCCCCAGGAAAAGGGGAGGTTCCAGGTTCCCTGCCCCACCCAAAGGAGAGTGGAGTTGAGCAGGGAAGAGAAGAATCTGGGGAGGAGACTGAGGAGGAAGGAAGTAGGATGGGGAGCCAGAAGGAGACCTGAGGGAGGCACAGGGAGCAGAGACATGTGAAGAAACCATGCTTGTTTCTTAGCCCTGGACTGGTTGAAACAGATGTGGATGAGAGACCCGTGGGGAATTTGACAATGACAGCGTTTATCTTGATTTTGATTTTTCTCTTATCCTCCAAGACTTGTCTGGCCATTTCTAACCCTTTTCTATGGGTCCCCTCCTGAAGTTGCTTTAGACTTGTGGTGCACTTTCAAGCCTTGCTTTAGCCCAGTCCCTTTTGGGTGGACTTTTATCCACTAGGGGATGTGTAACTGGGTGTTTGATTTAGAAACTATATTCTGTATGTTTGCTGTATTGCACACTGATTGTATTAAAGTTCCTTTTCTTTAAAGATCTTTTATGTTTTGTCTTGATGCAGTGGATGGCATAGAAGGATGTTCAATTCATGATTATTAAAGTCATCAAGACTTAATCTAAACCTAATTAGCTCCCAAAGACACTTAACACTGTTGGTTTAGGGCTTCAACATATGGATTTGGGGGAGGCACAAGCATCTGGTACCAAACACAACCCCCGTTCTCATTCCTTCAGTCTGAAAAGATTTTCTCTTCTTTTTCTTCACCAGGTATAAAGCAACTTTGTGAAATGGCTTGTATTTTTTTTAATTTCCCATTTGTGAAATAACAAAATTTGTAAATTTAGGTATCTAATGGATCATATTAAAGGATTCATCAATAGGAATGAAGCAGGGAGTTTCCCAAGTCAGCTGCGGAGATTTTGCTATATTCCCAGGCCTGCTGCTTGGGGAAATCTGTTGCTTGGATTTCACTCCTTGCTGGAACTGAGACACTACTAGGAGTACTGTACTCCTTGTTTACAGGGGTAGCTGCAGCTACCCTAACCCCCTTCTTGAACAATAAAGAATGCTTATGCTGTGATGGATGGAATGACAAGTTTCCTCATGCAAACTGTATAAAACCTTACCACTCTTGTAATTTGGGGCTCAACCTTTTGGGACTGATTCCACCGAGCCTTCCGGTGTGACAAGTAAATCTCTTTCCATCTCTCTAGTGCTTTCTGATATCTTTGGGAAATTGCCAGAACAGGATAGCGTTTCTTCTAGATACTGCAAAGGATTACACAAAATGGATGGTATCTACAAACAGAAAGAGGAAAAGACAAGGTTATTAGCATAAGAAAAGTTAACTTCAGGTCATGCCACCTTCCCTCGGGACAAGGCAGGTGGGTGGACCATGCAGGTTGGCCCACTGGTACCCGTAGAGAACTTCAGATTAATTGGTTTAGGATGACACTTTGAGAGAGACTGAAATTGCAAAAAATATTAATTCCTGGTGGACCTCAGGCATGAAAAACTTTTTCCGTTTTTGGCTTTTTTCTTTTTAAGAAAACGAAAACACATTTCTATTTATTTATGAAAACAGATTATTTTAAAAGAGCTTGAAGTACAAAGTCAGCAGTTTTAGAGAATGTTAAAGCCAAATATGCTTAGCCAGGTTGTGTGGGAGCTCCTCATGATATAGGTGTGACATTTTTCTAATATCATATTTTATTATGGTATTTTAAAATTTTATCCAAACAAATGGATCAGGAAGCAGATAATGGGTATAATTACTAATAAATAATCCAATTGTTTAGAATATAAAATGGAGAAGAACTTCCAACAGGTTTTGGCAGTAGCTGATAAAAATTCTAGTGGCGGCCCTCCCTGGTGGTGCAGCGGGTTAAAGCACAGCACTGAGAAGCTTAAGCCACTTCTGCATGAGTTCTAGCCCTGCCTACCCCGGAGGTGACCACATGGTGTGACAGACCTCTCCTGCCCTCCCGCTGCTCCCCTCAGCAGTGTACTTCGTAGATCTGCCTGTTCTGCTCCCCACTCTGTCTCTGGTGAAGCCTCTCACCCTCCGCATCTCTGGCCTGTACCCCAGTTCTGTATGAATAAATAAATCTTTAAAAAAAAAAATTCTAGTGGCATGAAACTATATTTTGCATTTGAAAAACTAAACCAAACATGGCCATGATTCCTGAAATAGGAAATTCAAGGTGGAAATCTCAGGTATCTTAAAAAATTTCCAAAGGACATAGTCATCCTCAAAGCAGTAGAATTGAAACAGGTTCATTGCTAATTTATGTTGGGTTAAAAATACTTTGTATTTTTAATGGTAATTTTAGCTTTTAACTTTAGCTTAGAAGTTCTGCAAATACCTGAAAGAATTTCAGTGTTGCTCACTGCCTCTCCTACACACCCTTGTCAAACTGTAGGTACCGCTATTGTTATCAGTTTTAGTGTTCATGGTATTTTCCATGTGAAGACAGAGTTTAGAAGTACTGCATTTTACTACCTTGTTTGGCTAATCCTTCCTCTTTCTTGGGGGGGGGAGGGATTGGCAATATTCTTATGGAATTTATGGTCCCATTTTATCTCCTTTAGACATTTTTCATCTAAAGTGCAAAACAGAAATAGAAAGGAACATCACAGGAAAAAAAATGTCTGTGCTATAAGTGATCCTAACAGCACACGTTCAAATTCTTAAGGGCTGACCTCCAATGGAGGGCTAAGCAATATCATGCTTTGATGTCTGAGGTTCTTCAAGAGGGGATGATAACCCACTTGCAGATTGCTAGAAGAAATACCTACTCCATTTAAAAAATGATACTGGTTCCAAAGTTCATGAGATTTTGAAACACTGCAAGTTGGGAATGTCATTGGCTGGGAGGTATTAACACAGCTGCTGCTGGAGGGAATGAACAAAGACTCCAAGTGGAAGTTGCTCTCCAAGGAGCGATGTCTGATTTCCACATGGAGTGGTGGGATAAGCAATGAACAGGGGATTAAATTTCAACTTCTCTTCTTGGTTTTAAACACAGAGCTCTTTATGAAAGGGTTTTGCCAGGTAATTTTTCAGCTCTTGGAGAAACATTTTCTGCCTAGTGGGCTGTGTCTACAGAAAGGGGACTGCGTGTGGGCATTTGGATATTCAGGGTCTGAGACTGAGCATTGGAGACTCAACTTCCTGAAAAAAGACAAGAAGACATCCCTTTCTGATAGTGACTACACTTTTATTTGAACCCAGAACTGGATTGAGTGCTACTCTTCTCTCTGCTAGGATCTGCTGCAGGCCCTGAGGATGCTTAACATTTCTAAACCAGCTCCTGTCTTGGACTGTATTCATGATTTATTGAAGGAGATGACAATATGCAAGAAATACTGATGTCCCTTCATTTACTATGGGGTTTTATCCTGGTAAACCCATTGTAATTTGAAAATATCATAAATAAAAAATGCACTTAATATACCTAAACTACTGAGTATCATAGTCTAACCTAACCTACTTTAAACTGTTTAGAACATTTATATATTCACTTTCAGTTGGGTAATTACCTTGAGTTTCATCGCCAGAGTAACTGTGTACTCACCAGAAGCAAGAAACACAGATAGTCATTTTGTAGAAGTGTCCAAAATTACATTGTACAATATCCAAGAAACACTGGCAACACAGTCACTGTGAAGTATGGGTTGTTTACCTCACCAGCACTTAGCTGAGTGGGAGCCACTGCTCACTGCCACCTGCACAATAGCACAAGATTTTTCTGTACATCACTAACTCTGGGAAAGATCAAAATTCAGAATTTGAAGTTGGTTTATGTTAAGTGTGCATTGTTTTTGTACCATTTTAAAGTAGAAAAAATACCCTATAGGCAAACCTTTGTAAGTCAGGACTACAATAGGATGGTGAATAGCGCAATGGAGATAATAAACAGGATTCTGGGAGAGAGAAGAATCTTGCTTAGGGAAAGTAATTAAGAAATACCTCTGTAGGAGGTGGATCACTCACAGTGAACAGAACTTGGGTCATTATTAAAGGAAGAACATAGCTACTAGCTACTTACCAGTCATTCTTGTAAGAAATCAATGGTTCTGTCTGATTTTGACAATAGATCTGAATAAGTAGAGGAATGACTTTCAAATATCATATTCTGGATTGGATGATGAGATTATTGCTAGATTTTTCTTTCTTTTTTTGTTATTTTCTCATGGAATCATCTTCAACCAAAACAAACTATGGCTTTAATATTAAAATTGGATTAGCAATAAAAATACATATGAGGTCCTCCCTGGAGGCACAGCGGGTTAAAGCACAGCACTGAGAATCTAAAGCCGCTTCTACATGAGTTCAATTCCCGCCTGCCCTGTGACCACATGTGTGGCAGACCTCTCCTGACTCGCCCACTGCTACCCTCAGCAGTGTACTTCATAGATCTGCCTGTTCTGCTCCCCACTCTGTCTCTCGCCGCCCCTGAGCCTCTGGCCTGTACCCCAGTTCTGTATGCACAAATAAATAAATCTTTAAAAAAAATACATATGAATTGTTTCTTCTCCCTCCCCTCTATTCTATCCACTATCATATAGTTAAGCTTATTTTAAAACTAGGTGTGATATATAACTACACATATCACTGAAAACCACATATTGGATGGGCTATCATTCTTTCCTTTTAAAAATCTATCAACTAAATCCATTTTAGAAGAGAAGCCATTTCCCTGTTCTTTATTGTTTCTTGGTAAGTTCTGTATACTTTTCAAAATAAAGTGACATTTTATTCTTTTTGATAAAGGCAACAAATACATTGCTCTGAGTTTCAAAGTATGACAGTATTATTACTCAGACTTCATTTTTTCCCTGACATAACATGGCTTCTTATCTTTTCTTTAAACTCTTGTAATTGAAATAGGGAGTTACTTAGATAATACCACAGTTAAGAATATTAACATTTTGAAAATAGTACCTGATATGTTAAAGGGAAATTTATATTTAAATTGGGAAATGAGTCTTATCCTAAAACTTAATATAGAAACTTATTATTTATAATTTTGGAAATATGATGGAATATATTGTTTGAAATTATTCTATTTCAGTCTGTCACACTATCAAAGAGGTAGGAAATACAGATATATGGTGGTAAAACAGATATAGTAGGCTAACTAATGTTTAAAATGTTACTTTAAAGCAGTGTCTTGACTTTCTTGGGTCCTTTGCTCTAGTGCATGAGCAAAGGAAATGTGCTGAAAAAAACATTCCAAAGAATTAATTCATTTTAAGATGTTAGGCCAAGGCTGACATATACTGCCATATACAAATAAAAGTACCTCGGTGCTAGAAATTGTGGATGCATTTTTACCTCTTACTCTGCTATCTTGAAGACGGGACTTTCTTTTGCAACTCTGTGCAGGGGAACTGAAACAATTTCTCTGTGATTCTTCATTAGAACCTGGTCTTACAAATGTGAAGCAGAAGACAGGAAGGTTAGGGGCAGGATGAAAAGCAAAATAGCACTCAGGATGGTGGAATGTCAGGAGAGACCTCTTAAGGCAATATATCATTGGGTTATTGCATGACAGTCTCTAATTCTCAAGTCTCATCATAATAATCCACAATAAATTTTAAACCCCTTTTCCTGAAGTTACTAAAACCCTACCTGTGAACTACCCATTCACTTTTGAAAGATTCCTTCCTTTGCCTCACCCTTTATGTGAGTTACTCTGACTCACATCCTTAGTCTCTTCTCCATTTTTATTAGGCTTTCTACCAAATCTGTATCCCTTTGCTGTCATTTTCCTCTCAAGTTCCAGACCTTTGTTTTCAGTTTCCCATGAATTACTTCCTTTGGGAGTTTTTCAAACATCAAAATTAACTTGTTCAAAATTTGAGGTATGTTTGTTCCTGCCAGCTTAAAATTTATCTCCACATTCTGTTTGGAGTCAAGGTGTATAGACATACCAGCCATCTGTTTTTTCATGGAATTACATTTAACTATAACATTTTAGTTGTCACTGGGTCACCAAACCATACAGATGCTATGGCATGAATGTCTTAAAACTGTAATGTCACCACAATACCACGCCACCCCTCCTGCTTCAAGTCCCTCATTATAGTAACTGTTCCCCCCCATCCCAACACATATAGCACTGTTATCTTTTCCTTCCGAAAAGACAGATGTGAAAACTCTCAACTACTGTTGAAAATTTCGAACAGAGCTCCCATTCCACCCTTGTTATGTATAGGATGAAGTCAAGCTCTGCCTGAAACAGAGTATTATACACTTAACCCCACTTACCTATCACCTGAGGTTGATTAACAAACATTTATTTTTTCCAGAAAAGAGGAAAATATAGATAAGACAATTCTGGCAAGATTGAAATCTGACAAGATAGGTGACAGATCAGTCTGTGATATAAAGAATAATTAATGTATGTTTTCTTCCATCTAATTTATGGTTTCCTGTCTTATGTCTCTGTCATTTATCTGTGTTGAATTAGTTATTGTGATTGGTAGTAATAATGAGGTACTAGTAATGTGACTATTAGTGCAAGCAGTAGTTTCATTTTTTTGCCTTATGACTGTCTACTTTTGCCAGCACCATTTTTTTAAGATTTTTATCTTTCTATAGTGTATGCTGTTGACACATTTACTGTATACATTAACAATACATCAATACATTTATGTGTGGATGGATTCATTACTTGCCTCTCAGTTTTGTTCAAATGATATGTGAGTCTACTTTTAGCTTAATGCCATGCTGTTTTGATTGCCATCACTTTGTAATGTACTTTGTAATAGGACACATGGGACCACAGGCTAGGCTCATACCTTCTCAGATTTTCTCCCAACCCCCAAAATTGCTTTAGTGATTTGGGGTCTTTTTGATTCTATATAAAATTTTGTGACATTTGTCCTTTTTCCTTGAAGAATAATAAATAACTTTAGAAATCAGACTGCAGAATTAAGGGGGCAGAGATCAAAAGGTGGAAGGTGTCAATATATTGTGGTGGGAGATTTGATCTTGTATGTGTTGTGTTAACATACATATGAGGAGGTATGAGCCTATGCTCCTATTAGATAATCATTTTGTAGAACAAATTTACTTTGATAAAAGAATGAATAAAATAAAAAATGAAAATAATGAGTGAATTTCTGGGGGATGCAGACATGTACTAGTTAACTTTGTATACTCTAGCTAAATTGAACTTAGTGTTTCCAAAGTGTACAGAGCCCTACTATTTTACATCAGTATTCCTTTCTGGAATCTTCATTCATCTTTTCTCCACAGCAACTTCTTGTTCAGGCTTTAAGAACCCAGTAAACTGTAGCCTTCTTTGTGAAACTTTCCTTCTTTTCCCCAGTGGTTGCTTGCTTCCTGATTTCAAGATTCCTTGAATGGAATTTATGCTGCTATATTTGTGCTGGATTTTTTTCTAGTACTGTGTTCATTGCTCTTCTCTCATGTCTGACATTCCATAGATGCCCACTTAAATTCAGCAAATACATGAATTCTTAAGTTAGTTCAATGTCTCTTTTAGAACCAGAATCCTATCTGGAAGGGTATCATACCAACTCCTTAGTTCTGAGGACACTGATATCTCAGAATATCTAAATTAAACCTTGTGCCAGGCAAAACCACAGAGAAACAAAACTGATACCTGGCAAAAATGAGGGGTATCCAGGGGCCTGAAACTGTTAAGAACAAAAATCCATGTTGCTTGTTCTAAGGGTTCATACTACTCTTACACAAAAAACAAAGTAAGTAAACTCTAGTGCTCAAAAAATTTTAATTGGCAAAAAGTTCATAGGGGATAGGGAGGAGAAAGAGAGGGAAAAAGGGGAAAGAAGGATTTCAAAATACAGACTCTGGATTTAACTCCAAAATCAACTATTCCCTGTGGGCAACAGTTCAGTCAAACAGGCAAGACCTAAAATGGAGTCCTGAGTAGAGGCCAAAGAACAGTTCTGCCAGCAGAACAAATAATCCAAGGCACCTCCCAGCAGGAAACACAAGCAAGACATTGGGCAGGACCCAGAAGTCTGGGAGAGAAGCAGTAAAGCAAAGTTCAAAATGCACCACCCAAGTTGAATCTCTGGGAAATTCCAGAGGGTGGCTGCCATTGTGTTTTAAAGAGCAGGAATGTCCTGCCAAAGTGAATCAGTAAATTTAAGAAAGACTAAGAATTCTCTACTGTTGTGGTTTTTGTCCTTCCTTCATGTTCCACATGATCACTCAGCTCCTTTCTCCTTCCCAGCAGCCCACATCCAGGAAACCAGGTTCATGGCATGATGGGAGTTGTAGTCCTTAATCCATGAGATCTTGGCAGTGTGGAAATGGGGATGGAGAAAATAGTGTTCATTCTTGTGGTCTCTGTGTCAACCTGTTGGCCTGGTTTATCCCTTTCTCCCCCATCACTGCCCTCTGGCATCCTCTAACAAGCTTAGGGAATAAGACTGAATAAAAAGCAACTTTCCCCCTTAGTCCTTTTCTCCTTTAATTGCTTATTTTGTTTTTCTAACTCTTTTTTTCTTTTTTAAGATTTATTTATTTATTCATACAGAACTGGGGCACAGGCCAGAGATGCGGAGGGTGAGAGGATTCACCAGAGACAGAGCAGGGAGCAGAACAGGCAGATCAAGGAGGTACACTGCTGAGGAGAGCAGCGGGCGGTCAGGAGAGGTCTGTCATACCATGTGGTCACCTCTGGGGCAGGCGGGGATCGAACTCATGAGGAGGTGGCTTAAGCTTCTTAGTGCTGTGCTTTAACCCGCTGCGCCACCAGGGAGGGCCCTTTTCTAACTCTTCTAGTAGAAGAGGACCTTGAAAAAACTAATGCTTGAGAGAGTGGGGATATGACAGGAGGGATGCCTATGGAATTATGGGAAGAAAGGAAGGATAAACTTGTGGGTGAGTAGGGCAGACAGCCCTACCTCTAGGACAGAGTCTCTTCTATATATATTATTGAGTCTTGTGTGTTTTCCACCTCATCTGTGGTGAATATCTTCCCAATGGTTACACTTCTAAAACATGATTTATAACCTACTACTTAGTATTTTGTACATGGATGTAATATTATTTATTGATTGTAGCCTCTTTTATTGGGAACTCAGATTGTTGTTCCTTTTGCTTTTTTCAAATATTGCTTCCTAGAGCTGACAGTCAGGGGAGGTGTTACCAAGCTCAACCAGGTCATATTGATTATAGTCAGCAAGTCAGACTCTGAACCAGGAGCGTGTGTCCACAAAGGAAGCTTTTTATTAGCAAGTGGCACCATGTTGGGTGGATGGCAGATTCAGTACCTAAGAAAGGAGCCCTTTCCAAGTGACAATGAAAGTAGATTATGCAGAAAAGAAAGAAATCTGGGCAGTTTTCTCATTCTCAGATTTGGGGGCAATAGACAGTCAATCACTAGATTGATATGATGATATTTTTGGAATAGTTGTTCTCTTCTGTGTTATCATTTCAAAACAAGTCACAGGTATCTGTCAGCTACTGATGCAATAATGTCCTTGCAAGGAACAGAATATTTCATCAGGCATTAAGTTACCCTTTATAGGGGTCTTGAGGAATGTAGTATAGTGGCTTCGCAGGCAGAGATCAAGTTACTAAATTTTCTCAGGTTTGATCACAGAAGCAGGGACTCTTGAGCAATCCCCCGGATTGTTCCTCCCACATATTGGCTCCCTACTATAACACACAATCCTTTGCAAGGAAATGTTGTTTTTTGGTAGGTCTTTCTGTGCAGCTCAGGTTGTGTCTTGTATGCTAGCTTGAACCTTCTATACTCTATTTTTTTATTTTCTTACGATTTATTTATTTATGCATACAGAACAGCTGTGCAAGAGTGGTGAGAGGATTCATCAGAGGCATAGTAGGTAACAGAACAGACAGATCTACTGAAACACACTACTAAGGGAGCCGCAAGCAAGCAAGAAGAGGTCTGATGCACTGTGTGGGTCACCTCCATGGCTGGGGATCGAACTCATGATGAAGCAGCTGTGGAAAGCTTCATGGTGCTGTGCTTTAACCTGATGCACCACCAGGGAAGGCTCTGAACCTTTTATATTCTTATAGTAGTTTTTATTTTGCTATTAAACAGTCACTAATTCAAAACCACTTTTGTAATTTTTTATTGCACCTGAAAAAAATCTAAGGTCCACATTTCTTGACTGCAGACCCCCAGGTCTTCTTTAGGATACTTTTATTTCGCTCATCTTTGTTGTATGTACCTCACTTTCCAACTTGTTCTATAACCTGAGTCCAAGCAGAGATTTTTCAGTGACAATGTAGTGAGACAGAATTTGTCTGAACCTGGATGCTTTTAATATGGGCCTAGAAATAAAATTAGGTATGGTCATTATTGCTCCTTTTATATCCCAAATTGTGACACAAATCTGACAGATACTTCTGGGAGAAAGCATCAGACCTCACAGGCTGTGTGTACCTTAGTCCTCACTCATGACAGCCTCAAGTTCACAGGTCCCTAGGGCCATCTGAACTTCTGAGTGAGAACAACTTCAGGTTTGAAATCCATTAGTGTGCCTCACAGAGTATAGGAAAGAGCCATACTTCTAGTTAGTCTTATTATAACATATAAGACTATGGTGAAGTGTGGGACAGAATACAGTTTCCAGGGCCTCCTTTGTGGTATGAGGGGCTAGGTCTCAGCACTATGAAGGTATCTTAGCCACTGCAGCAGGAGTTCAGTTCCCAGCAAGGGAGCTGACCCAACTAGAGAAGCAGACTCTTCAATTTCGCCC
>NW_004567110.1:55996036-56009361 GCF_000260355.1 Condylura cristata | reverse complement strand
AATACAGTTTCCAGGGCCTCCTTTGTGGTATGAGGGGCTAGGTCTCAGCACTATGAAGGTATCTTAGCCACTGCAGCAGGCATTCAGTTCCCAGCAAGGGAGCTGACCCAACTAGCGAAGCAGACTCTTCAATTTCGCCCACTGTTTCCCTCAGCAGTATATTTCAATGCGCCTGCCTGTTCTGGTCCCTCACTCTGTTTCTGGTGAATCCTTTCACCCCCTCACTTCTGACCAGTACCACAGTTATTGTATGCATAAATAAAAAAATCTTTAAAAAAACCCAACAATACAGTTTCCACACCCTCTCCTCATAGAATCAGGTCCAGTAAGCCTCAGCCACATTTTGTCTATGAGCATACAGGTTTATTCACCAACCAGAAATCTCCCCCAACCTAGGTGTGCAGAATTTTTATTGGCATTTCATTACATAGGCCTAGTTGATTAAATCTTTGTGGCATTAAACTGGCTCTCCAGCTCCTGTTCCTGAAGGTCAGGTGGCTGAAGTCCAACTCTAATGATTTGTTCGCTCTTTCAGCCCTTCCTGAAGCCATTCAGGGACCAGCCCTGAGTCACCTTATTAGCATGACGAAGACACAGCTATGACTCTGGCAATTCTAAAGTGTCTTGAATCTCTATGCTGAGAACCAGGAGGAAAAGACCTGTTATATTTTTTATTATAATTCAGCTCTGAATTAACCTAGAGAAGAATTGCCCTGTTACAGACTGAGTTAAACAGGAGGTAGGAAAATAAAGCCTTAAGTTCACAAGTGAGTCCATACAGTTACTAGTGTACATCTTGACACAGAAGAATTAAAAGGAAGGTATCTTAAAGCTGTAACACAGTACCATTTGGACAAGAGCCTGGGCTATCATTTTAGAATAGTTTAAGAGGGCACCTCATGGTAAAGTAATTGGGCTTATTTGTTTAGGTTTCCATAATCTGGCAGAGGAATCAATCCTGAGTATTACAGGAAGATTAGTGCAGTGGGATTCACATAGCAAGGTGATAATAGGTATTGTTCAGTTAGAGAAAGACCAGGATAAAGTTCACAGAACCTTGACTCCCAGTTTGTGGAAAATTCTGCTTGGAAAACAGCTGGCAGGGAGAAAGAAGTGTTGCAAAAATTAATCTCCATAAAAAAGGGAGGTTGCATGTTCCCTGCCCTATCTAATCAGGTGCGGAACTGAGTGGCTTGGAGAAGCTAGAAAACTTGGAGAACACTCAGTGGACACACAGGGAGAGACACAGAGCAGAGAGACATGTGAAGGAGGGCATCTGGCTTCTTAGCTTTGACTTACCCTAGGGACTTGGGGGATTTGGTGGAGATGCTTGTCATTAAGATGTGTAGAGACATTTGGAAGAGACATGTGAGTGAAAGACTCCTGGGAAGTTGACAATGGCAGCTATTATCTTGATTTCCACTTTAATTGTACTCCCTGTGTTCCAGGCTTGCCTTTCCCCCTTTGCCCCCTTTTTATGGTACCCCACCAGGAGCTGTCTTAGACTTGTGACAAGCTTTTGGGTATCAACTGTTGACACTGTTTGGCTGGAACATTCACCTGTGAGGGCCGGGGTATTTTTGGGTGTTTTATTGAGATAATATTATCCTGTATTTTCTTCTCTTTCTATGTAAAATAGATCTATTAAAATTCTTTCACACTAAGGTCTGCTTCAACTTTATGTGATGGATGGCAGAATCCATTTAGAGCTTGTAAGTTTGGGGGTCCTGGGGTTCCACTCACTAAAAGAAGTGCATGTTCTTTGGAGAAAGGTCAAGTTGTCTGTGTGTGCAGGGTGATAGCTGTGGGATAAGGGTGAGGTGGGGTGGATGTGGGGGTGAGTGAGGTACAGGGCCCTGTGATTCAAAGTGCAGCTCCCTCCATCCCTTCAGACTTCTTCAGCTTCAGTCATAAACTTCACTGCTTGTGAGCTGCATGATCTTGAGTAGTGGTTAGTATTTAAAAGCTGTACAATCTTTTTAATCTTTCTACTTCTTAATTTTCTGTCGGGGACCAACCCCAATTTCAGGCTGTTGAAAGACTGACACAGGCAGGGTCTCAAGGTGGGAACGACATCGGCGAGGCGATATTCTAAAAAATTGGGGAGTATAGGGGAGCAGGAGTGAGGAAGACACGGGAGTCAGAGTTGGGTGCAAATCTTCCTGCTCTGCCTTCAGCAGGTTTATTTTATACATTTCAAGCAGGCAGAGGGATGACATTAGCATATGAAAGGGGATGAGAACACAATCACCTTTTTGCTAAGAACAGTCTGGGGTCATTTTTTTTTGACCTTTACTTGAGATTATAACATTCTAAAATCAATCAAGGTTAAAAACAGGTACATAGGTCCTTCCTGGTGGCGCAGCGGGTTAAAGCACTGCACTAAGAAGCTTAAGCCACTTCCACATGAGTTCGATCCCGCCTGCCCCGGAGGAGATCCATATGGGGTGGCAGACCTCTCCTGACCCTCCCACTGCTCCCCTTAGCAGTGTAATTCGTAGATCTGCCTGTTCTGCACCCCACTCTGTCCCTGGTGAATCCTCTCACCCTCCGCATCTCTGGCCTGTACCTCAGTTCTGTATGAATAAATAAATAAATCTTAAAAAAAAAACAGGTACATAGATGCACAAAGCTTAAGACTAATATTACTATAGTGAAGATTAATTAAAATAAAGTCCCTTAAACCTTATCTACTACTTAATGGTTTTTTTTTTTCCTACCTGAGACATCCTGGGAGGCAGGAAGAGGAAATTTCTTGCAAATCAAATTTCGGAAGTTTTTTGAAAAAACTTGCTAAAAGGTTTTAAGTGAGTTTCCTTGAGCTCTAGACAGTAGAAGGCATAATTTGCTCACAATAGGAGACATAGGTGAATTTTCTTATCTAAAGACTAGATAGTCAAAAAGCTTGAGTGGTTATTTAGAAACTGAATAGAAGGCTAGTTGAGATAGAGTGATAAGATTTGGGTTTTCCTCAGTCTGGCAGTAAGAGAGACTTTGCAGTAACAGCCATTTGTTTTTATTAATCAGACAGTTGTTTAATTGTAACAGGGTGGTCCCTATGAAAAAGGGACGGTCCAGGTTCCCTGCCCCACCCAGAAGGAGGGTGGAGCTGAGCAGAGAAAAAGGAGAGAAGAGAAGAGAATGAAGCTGGATGGAGAACAAGAGGGAGACCTAAGAAAGCCACATGGAGCAGCAAGCATGTGATGAAGAACGGGCTTATTTCCTAACCCTGGACTGGTTAAAGGCAGATGTGGGTGAGATACCTGTAGGGAGGTGACTATGGCAGTGTTTATATTGATTTTGATTTTGCTCTTTTACTCTCAGACTTGTCTGGCCATTTCTGACCCTTTTCCATGGGTCCCGGCCAGAAGGTGCTTTAGTCTTGTGGCGGGCTTTCAGGCCTTGCTTTGGGCCAATCCCTTTTGGGTTGACTTTTGCCCATGAGGGGATGGGTAACTTCAGGTGTTTGATTTAGAAGTTATATTCTTTGTGTTCCGTATTGTATATTTACTGTATTAAAGTCCCTTTTCATTAAAGTTTTATATGTTTTGTCTTGTTGCGGCGGATGGCAGAACCCACATAGAGCAGGCAGGTTTTGGGGCTTCAGGGGTGTCCCTCTCTCCCTGTCCTGGAACATAATGACTTTTGACTTCAAGAATTTCTCACCCTGGTGCAGTACTTGGTTGTAAGGGCCAGGTAGCATCTTCTGAGGCTGAGGCAATCCAATTGTAAGCTGAAGTTTGCTCAGAATATTTTGATATTATGATTATACAAAAAAAAGGGAGGTCATAACATAAGTTAGCAGTGGAAAGTCTGATTTTTCAGAGCTTTTCCCGATCTACCTGGAATCTGTCGGACGATAGATGTTGCATAGCTTGTGTCAATTTTCTTATCTGTAAATGGGGAGTAATAATACTATGTTACATGCTGCCACTGTCAGAATTAGATGAGACAATTATTGTCAAGTTCCTAAAACAGTGGCTGGAAGACTAACGTAGTCTGTGAAGTTTAGCTTTAATGATGCCGACATGGTGAGGGACTCTTAAAATGCAGTAAAACCAAATTTCTCCCATTTAAAAAGTGCATACCTATTATTAACATAGAACATCTGGCAATTACACAAAGCTGTACGTAGGAAAACAAAAGTCACTTGAAGCCTCACTTTCCAAGTTAAGCAAACGTAAAGTGGTCCTTGTTTATATGTGCTGCTTTATTTATACATGGGAGAAAATGGTTTCATTTTATGTTTTTGACTTTATCAGTGAAACATTGAGATTTTCATTTTATTGCAACCCCTGTGAGCCTCATTTTCATGGTAACTTGATGTTCCCTGCAAGTTGAAATATTTTATCTGTAATAATATTAATAACTATTAGTATTTGATTGTCACTGAAATTGCGCTAGGTATCTCAGAGAATTTTTCACAAATCTTTTACCAATTCTGAATATGCTTGCTGCAATTCCCCTTTGGGAGGAGTCTGATGTCATAAAGTTTACTTTTGCAAAGCAGAGGCAGAAAGTGGGGAGGTGAGGGTTAGCAGGGATGCATTTTGGGCAGGGGTGCTGACTCTGAAGCCCATCATCTTCCCACTGCACCTTGTTCTCTCTAGATTTCAAACCACTAAATAACAAAGTGTATTTTCCCTTTAGCAAATCTATAGCTATTTTTTTTTAAGGGCAGTTCTGCCAGAATCTTCTTTCAACAACACAATGATCATAATCAGAGATAAGGGAAAGGCAGCTCTCAGAAATGGGAGACATGGAGAAAGGGCAGCCCTCCAATATTAGGTTCACTGTGCATTGAAGGTCCCTGCCTGCCTATGTGCATCCGAACGTTGTTTCCTTTTCCTTGTGTCTGATAATAACTATTACTACCATTATCATTATTATTGTGCACACTACTTCCCCTTTTCCTCAAGACATCTGCAGATATTAATATTGAGGTAACAGTTACTATAAACAGTGTTATTTCCTTTGAGCAGTTGTTAAGGCCCTGACATACTTCCCAAACCTTGGGGTCCAAATCAGCCAGCTGCATCTGAGCTCTGGGGTTCCCACTGAATTACTGTCTGTGGAAGACAAAGTGTGGATTTGTTTTGGGGAAAATACAAAGTTGGGAATTGTCATTCTGTATACAGATCACTGTGTCACCTGCCGAAGAAGTTGTTCCTTGCCTGATAAGTTATATAGACACTTTCAATACACTTTCCTCCATAGAGAAACTACTACTACTTTTATCTGTGGGGTTTTGCTGTATTTCCTAAACCATATACTTTTCATATTACCATTGGATAAGAAAAAATGAGTAAGCTATGGAGCTATTGTGAAGGAATTTAAATAATTCATGTCAAAGGAGAGGCAAAACTAAATAAAGGAGCTGTAGGTAGAAAAGAAAAATTGCAGCTTAAAGACTCAAGGGAATGACTATTAAACTCTATATATAATTAAAAGTTATACCACTTAGAACACAATTACAAAAACACATTACACCTGAATCTTTTATGCCAAATTATGTGATTTAATGCAAAAGATTAAGTAAAAAAAAAAAAAAAAACAACTGCTCTTTTTTATCCATGTGTGAAGAATTAATCCTTTAGTGGTATTTTTAAGAATCCATTTTTTTTGTTGCAGAGAAATAATTAAGGCAATTGTAATTAACTTTCCTGTGACTCAAAAACTGAATAACATGAGCACCTGCTGATATATGGGACACAAAATAGTACCTTTGAAAATACTGCCAATTTAAAATAATTTGATAATTAGCGGTAAATGAAAGTACTTCGGAAGAGAATTTCTGGAACTCACGTGTGTGACACTAAAATCAACTCAGAAATTGTTAAACTTTTGTTCATAGTTTTACTTAATGGATGTTCATGACTCAAGTAAACAACTTCTAGTAGCACTGGTAGACAAATTAAGCTACTTATGTAATATGTAAGGCAGCAATACCTAGTTTTATATACTGGAATCTTTGAGAAACGAGCAATCTTCTATTTCTATGCTAGCCATTCAGTTAGAAATATACAAGTGGAATTAGAAATTCTAATAATCTCGAAAACCTAGGAGTTCCCCTTTTCTTGTCCTTGCCAAAGCAGGTATGATTGTTGCAATGCTTTTGGTGAAAGAAACATCTGGTGACACATGAATTTTGAAACATGTTGAGATGTTGCTATATCAAAATGAATATAAATTTTTAAAATTTTGTTTTTCTCAGAGATAATAATATGTGAAACTTAGACTTTGTTTATAGTAAACATTGCAGACAAATCAATTGGGGGAAATAATATATTGGTTGTACCTCATGGTCTGATGTAGATTGCTTTACAAAATAATTGGAGGCCCATTGATTGACTATGGATGTTTTGGACACAGTTACAATAAATAGAAGATTGAACTTTAATTTCAACTCTTGTACACAACTGCTGAGGGTCTTAAGACTATCAGTTGAAATTGTTTGAGTCTCATTTATTTCTTCATTTATTGAGCAATGCTTAACTTGGGTCGAACTTTGTTGTTTCAGAAAAAGTGCATCTTTTTAGGTGTTTTTGTATAAGCTGCAATATCAGACAATTCATAAACGGTTTATACAGTTTGTGATGCTTTGATGTGGAGTAAAATGTTTGTAAGAGGTATTTGAAGCATAGAGCCATAAATGTTGAATAAACTGCCTTATGAACTCCCTGTGTAGAAGGCAGTTGTCTGAGACCAAACACCAAGCATCCAGATGTAGCAGAGGACACTCAAGGATTAAGTTGGTGGTTGGAAGTATTGACCTGTAAGATTCCAAGCAGGCTTGAGAGACTATGGAAATATCTTTGAACATTGTAAAATGTTTCATAAACTAGACTGTACTTGGTGGTTGGAAGTATTGACCTGTAAGATTCCAAGCAGGCTTGAAGAGACTATGGCAATATCTTTGAACATTGTAAAATGTTTCATAAATTAGACTGTACTTGCTAAGGAAGACAAAGTTAACAAATTGGACATCAAATTGCAAAGCTGCTTTCTGTACAATGAATGAAACCATCAGCCGAACAAAAAAGCAGACTATAGAATGGGTAAGATATTTTCAAGCCATACATCTGACAAGGCATTGATATCTAAGTATATAAGGAACTCATACACTCAACAAAATATATATATATATATAAAACCCAATGAAAAAATGAGAGAGGATCTGAACATAGTCTTTACTAAAGAAGACATACAGATGGCCAACAAATGCATGAAAGACAGTCATAGTCAACACTAACCAGGGAAATGCAAATCAAAATCACAATTAGGTATTAACTCACACTGGTTCGAATATCATCAAAAAGATGAGAAAAAGACAGATGCTACAGGATGTGAAGAAAAGGAGATCCTGTCACCTGTTAGTGAGAGGGTAAGTGGGGGGTGTCATCATGGAAACAGTATGGAGGCCTCAAATTTAAGAACAGAAATCTTGTTCTTTAAAAATGGAAATTTCACTTAATCCAGCTGTTCACTTCTCATTATTATCCAAGGAATGGAAAACAAAAGTGAAAAGCAGTAAGCATACCTATGTTCACTGCAGCATTATTTACAGTAGCCAAATCATGGAAATAACCTAATTACAATAGCCAAGACTTTGGAATAATCTGTCAATGGATGAGTAGGAAATGATATATCTGTGTACAAGGTATATGATACTACTTATCTACCCAAAGGATGAAATACTGCCTTTTTTATTTTTAATGGTTGGACATAGAGGGTATTATGCTAGGTGAAATAAGCAGACAGAGGGAAAAAAATACCCTATGACTTTACACATATGTGGAAAATAAAAAGCAAACAAAGAAATTAAACAAAACAATCAAATGCTTAATTTCAGAGAACAGTTTGGTAGTTACCAGAAGGGATGTGGGTTGAGTGATAGACAAATAGGGTTAAGGGGTTTTAACTAGAAATCAGCTATTAAGTGTCGATTAACTTAATCTTGGCCAAGCCAAGAGTGGGGCTTAGTCCCGTGACAAGGCTATAGCCCCAGAAATTGGTCTCTCAGCAGATCTGCAACTTCAAAGAAAGACATCAGGAATTACGGCACTGCTGAAATGCCCAGCTCCCAGAAGATAAGTTTCTAAATAGATAACATAGATTTTTTAAAAAAGATTTATTTATTTATGCATACAGAACTGGGGTACAGACCAGAGGTGCAGGGGTTGGAGAGAGGATTCACCAGAGACAGAGTCAGGAACAGAACAGGCGGATCAAAAAGTACACTGTTGAGGGGAGCAGTGGGCAGGTCTGGAGAGGTCTGGTGGATCACTATGTGGATCACCTCCAGGGCAGGGATTGAACTCATGCTGAAGTGGCTTTGGCTTCTTAGTGCTGTGCTTTAACCCGCTGCACCACTAGGGAGTGCTCTAACATGAATTTTAATAATCCTCTTCGTTGTCCTCAATGCAAAGGTAATATCACATAGAATACAGTAACTGAACCCCTACCTAAATCTTCTTTACTTCTACACAAATTCTTGAAACAACAATACATACACCTCACTTGAGATGTTTGAAATCAGGCAACTTTCCCAGACCTATCTGGAGCCCATTTTCAGACTTGAGTTCTTACTCCTAATTCTTTAATCAAGTTACTAATGTTAACATTTGTCTAAATTGTTTTTAGGTAATTTACTCTCAGTGGTATGGTGGAGGAAGGGATCTAGACTTCTGTTGATATAATGCAATATACCTAAAGCTCATAAATCTTACTAATGAATGCTGCTTCTATTAAAAGAATGAAATCTTTTATAAAAAGAGTTTGTCCATGGGCCCTCCCTGGTGGCGCAGCGGGTTAAAGCACTGCACTAAGAAGCTTAAGCCACTTCCGCATGAGTTCGATCCCTGCCTGCCCCGGAGGAGATCCACATGGTGAGGCAGACCTCTCCTGACCCGCCCGCTTCTCCCTTCAGCAGTGTACTTCATCGATCTGCCTGTTCTGCTCCCCACTCTGTCCCTGGTGAATCCTCTCACCCTCCGCATCTCTGGCCTGTACCCCAGTTCTGTATGAATAAATAAATAAATCTTAAAAAAAAAAGTTTGTCCACTAGAATTTCTAAAAATGGGATGTGTTTATTTTGTAATCCTTGAGACATTTAGATACCAGGTGGCAAGGGATCCTAAACTGGCCAAGGCCAGTGCACTGCCCAAATACTTTACCAAATTCTGTCTGGGTTCTTCACCCTCGAGCACAATTGCAAGACTTCTGAGGCTTAGGAAACAACAACAAAGGGATTTATTTAACAAACAAGGGTGAGGTCCATAATGGCCGTTTATTTTGCCCAAAGTCCTGTCCAGCACAAACACCCTTATGATGGTATCTTCCCACCACTAAGGATGCACAGCTCCTTTCCCAAACCATGGGGCACAGGGCAGCCAGACTCAGGCCAGGTTCCAACTCACAAAGACAACAGAAGACACGACAGGAGACGCTCCCAGCTGCAGGATGCTCCAGCACAGCACCAGCTGAGGGACACTACAGACAGCAGGCACAGCCACCAAGCGACCCAACAAAAGGCCTTACTTATGCATCCAATCACAGCAAAACCAGGACACTTTTCAATTGCTTGCAAAACACCTTCTTCTGTTTTCAGTGGCATTCTCTAAGATCAGCCCCATCCAGGGACTCAAATCCACTGGCCCCCCAAATGCTGAAACACCTCCAACTTAGAATTCTGGAGCCAGGCAAACAGCAACTTTCTTTCTCTCTCTCCTTTTTGCCCTCTCTCCTAGTTCCTCTCCAAGGTCACCCCTCTTCAAAAACAAAACTTTCAACATTACCCCTATGGCTGTTTTTCTTCACAGCAACCCCCTCAGGGAGGGGCACCACCTGGAACAATCTTTGGCCTCAGCTATCCATTACAGTCGCCACTTTTAGGTTTTATCACCATGTGTATGGTGAATATTGGACAAACCCTTTCTATTGGCACAATTACAAAAAACATTATGCAACACAATGGAACAACTTACCAGTATCAATTTTAAGTTTTGATTTTGAGAAGCACAATTTCATGCCTTGCTGTTTATTACTGAACATAACCATTTTAAAGTATGAACATTTAATGCCTCCTTTCTTACATTTCATATATCATCTCATAAGCCTTTATTTAATTCTCATGCGTTTGCCACTTTTGGACATTCAGCGATTTAGAGACCACTATATCAATCTTTTAAAAAAACAAGTCAGGTAGGTTGGGGGTATTGGCAAAATCAATGATAATCTGTGATGATATAATTAACTCTGTGAAGATACAGTTTAGTTAAACTGGATTATTTCATAAAAGGTAAGTGACAAATCACTAGCTCACTGCCATAATCCAAATACAGCATTATTTCTAGAAAATCTGAGGTATTAAATGAAAATTTTGGAAGGGTTTATATTTTTCCTAAAAGGAATATGACAGAGGATCATAATAGCGACATTTACACATCACAAATTGTAACCCAATCTCTTTCCAGTAATACCTTATACATATGGTTGGCCCTCCCTGGTGGTTCAAGGGGTTAAAGCACAGCAATATAAAGCTATCCACAGCAACTGCAGCATGAGTTTGATCCCCAGCCAGGAAGCTGACCCACATGGCACAGCAGACCTTTCCTGACCCACCCATTGCTCCCTTCAACAGTGTATTTTGGTGGATCTGCCTGTTCTGTTCCCCACTTTGTCTCTGGTGAATCCTTTCACTCTCACCCACACACATCTCTGGCCTGTACCCCAGGCCAGAACAAATAAATCTTTAAAAATACAAAGTGTATGCTTAAGGAGGTGAACAACAGTCTGAGAAAAATGTGGGAGAATTAATTATGGATCCATGCCTTAAGGTACAACTTACTTGGTTTGCATAAAGGATAAAAAAGGGAAGAAAATCGAAAGTAGATATTTCAGCTCTTTTGAAATATTTATTGCAAAGCCACAACATATCAAAGACCCACTTGTGCCAGGAACTATGAATGTGCTATCTCATTTGGTCCTTACTATAATGAGCCTTTTTTCAATGCTGAAAGGGTATTTTGTGAAAGAGAAAATTGATATTTTATCCTATGCCAAGAAGCACTAGTAAGACTGTTGTTGAAAATCACTGGGGGTTTCAAATGCATGAAAAATGGAGTTCTGGGTACTCCTTATATTCCTGGGCCAGTATATGACACCATGGTATGACCCCTGTTTTCCCTCTACACTCTCCCACTCAACTCCTGCCCTTCCTTAGCAATGATGCCCCCCAAATATAGGGGGATTGGTCATGAAAGCATATTCAGTGGCATTTGTCCCTTGTCCAATGCTCTCATTTAACCCTACATCAGTAAAAATTTTAAAAAGTATACTTTTCTGAACAGGGACATTTGTGACAGACATAATGTTAAAGGGAAAGAATGTCCTGAACTCTGCAGATACAGGTTTTGTGGACTCCACCCCCTACTCCAGTCACTGAAATTACAACTCCCAGAAACACCAAAGAGAGGACTGAGAGGACCCAAGGGTGGAGCTAAGCAATCATTTTGCGACTTCTGGGATATATAAAGGAGCCATGCTGAACTGAGGCTCTCTCTTTCCCTTGGCCTTGTGGCTGGTGGCTGGTGACTTGGCTCTTGATCAGCTTCAATGTGCTCTTGGGGTTCCAAGTCAGCAGAACTGGTAGGACACACTAGTTAACGTGTATCTCTCTTTCCCTGGGTTTTTCCTTTACCTTTGTAAATAAACCCATTATTAACCTTTTTGTGTGTGTCTGCAGTAAACTGAATCTTAAGCACATGGGTGAGGACCCACAGACAGGCAACCCAGTTCACATTGGGGTACCTGTAACAATAATCTCTGTCATCCGTGGTGTCACTACAGAACGAATTTTGTCATCAGATGGAAAATAGAACGAAATAATGTTTCTCCTCCTTTATCTGCATCACAATATTTTTTTAACAATAAAGCTGAAGAGAGAACAGACTAAGTTACTGTAGATAAAATGTAGCTAATTGACCTCTGGGGAAAAGCCCAGTTACTTTCTGAGATGGACTAAACTTGATTCAAAATAATCATTTGCTAAGCCAAAGTGACTCAGAAGTAGATGGAAAATCACAACCAGGAAATATTATTTTCATGCTAACTGAAACAAAATAGAAAGAACAGAACTTATGCTATAGAAATCATGCTTTGAAAAAGCACAGTAAGTAGAGTGTAGGTCTATTTTTAATGCTTTTTTTTTAAAGTTATAGTTCTCAGTAGAAATCAGTTATAATAGTTCATGCCTATAGTGAGTTAGACAAAATAGTCAACCAGTTATCTAGTACATATTCAGTGAATCTTATTAGAAATAAATGAGTTTTGCATATAAGGGCAGCAAAATCCTGGCTTACTTGGAAACCTTTCAAGTGTTGACTTAGGAGTTGGGCTCAGTGGGGCCAATTCCAGGAGCAGACAGTTTTTGTGAGAAACAAGAGGGGACAAAGGGTTCAATGCAGCAGTGTTGAGATGATGAGTCAAATCTACAGGAACCTAAGAACAGGACTAGGAATTCAGAATCAAATAAAGGAGATCAAGCAAAATGTTGATGTAAAGGGTAGGGTGAGCATTCCTGAGTCTGCTCCCAAAGTAATGAATCTTACATGTATTTGGAAATATTTGGTTGGTGCATGAATGCATGTGTGGTACATGATGGTCTGAGTGATTTGCCGTTTGAGTCCCATGGGATGTGATAATAGGGTACATTGGCTGCGGCTTAAGAGTGAGAATTGCAGACCTGGTAGCAAAGTGATGAATATGATTCTTGCATGTGGATGTGTAAATGAGTCTCAAACATATAACTACAACTGAGGATTATGTGCAAATTGAACCCCAGGAAAGAGAGAAGGAGGAGGAGGGAGATTTCAAAGCATGCATTGGGGAAGAACATCCCAGTGCATAAGGAAAATAAGTAGTAAAACTATGGCATCAGAGAACAACTTAATGTAACTAAAGCAAGTGCATGTGGGAAGAAGCCTGGTAGAAAGTTACAAAAATAATAGTTAAATAAACCAGAAAGAAAAAGAAAAATATTGGATGGATTCACTTATAGCAGGAATGTAAGGGATTAGGGAAAAATATATATACTAACTGTAATAAAGTAAAAATGAACTATAAATCAGAGACAATCTATAGGGGAGGAGAGAGGAATATGAAGAGTGCATGAGACTCTGGTGATGACCCTATGGTGATGGTGATGGCACATGGGTGAAGTGGTGGTGGGAAGTCCATGGGGATTACAACTGAGATGAAAAGGAAGTACAAAATGAAGAATGAGGTGAATATACATATATATGCACACATATATATGATATAAA
>NW_004567110.1:55960375-55995156 GCF_000260355.1 Condylura cristata | reverse complement strand
AAAGCAACTTGAAGTGGATTAAATAAATAGGCATAAGGCCCCAAACCATAAAATATCTGGAAGAAAATGTGGGTAAAACACTACATGACATACACCTCAGTAACATCTTTAAAGATACAACACTCAAAGCAAGGACAGTGAAGGAAAGGATAAACAGCTGGAACTACATCAAGTTAAAGAGCTTCTGTACAGCAAAGGAGACATTACACAAAACAAAGAGCTACCCCACTGGTTGGGAGAAAATTTTTGCACACAATACTAATGACAAAGGATTGATCACTAAGATATACAAAGAGATGATGAAACTCAACAAAAAACAGTGAACAACCCCATCCAAAAATGGGCAGAAGAGCTAAAGAGACATTTCTCCAAAGAGAAATACAGATGACCAACACATATGAAAAATATTCAACATCACTTATAATAAGGGAGATGCAAATTTAAACCACAATGAGATACCATCTGAAACCAGTGAGAATGGCACATATTAAAACAACTAGCAACAACAAATGTTGGCAAGGATGGGAGCAAAAGGAACTCTCCTCCACTGCTGATGGAAATGCAAACTGGTACAAGCACTATGGAAAGGTGTTTGGAGGTTTCTCAAATTGCTAAAAATGGAGCTTCCATATGATCCAGCAATCCCACTCCTAGGTATCTACCCAAAGGACACAAAACACTGATTCAAAAGGGTACCTGCACCTCCATGTTTATTGCTGCTCTATTTACAATAGGGAAGACATGGAATCAACTCAAATGCTCCAAAATAGATGACTGGATTAAAAAGATGTGATACATACACAATGGAATATCACTCAGCAATCAAAAAGATAAACTCATGCCTTTTGCAGCAACATGGATGGAGCTAGAAGAGATCATGCCTAGTGAAATAAGCCAGAAAGAGAAAGAAAAATACCAGATGGTTTCATTCAGAGCAGGAGCGTAAAGGATCAGGAAAAAGAAAGCAACTGTAATAAAGAAAAAAAAATGAAAAACAATGAACAACTATAAACCAGAGATATGGTATGGGGCAGAAAGGGGAATGGGATAAGAACCGGGATGGGGAGAGCACATGGGACTGTGGTGATGGCACATGGGCGAATTGGTGGTGGGAAGTCTGTGGGGACTATAGCTGAGCTGATAACATGCACAACATGAAGAATGATGTAAAACATAAATAATTAAAAAATAAAAATATATTTGAATAAAATAATAAAATAAAGAATATATGTGAAAACTGGAGGGAAATATACCACTAAGCTGGTCTATTTGAATTGTCTTGGATGTGCTGTAGAATAACAGGACCATTGCAATTGTCAATTTTCTCTGCAGGATGGCAGTTTGCATTATCAAATGAATGAAAGAACAAACAGGAAGAAGTTAAATTATTACATGAATATTTTATAGGCTGTGTCCGTTTTCTCCCTTAAGGATTATTAAATATAAAACAGGACAACAGTATCACTCAGTGCAAGGCAAACTGGAGACTTAGTGCTGGCTAAACTCTTGAACACTGGTGGGCTGGGGGCTGGGGGCTGGTGTAGATGTCATGAAAGTAAACATATGTGCAAATGCTCATGACATTCATTTTCCTTTCTACAATCTTTTTGGAAAAGGTAGACATACATTTTTCAGATAGATAGTTTAAAAATCCTCTCAGTGTAGCATTTATAGTGCTATGCATTGTTATAAAATACTTACTGAATGAAAATTGGGTTACTGTTTACCAACAAAAATACTTCAAAGGTTGTTGATGCAGCACATTTCTCTCCCCCATTCTATAAACCTCATTTTTAGTGGGAGGTAAACCTTAAGGGAGCACCATTTGAAGATTTCTTGTATTTAGACAGTTTTTTTTTTTTTTTTGCTGATCATTCTATTCAATAGTAGAAAACCTGTTCATACTGTTCTTATCTTCCCATTTTCTTCTGCATGGGGAAGGGGCCAAGGAAGTGGAGGAAAATGTGGTCTAAATAATGACAACAAAAAGGTGAGCATTCTACTAACCAGAAATTTTCTGTTTGCGGAGCGCACATGATTATTTTCAGAGGAAAGATAGTAGAGCTGGAGATAAGTGTTGTAACAGCCAAAAGCGGGAGTAGAAGCAGATCCAGCTTGTGGCCATCCCAAGGTCCTTCAGGTGCTTCTCAGGGGGAAATTATTGCTTCAGCAAGAAACACAGCAGGTGCTTCTTGCCTGGGGCAGATGGCCCAGTGAGTGTGCTGTCTCCTAAATGGTGTGGCCTTTGCCCAGACCTTTTGCTTAAATCCAGGCTCTCTCGTCTACTTGTGCCTTTCGCTTCATCCAACTTCATATTTACTTTGTTTCCTTGAAATCTGTGCTGACTGGTTCTTAGACAGCTATTTCACTCTTCTGCCCTTAGCCCAGCGTTGGGGTGGGAGGTATGTACTACAAGTTTATTAAGAATTTATTGAACAAATGGACCAATGGGTCACTGATGTTTGCTTTGATGTGCCTAATTGAATGGAGAGCCCAGACTGTCTCACACCCATCTCTCCAGTTCGCACTTGTTCTTGTGCAGTATGCTAGTCCAAGTATGTGCCTTGCTTTGGACTGACAACCCCTTTTCCTTGTCGCTTAGCTACAGTTTCCCACAGAAAATAGGGAGGTTGACTGTATTTGATTCCTGACCCATTCATAAACTAGGACCAAGGAGAAGTCATTTAAATTTTCAACATTCCACTTTTATAACTACAAAAATAGAAATATTTCAAATGTTTCCTGGATTCTGGAAATTCTAGTTCTTTTTCAAAAAAGATTTATTTATTTATGCATATAGAACTGGTACAGGCTATAGGTGCAGGGGCAGTGAGGGGATTCACCAAAGACAGAGTGGGGAGCAGAATAGACAGAGCAGCAGGCGAGACAGGAGAAGTCTGCTGCACCACATGGGTCACCTCAGGGGCAGGGATTGAACTTTCACTGAAGCATCAGCAGTCAGCTTGCAGTGCTGCCTCCCAAACCATTGTGCCACCAGGGAGGGCCGGAAATTCTAGTTCTAAATCTTTTTCATTATAAGAATTCTTCCCAAATCATTCTTAGCCCATCATTTCCTTGAGGTAAGTGGTGTTTGTTTTTAACGACTTTGTCTTTTTTTTTTTTTTAAAGCTTAAAGAAGGTATCATAGGGGTATTTTGTTTGTTTTTTATTATCTGAATTCAACTTTACCACTCATTATAACTCCAGGAAAAAGGAGCAGGACAGATGTCCATGGACAGACTTCTCCTGACTGAGTCCCTTTGACCTTGGATTGTGGGAAGCTCTGTGCCGTTGGTTAATTGTATGCTGAGCCCACACACTTTAGAAAAAAGGGTGGTCTTGGATGGATGGAGGCAGAAGTAAAAACAAGTAGCCTTTTCCCATTTCCCCACTGGAATCTGGAAATATACCAGAAGCATCCTGCAGCCATATATGAGCAAATATAAAGGAGGGGACTGTACTGACCTTGGCTGACCTGGAAAGGTCTTAGGGTTGTCAGGCACCTGGAAAAGAGACAGGTGGTTGACATGGAACACCCAGGGAACTTGCCCCCAGGAACATCGTGACTATTAAACTTCAGAAATATTGAAGTGAAGCCACCATTAAGAGTGCAGGGCAGAAGAATGGGACATTCAAAACTTGTGAGAACTAACATAGGGCTGTGTGAGCAGCTAAGATGTCAGTTCTGACAGAAATGAGTCCAATCTTGAGCTGCTCAGGTTTGGGGGTTCAGGAGCAGATGTGAACAGTAGGAGCAAGAACCAGAACCCTACATTTCTCTCCAACCTCTTGGAGGCCAGCAAGGGCTTAGACAGTGTTCAAACTCCTTCTGGCACTTAGACCTCAGATTCCTGTCCTGCTCACATACCCAGGGACACTGTAAGCTCATACATTTCCCACCTGCCAGGTGCTATCATGGTTAGAAAAAGAGGAGAAAAAGTATCCTCTTAAAAGGACAGCTGTCACAAGGAAGGAGATAGTTGGAAAGCTTGACACTGCTCCCATGTAAACTGGTAACTTAAAAAATCTGTGATATATTTACACAATGGAATACTATTCAGTGATCAAAAAGGACAAACACATATTATTTGCAGCATGGGTGGAAATGGAAAGAATTATGCTCAGTGAAATAAGTCAGAAGGAAAAAGATAAATAACAGAGGGTTTCAGCTATATGCAGAAAATAAAGAAAACAAACAAAAGGTCAAGAAAAAGGTAAAACCAGCAAGCAGTTCATAGACTTGAGGCGGACAGCGAGGCAGAGGGGCGGGGCTTCAAAACAGGGAAGGGAAGAGCACCAGAGTCTGTGGTGATGGATCGCGGGTGTTATGGTGGTGGGAGAACTTTGGGGACTACATCTGAGGGGAGAAGCCCATCATTGCACAAAAAATGACCAGTGATGAAAAAAAATGAAAAGAAAAGGCCTTTTCCCTCTTTGTTGTCCAGTGGAGTTCAAGGGTCAAGAGACCAAAGAAAGAATGTAGACAGTCAAGACAGATGTTCTTTGAGTACCTCAGCGAAAATGTGTGCAATTTCAGCCAGCTGTGGGGAGGCGTGAAGAGGCAGCTGCCCTGCTCCTACACCGCCCCCCCCCCCAGGGTAGTGACTGTCTGCTTGCTCTTTCCTGCAGCCTCTCTCTAGCAGAGGGCATCGTAGCCAAACAGGATTGTGTGTCGCCTGCTCCCCAAGGGTTTGGGGAGGTCAGTGTGCACAGTAAGCTGAAGGATGGTGCTTGGAGACTCAGGCAAAGTTCCTGCAGCCCCTGTCACATGCCAAAGATTCTTGGAGATGAATTTGATTCTAAAATCCCTTTGAATTGAGTTAAATTTGTGTTACAAAAAATCCCAAAATATTATTTAAAAAAGAATGTTTTTATCCCCTGTCACGATTGCCATGTCAGGACATGACACTGACTGCCTCATGTTGAGAAAAGACAGTGCAGTGGGGCAGTTAGAGCACTGAGCAGGAACGAGAGTGAGGTGAGGACGGAAAGAAACATAGCTTCTAAATTCCTCTGCATTGTAATAATTTACTTGGCACAGCCTAGTGTTCTCATAATAAAAAGAATAACTATCAATCTCCTTTCCCCATGAGGCAAAACAGATGCTGTCTCTATGCTTTTCAGCCAAGCACCCATTTCTACAGCCAAATATATCATGGCAAACCAGTTCCAATGCCAGATTCCCTTGTGCCCAGGGGACAATTGCATCGGAGGCAGGTCACTGCTGTTCTTCCATCAGAGGAGCAGCTGGGATGTGAGTGTGCTGTGAGGGATGTAAAAAGGGAGGTGGCAGGAAAGGGGGGTGAAGAGAGAGAGGGAGCAAGAGAGGGAGGGGAGGAAGGAGAGAGATAGAAACAGAGACAGAGAGAGAGGGTAAGGGAGACAGAGAGATGAGCAGAGAGGGAGAGAGAGAAAGGAGGAGAGGGATAGAGACAGGCAGACAGAGAAAGGGAGAGAGAGAGAGGGAGAGAAAAGCAGAGGGATTCTAAGAGAACGACTTGGAAATAAGGAAGAATGTACTTACTGTTCTCCTTAACTACCATGCAGAGGTCCCAAGGGCTGTTTATAACCTGGGAATAGGGACTCCCTTCAGTTATGCATTGGAACTTGCAAAGAAAAAGGAAGAGTATTCCAGTCTCAGAAACTTAAATGCGGGTCCATAAGAGGATGATATCTGGATCATTCTTTTGAGCTCAGAAAGCCCTTTCTCATGTCCTATTGCATCCATTCCTCACTATCTCATTGTGAAGTTGTCCAGTCAGGCTTATTATTCTCCTATTGTCAGTGAGAAAATGGGGGTATCTTGCCCACACATCCAAACTGTGAGGGGTAGAGATGGGGTTCAACCTGAGCCGTTAAGCTGGCTCTTAGCCACTTTCTATTACACATGCGCCTCTTATAACAGAAACTCAGTCCAGATGGCTCAATAAGAACCAGGGAAAGTTTATAAACCTGAATCGCTGGGAAAGCCAAGAAGACAGGATGTAGATGGGATGGATTGAGTTGAAGTGAATGTGTGATTTCCTTTCCCCAGACAGTGACACTCATTGGACACCCCAAACACCAATTCCCTTTAGCCTAACATAAGGTAAATTCAAGCATAAAACTTCTGGGGAAAGTAAATAAGGATGCAAAACAGTCTCTCTTTCTCTCTTTCAATTTCTCCTCTCAGAAAAGTCCAGGGAAATGTTTGGTCAGTTTCTTCAGTTTTGACTGTTAGGTCTAACCAGACTTGTTTGAAATTAAGTTCACAGTAATGCTTTAGCCACAACAGAAAAGAGCTTGGCACACCTTCTTGCTCTTGTTTTCTGATGTCCTGTCATGTTTCATCTATCAAGATTCAAAAAGCTTAGATATAAGGCAAACGCAGCTGTCAAGACGGCTAACTTCCTCTTTTTAATGAGAATGAGAATCAGAATGTTTTCTATGGCTCAAGAGGTTAACACACAGCTCTATAAAGCTGTCCACAGCCACTGCAGCATGAGTTTGATCCCTGGCCAGGAAGCTGACCCACATGGCACAGCAGACCTCTCCTGTTTCACCTGCTGCTCCCCTCAGCAGTGTATTTCAGTACATCTGCCTGTTCTGTTCCTTACTTTGTCTGTGGTGAATTCTCTCACCACCTACATCTCTGGCCTACACATGAACTCTTGTATGCATAAATAAATAAATCTTTAAAAAATAAAAAGAAAATCAAAATTTTATATTTTCTGTTTTATGGGCATTTGAGATAAAAATATTTATCTTTTCTCATGTATTCCTTCTTCCATGGAGAACAAATGTTAAGGAAAAAAAGGAAAATTATAAGGGAAAAAATAGTCAATGAAGCATGAGTATGTCTGGTCCTGGGAAATCCATTCCTTCCTTTGTCTGGGAAATGACTGTGGTGAGCAGGACTGACCCCAGGCCTGAAGTAAGAGAAGGTTTCCTAACAACTGGCATCCCTCTGTGCCAAGCCTAATGTACTCACAGCACACCAGGATTAAATACTTGATTTTTGGTTGGGGGTCAGGAATACATATTAAGAAGTTAATCTGCTAAACAGTCCTCTCAAGGATATTTTAGTTCAAGATGACTCTAAGGAGACAGGGAGGCAGGATTGTACCATCCTCTGTGGTATGGACTTGTGGATGGGCTTGAATGGAGAGGACCCGACCTCTGAGGAAATATTCACTACAGTTTTGATTCATCTGACAAAGTATGGAGGGTGCTTGAGGAATGATCTCATGCTGCCCCCAAAAGATCTAGATGTTTCCAAGAAGATCCAAGTGGATCTGGAAACCAGATCTATGCAAACCAGAAGCATGATAGGAAATCTCATCCATTGGTGTCTCTCTCAATGCTCATTGTTACAAAGACAGTCTAATGCAATGCAAATTGTTTAGAGTATCCCAGGCCTCTACCTCCTTATCCCACCTCCCTGTGATGTTGTAACCATTATTGTCAAATGTCCGTTGAGTGGCAAAATCTCTCCTGGTCAAGAATCACTGCTAGAGACACAGACTGGCTCATCCACCTTAAACTAGCACTTAACCTTATGGTTACGGAGACCACAGCTGTGCAATGAAGCTGAAAAGCATAGTAGTGAGGACTAAAGAAATAATATGTAGTGTCAGGACAGCATTTGCTCAGCCAAGTCTCCTTTGGCTCTCAGCCGCCACCTGGTGATACCTGTCAGCTGGGACAGGTTTATTTGTGCCATTGCAGAAGGGACTCACAAAAACCATGAACAGGAGGGAAGGGAACTCCACAAATTTCAGAAACTTTTTCAGAGACTGGGTGAATTGGCACAGTGGGTGGCATGCTACTCTCACCCCTCTTCACACTGCCGCTCTTACACAGGCTTTAAACAGCAGCATCTACCAGTCTGTAGATTGCAGGCAAAACATCAGTTAAAAGGAGAAAAAGAAAAGCAATTTCCAGGAAAATTACAGATCACATGCAAGGAAATGTGTTAATTCTGAAGGAACCTTGTTTATGAGAAGGTGAAACTCTCGGGCTCTCTGCCAGAGTCTATATTTCCTGTGTGGCAATGGCTTGTCCTGAAGTTTATGTCTCTCCTAAGACAGGAAGTCACCTTACCTGTCGGATGGGCAGGGTAGAAGAGCCAAGACCTTCCCTTCCTGTGGGTGGTATCCTCCCTCAGCAAGGAGATCAGAGGTACAACTGTCTATTGTTGAGCCTTCCTGGGGTTGTTTACTAGTAACCAGAACAATGAATGAGTAGGTCTTCCATTCTCTCACCTGGGTAACTAGCAAGAATGACTCTGGTTAGCTTCCCAAATCAGCAAGATCGGAGCATTCAGGATAGGACAGCCATTGGCTAGCTGCTCATACAAAACATCAACTGGGAGAAGAGGATGCATAATGTGAACACAGGGAGAATGCATAGCGGTGGAGGAACAACTCCACAGAGAGACAGTTTACATCTTGCATAGGCCTGGGGTGAGTAGGAGGTGACGATGAGAAGCCAAGCAAAAATGCCTGGTAAACTTTGTGCCCCTTGAGGAAGGTGGAGTGAAGGTGGCTTTGTTGGGGCCATTTCCATTTTCATCCCTTAAAGGCTCAACACAGGCTGCCTGGCCTGTGCTCTGTGGGGCTTGGGAAACACTACGGAGACAGATACTGATAGACCCAACTCCAAAGTATTTACCAGGCTTGGTCGGACCATTGAAGGTCTATTATCAGTGTTTCTTCCCTTCACCTCAGATATTCCACATATTTCTGCTGTGTTTCTTTTTATCTGTGTTTAGAGAATGAGGTGGTCAGGTCCTCTATGGAATCTTTGGATATCACTTCCTACCCTGCCCAGCAGATGAGCTGCCATCCACAAAAGGGAAGTGGACACCCCTAGTGATTCCCTGCTTTAATGAAAAACTTTACCTTAATCCACAGCCTTCCCACCATGCCTTGTACCTTCCTGTCCCAGGGTTTTTCAAGCTATTTCTGTTTTGTGGAAATTTTCTTCACCCTCTGTCTAGACACATTCTTCAAAGTCTAGACTGAGACCTGATTTCTTCAGGGAACCGTTGTTAATGACACCAGTCTACGATAACTTCTTTCTGATTGTATGCTGTGTATCTTTTACTACTAAACTGCTCTTATCATGTTTGCCTCAGGAGTAATGTTTATTTTATATTTTTCGGTTTAAAATGCAAGCATGGTGAATTATTTCTGGGATACCTATAGGTCAGCATTTGGAAAGGGTCAATAATCATTGCTTTTAAATTGGCCTTTCTGAGAGTCTGTGTGTGTGTCTGGGTCTGTGTGTCTATATATGTGTCTTTGTGTGTGTACTGATGTAAGCCACTCCCTGCTTCAAATGTCAGGAAGCAGACTTATACAGCTGTGGGCTTAGATAAATCTAGAGTCCTGAAACCCTTTTCTCCCCTGGGAGCCTGTATGAGGATTCAAACTTTCCCTAATCAGTCTTTGCTTCTCTAGCGCCCAGGAAGAAGTTGGTACTCAGCAAATACCAGGTAAACTCTGATCAGAATCCACCTGTATGAGACATCATTTTCTTCCTTCCTCATCCTACACAGTCATAAATAGGGTGCTCCCGTTCCCATTCCTGCACACATTGTGCCCAAGAAAAGGGGGAAAATAGTCCTACTGTGGTACACGTGAAGGAGCTGGAGCTGGGAGGCCCCATCTTGGGAGCTGCCTGTTTCTCAGAACAGCCTGTCCCTGTGTTGCGCATGCGTCCTTTCCCCACAGAGACTGCTGCGCCTACTACTGTCTGTAAATGGGGAGCAGTGCGACACCAGGCAGGCTGCAGATGGCATCCTATGTCCCCAGACACAGATTGCATGTTTCCAGCTCAATTTCATTCACAACAAACCTCTTATTTTTGTCTCCATCTGTCTGCCTGAGTCTTTCTCACTTGAATTCTACAAGAGGAAGAGGAGGCATTAAAAGTTGTCCCTCAGCACCTCCTGAGCCAGTGGGCTATGCGCAGCTCGTGCCTGCTCTGTGTGTGTACATGCCCTCGCCCAGGCCAGTCAGACCCATCACAGCGAGGAGACTTGGCATTGCAGTGGTCCTACTGTTAAGGGGAAGGATTTCTTAAAGGAACTCTGCAGTCTTATAGACTCCACCCTCTACTCCAGCTTTCTCTACCATACACCCTACTCCAGTGAATGGAAACTACAACTCCCAGCAGTACCAGGGAGAGAACTGCGAGGACCCAAGGGCGGAGCTAGCAGGAATGAATTCTGGGACATTTGGGGAGGTAAATAGGGCGCAATTGCATCGTTCTGGCTCTCTCGCTGGCAAAGCAGCTCTCCGGACTGCGTGACTTGGTGTGTTCAGTCAGCCTAGCCGTAAGGTATTCCACTTACTTTGTATCCTGCTCTCTTTCCCTGGGTTGTTTCCTATTCCTTTCCCCTTTTGTAAATAAACCCATTATTGACTCTTTTGTGTGTACCTGCAGTGTAACTGAATTGTGAGCGCAAGGGTGAGGCCCCACAGACAGGCGGCCCAGTCCACTCTGGGCTACCCTGTAACACTACTGAACGTTAGCAGAATCAAAGCTCTGGACTCCAGAAAGAAGAAAGTGATATTTTGGGGAGCATCTTCTTTTTTGCCCTGATAGGTCTCCAGCTTCTAAGAGGCTGTAGATTTATTTACAAGACTTGGGGTGAAGGTGGGTTGGGAAGAATCTAGAGTGAACCTAGATGGATGGGGCTCCAGAGAATTGGAGGGAGACTTTATAGATGAGTCATGCCTTTTATTTTTACACCCCCCATTCTTTGACATCTTGAGAACTTTTGACTGGAGAAGACATAGCCTCCCAGGTTAGCTAACTGGTAGAGGCAATCAAGAATTTCTTTATAAGTTCTTATGAATTGAGTGTTTGAGACCAGACCTGGAGTCCAAGGACCCCAGATGGTCTCTTTCTTGGTTCTTGTCTTCAGCAAGGAAAGATTGCTATGTTGAGCCAAAAGTCATAGAAAAGCAAGAGACTTATTACTAGAGAAGAGGAAGGTTAGGAACACTCTCCAAACATTGAGTGGTCCTGATGAATAGCTGATTGAGGTGGCAAGAGCAGATGCTTGCATGGGAGAGTGAGCAAGGAGAGGGAGTTTGGTTATTGGATGTCTCCATGTTGTGAGACACATTGTCTGCGTGTTGTGCCTGTTGCTGAATAGTGGGCTGTGAGGTTCTCCTAGGCTACCTACAGGTTTCTCCTAGGCCACTGAGTTAGCAGGGTTCTTCTACGCTGCCCAGACCAACTGAGTTTGTCCATGCCAAGTGACCAACCTTCCCGAAACTGGCTTTGGTCCATTGCTTTAGCATCCTGTTATTGTGTTGGTGTTCTGAACTCACCAATCAGACTGATAAATGGACCTTGATCACCTGGGTTTAGGCAAGGAGAAGAGAGGTGCTGTTCTGGTTCCAGTATAGCGTTCCTCAATTGTGCTCATAAATGGACTTAGGGGTTTGGGACCCCTGCTCCTAACTAACTACCTGTACTTATTTCCTAGCTTCCTCCTTCACTTCCATGCAAATCACCAATCCAGAGCCCACACTCTCACCTCATTTACTGATCCTTCATCCTGGAGCCAATATCTATCTGCTCTAATCACCTTAAGGTACCAGGCGACTAGGGGTCTTGCCTAGCTCAGAACCCACCAAAAATAATTATCTTTTAAAAATTTATTTATTTATGCATAAAAAACTGGGGAACAGGCCAGAGGTGCAGGGGCGGTGAGAGGATTCACAGAGACAGAGTGGGGAGTAGAACAGGACGACTGAGGAAGTTCACTGCTGAGGGTAGAAGTGGGAGGGTCAGGAGAGGTCTGTCGTGCCATGTGGATCAGCTCTGGGGTAGGGATCAAACTCATGCTGAAGTGGCTTTAGCTTCTTAGTGCTGTGCTTTAACCCACTGCACCATCAGGGATGGCCCCCCACCAAAATCATTTTAATAGCGAATCCTAATCTTGTGTACCTTCCTCATTTGTTTCAGGCTTTCCCCATTCTACCCTCTGCTGCCTGCTCATCCTGGCACATCCTGTGTGTATCCTAGCCTTGTCCCACCTTCATGGCATGGTGTTGCCTCCCCTTGGCATCTGTGCACATAACAAACATCTTTTCAATGGCAGTCATGTCCTGATTTGCTGCCCTTACCATACCTAAATAATAATACAACCTATATTGCCAACATTTAGAATTACCAAGCCAGAAAGAAAACTGAGACTGAGGGAATAACATCATAGCCATATTTTAAGGAAATTTACCTCATACCAGGTACTTCTGGATGCACGTCACATTGTTATTCATTCACACAACTCTTACTATTAATAGGTGTGCTTTCCAAAGGAAGAAAATGGCTGCTATCAGAGAGGTGAACTGACCTTCTCTAGGTGACACAATCAGGATAGGAGAGGAGACAGAGAAGATGGCACTAGTTTTCTGAAATGGTCATTTGCTGGCTGCTTAGGGCAGATATTTTATTTATGAGAAGAATTGAAAATCATATATCTTCATGCTGAAGATAACCATGTGGCTCTTGCACATGAAAGATCTCTGCCCCTGGTTTTTTAATAATTGCTAATAAAATCCGATGGATTGTCTGGGCGCCTATCAAAAGTTTTCAGCTTATCAACCAAAGACAGGGCCCAGCTTTCATCAATCCCTGCCAATTTCGGGCTCCTGTTCTTATGCCACAGACATCTCAGGAGATAACTGGAAGTATTGAACCACATCAAGTCCTTTCTGAGCCACAGTTTCTCATTGTCTCGCTGTGCTTCTATTGCTTCGAAGCTCCAGGGAGTTAGCTGTGAAAAGCTCAAATCCATTTTACAGCTGAAAGTAAACCTACTCTCAAGAAGCCAAGAACTAAATTTCATAAAAAGTGATCTCCACAAGATCCAGCATTGTTCAAATCATGTCAAAACAAGGTTTGAAAACTCAAGTTTAGTTTTAGTGACCTCTGCCTCCCTGCTTTGTTCATTGTGCTGTAAGACAACTTCAAAACATGAGGTGCATTTGCTGTTTGCCAGATTCCCCATGGCTGCAAACCAGTTGATTTCAGTCCAATTAAAGTATGTGGTGTAGATAGTCAAAGCTTTCTGAATGCATTTGAGCAAATTACTATACTTCAAAGGATACTCCAGAAGGGGAAGTGTTGGTATCTCCAAATCCAGTGTGAATACACTGCTGAGGGGAGCAGTGGGCAAGACAGGAGAGGTCTGCTGCACTATGCGGGCTCGCTGGCCGGGGATCGAACTCATGACACAGAGGCAAGAGGCATCTTGATAGCTTGATAGTGCTGAGACTTTACCCCTGGACACCAGGGAGCCCAGAAGACTGAGTGTCTGCTCACAGTCTGCATTGCTTGCCGGGCAGTCACTGGCTGTCAGTGGGCCACAGCCTGCAGATCACAGCCAGATGAGACCCCAGCAGGAAAATGGGGTGCTGCTGAGCCCCACATTGGATGTTTTGGGTAGAATTAATTAATTCTTGATTAAGCTTCTCTTCCTGTGGATTGATTTTGCAATGAACAACTTTTCATGGGGTTTATTGGTACTTAGTATTTTACTGAAAAAGGCAACTTATCCGAGTGTTAAAATAATTCTTTCAAAGCCAACCAGTAAAATGTATTCCTCCAGCTGTGATATGGTGTGTTTTCCCAGTGGATCTGAGACGGCATGGCACAATCAGAAAACATCTTTGTGGCTTCTATCTTCAGATTTCAGGAGTTTTCTCAGATTTACTAAGAGGTTGAGTGGAAAAATTCTTATGAGTGTTTACTATAAAATGTGCAACATTAACAATTTTGTAGTTACTTCAGGGTCTAGCCCTAAGGTGTCCAAATAGAGAAAATTTGAGGGGCTGAACGGTCTAATAAATCACAGGATTCTGTCCCCTGAACTTGTTTTCATCTTAATAGTCTATAATTTGTTTTCTTTTGTCATGTGAGTCATCATCAGGAATGTGTCCATTAGATGGTGACAGTGACCTTTAATCAAAAATTGTAGGCATCATGAGTGATCAAATATATTACAATTTTCTTAGGAGGTTTTTGGATACTGGGATCTGAAAATATGTTTAAAATGTCTATATCATAATAGAGGTTTGAAATAAACTTTATTATACTTCCTTGTAGTTTGGTCTATAGTATTATGTAAATTGTCATCGAATGAAATTCTTCTTAAACAGGTAGATCACGTGGCTGCTTTTAAATGGCTAATTATTGTCATAATTATTATACAAGATCATAAGGTATGTTCTGCCTTAAAAATAAAGCATGGCAAAGTTTCCTGTGCTTTGCAATTCAAATTGGATAGCTCAGAGTCTAAAAAACAGATAAGCAAAATATATAGTCGTTTTAAATAAACCAGGGCTAATTTTACTCCGTTCTTGACTTCATTTGGTGCAAGAATTATCTAGAACTGAGTGTTAGCAGTAAATATAAAGTAGGTGTTGAACTCAAATTCGTTCACGAGTTCAGTTGGCCAACCATTAGCCTAGCATTTTGAAAGCTGAATATCAGAAATTAGTCATCCCTCCAAAAGGACAATGTGATTTTCAAGCACAAAATAATAAGGTTGTTTTTGTGATTATTGACAGGATCTCTAGAAAAGGGCAGATTAAGCAGGCGGATTCGTGCTTAGTCTCAGCTGACTGTCCTTGGAAGATATTGTTTGCATGGATTAAGGCTTTTAAACGTTTTAGGTTATTTCTACAAAGTGGCCTTGGCAAACAGGTTTTGCTTGTCCCTTTTGTATTTTTTTCTGTAAAGATTTTACTATTTTTGAACCATCCTCTGGTTTATGATTGCTGCCATTGATAAATTGATAATATATATTCCTATCTTGGTTATAATTGTTATCATAAATGTGTGCTGAATCATATCAAACTCATTCTCTCTATATATTTATGTTATCATATACTTTTCTTTCTGTCTTTTGTGAGGTAATTAAGTGTTACTTTAACTTATTTCCATACATTAAGCCATCTTTGTATCCCAGGGATAAATACAATTGACCATCATGTATAATTCTTGTAATCTATTGTTGAATTTTTTTTGTTGAAGATTTTTACTTCGATGTTTGTCAGGGATATCGGCCTGCAATTTTCTTGTGTTGTCTCTATTTGGTTTCGGTATTACGGTAACACCAGCATTCTAAAATATATTAGGCAACATTTCTCTTCCTGGATTTTTAAAATAACTTGAATAATATTGTTGTAAGTTCTTTAAAAACTTAGCAAAATTCACTTGTACAGCTATCTTTCCTAGGACTTTTGTTTTTAGGAAGATTTTTGATTACCTTTTCAATTCCCACGATTGTGATTTGTTTATTTGACACTCTTAATTTCTTGTTGCTTTAGTCTTGATCAGAATTTTTAGATATTTTTTGTTTGTTTTAGAATTTTTAGAATTTTTTTGGTCCATTTTTTTTCAAGGTGATTGAACTCAAGCTTATTGTTCATATTATTATCTTTTGCATTTCCTTGATATCTGTGACAATTTTTCCTCTTTCATTTCTAATTCTTTTCATGTATGTTTTCTCTCTTGTTTTCTTTGTTATCCCAGCTGGAAACACTAATTTTGTTTTTTTTTCTTAAAGAATGTATTCTTAGTTTCAATGATCATTTGTATATTATAATTTATGTAAATAACAGAAGTTATTTCTCGTTAGGTTATCACACATAGCTCTTAGTTCTTTTAATTTTTGAGTTCTTTTATTATTGCTATTTGGTTTGCATGTCCTCCACCATCATGTTTTCAAGGTTACTATTTCTTTCCACTACTTAAATCTACCTATTGTTAAAGCATTCTATTACACTTTATAATGTGGTTATGGTACTTTTAAGATCTTTTTGTTCTAGTCACAGCCATCTCATATTTTCTTGATTTTTGTTGTGTCCCTGCACATCACTATAGTTGGCAAAGCAAAATTATTTCAATAGTCCAAATCATTTTCACAGAGCAGGCCAAAAGGGTGAGTTTGAAATTGAGGATTCTTCAAGGTATAACTCCAATAACAGAAACACCTTTCCAGAAATACAGATGAGACATGTAAAACAGGACCTATAAAACAAGAGCATGTAATAAAGCAGTGTGCATGAAAGATGACCCCTCTCTTATGATAGATCCTGAACTGACCAATTTTTGCCTTTTGTGTGTTTGCTTTCCTTACAGTGTACCAGATATTTGATGCTTGGATGGAGGGACACACTCAAAAATAATTCTCCAAAACTCCGGTTTATGGCTATACAGGTATTGTCATATTGCACTGTGTAGTCAAATGAAAGGTCTATGGAGAATTCTCTCTCTGGTTGCACTTCTGTTGAGCAGTAAGTCTTGTCCTTAAGATACAAAGCAGTGGGTGTTATCACACAGCTAATGAAAGGGTGCTCTGATTTGTGCCTGTAACTAGATTTAAGGAGCTCTCCAAGAAGTAATTAATCAAGGATGAAGATTTAAAAAGGAAACATAAAGTAGGTAAGTATAAACACTGATCATATAAATATAACCCCCCAGATAGTACATAATTTTGCCCTAAGCTTTATTTCCAAGCAGGCTTATGAATTAATTGGTATTTGATTGATTGACTGAAAACAACTGCAGTTATTAACTAAGTGGAATCATCTGGGAAACAATACCTCCATTACTGTTCAAGTCTGTTTTGCACAATGACCACGTTTGAACTTAGCACAAGAAAATAAAAAAGTAACTGAATTTCCTAAAGTCTCTTAAACTATATTTTCCCTCCTCTTTGTCTAGTAATTGGCTATTTTCTTCCCCCAAAAGCCATCATATAGAGGCCTCCCTAGTGGTGTAGAGGTTAAAGTCTTAGAGCTATCGAATTATCCTCAGATACTAAGGCATGAGTTCAACCCATCAGGAGGTGACCCACACGGTGCGGTAGACCTCTACCATCCCATCTGCTGCTCCTCTCAGCAGTGTATTTCAGTAGATTTGCCAGTTTTGCTCCCCACTCTGTGTCTGGTGAATTCTGTCACCCCCACACCTCTGGCCTACATCCCAGTTCTTGTCTGCATAAATAGCAATAAATCTTAAAAACAAACAAATAAACAAAAAAACATCATGTAGATGTCTAAGGAATTAAAT
The DNA here is from genome assembly GCF_000260355.1 of Condylura cristata. Lineage (NCBI taxonomy): Eukaryota > Metazoa > Chordata > Mammalia > Eulipotyphla > Talpidae > Condylura > Condylura cristata. Next base: position 55,978,074 of record NW_004567110.1, on the reverse strand, counting down.
CTTACTAAACTAATCCTATCTATAATAAATGACAAGAACTACTGAAAGAGAAGGGGACTAAAAAGAAAATAGACTCTGGAAGAACCACCTTTGTGTTTATGTCCATGTGATTTGTTGAGGTCTGATAAAGGAGAGATAAATACCTTACAGATTTCGTAACTACAGCAGTGTACAGCTTCAAAATTTCCTCTGGGTTAGTTCACATTTCCATCTCTTCTCTCCTGTTTAGATAAATCTATCTTAAGTAGCTACTATCCATATCTTGTGCTTAAGCACAAGTGAAAACAGTATCGTCTTGCAAAGTTGCAAAACCGAATTGTATGTAGGTGTAGTGTAAATAATGGTCAGGTTTTTGTGCTTTTGGCCTCTGTGACTACCACCTGTGGCCCTGAATGCAGGAGATGCTTGGGACCATGGGCTCATGCATGCCTGATGGTGAACACCTGGAGCATGGTGTGGGCAAGTGCAACTGGGCTCACTTGAGCCAAGAGACTGAGGAAATAAGAGCAGAGTAACAGGACGTCATGCAGTGTGGAATGAGGAGTGATGGCTGCAAGAGAAAGAAACCACAAGATGATGCCAGAGAAAGCCCAAACATTAAAGATTTGCTGAGGCTGGGAGGCCTGCCAGGCTCCCCACTCAGGCTCCTTCCAGTGCCTGTACCTTGCCTAGTTGTCTCACTACATTTGGCTTAGAAAGATCATAAGGTCCTCCCTGCTGGCACAATGGATTAGGATGCAACACTGCAGGTCTAGCCTCAGCTGCCTCAGTGCGAGTTCGGTCCTGCCCGGCCCTGGAGGTGACCCACATGGCTGGCAGACCTCTCTTGACCCACCTGCTGCTCCACTCAGCAGTGTACTTTGACGATCTGCCTGTTCTGCTCCCCACTCTGTCTCTGGTGAGCCCTTTCATGCCCCTGCACCTCTGGTCTGTATGAATAAATAAATAAATTAAAAAAAAAAGAAAGATCATAAAAGGCTGAAAAAGCCACTGAGGGCTCCAGCACCCTCCTCTGCATGTCTGCCTGGTTCAACAGAAAGCCTGCCCTGTGCGTTGCTGGCACAACAGTTGGTTACGCTACTGTATAGATAGCAGAGAGAGCCAGCTAGCGAAGTCTGTTTAGTATGGCAGAATTTTACTCATATCAAAGACTCTCATAGTATAGTTAGTTAATGCATTTCATATTTTATGGTTTCATAGTGTAGTTAAAATATTCTATGTTTTAGTAGCTTCCTTTACTATATTTACTACCGTAAGTAATTTGGGGTTGTAGGGTTTGTCTCACATGCCAGTAAGATTTGTGCTTTGTTTTTGATATTTTTGTCAGCTATTAAACAAAAAGAAGAAAAAAAGGAGACTGTAGAAATCTCTTTCTAGATGCTTCTCAGTGGTTTAACCCCAACTCCCTTTACTTGTGGGGACAGGGCGAGTTTCCCTGTCCAATAAATTTGTGCTTGGTAAGGAAGACACTTGAGAGCAGTTGCAATCAGTGTGTGTCAACTAAATCTGAATTCCTAATTAAGCATGATGAGAATCCCTGGAATAGTTTCTCATGATAACCATTCCCAATGTGGGTGAGGTTATAATAGGAGATGTTTGGTGGCATTTATGATAAACCTCAGCAGGCATACAAATCCTGAGAGTCTAGGGTGATGTTTTCTGAGTGTGTATTCAAATACTTTTAGTTAAATCAAGAGACTAATAAAGAAAATGTCAATTAATTTTATGAGATTTCCATTTAAATAGTCTGTTAAAAAAAACTAAAGCAGCATTGTTCCTCTCACAGAAGAATGCTGAAAAGATACTTAAACATGAGTAGAATATTATCACACTACTGTGGAAAAAAATGGCACATGGTGGTGTCTAAAATTCATAAAAATAACAATCAGCAAAGAGATCTAGACAACTGTTAATGACTGAGAGTGCAGTGGTTACTAATGTTAAAGAGGAACTGTTTAAGTTTTGTACAGTTCCAGAATAGCCTTGGGTTTGTTGATGGAATCAGAAAACAAACATTTCTTAGTTCTTTTCAAATTTAAAATGTCCAGCAAAATTTATTTTGCTAACAAAATGCCTAAATCAACACAGATGCTTCCATAAGCCAAATTCAGTGCCAAAAAATAGCATTACTTTTTGTTGCTATTGTTAACAGCCACATTTTCTCATAGAGGGGTTAGCTGAAGAGACAGGTAGGAACTACAGAGATAAAAATCAAAATACCTGCTAATGACTTTATAAAGCCAGATGGTCTAAGAAAGTGACCTACTTTCATTCTGTTGCACATGGCTTTCCATTTTCTCAATACCATTTGTTGAAAAGATTATCCTTTCTCCTTTGTATGTTTTTAGTACCTTTGTTGTAAATTCATTGCTCATATATATATGGATTAATTTCTGGACTCTCAATCCTGTCCCATTGTTATTCATGTCTGTTTTTATCATATTATCATGCTGTTTTGGTTACTACTGCTTTATATCATAGTTTTAAACCAGGAAGAATGATACTTTTATTTTTGTTCTTTTTATCCTTAGGATTTCTTTGACCAAATTATTTGTGGTTACAAGCTTTTGGATTTTTTTCCTATTCTACAAAGAATGCCATTGGGATTTTGATAGGAATTGCATTGAATCTATTTATTGTGTTAGGTAAATTGGCTATATTAACAATATCCTTCCCCCTTATGAACACTTGCTACTTTTTCATATTGATGGAGGATATAAATTGATGGAGGATATAAATTGTGGATAGCAGTATGGAGAATTCCCAAAAAATTAAGAATAGAAATGCCATATGATCTATAAATGCCTTATTCTACTTCTGGGTAGAATATATAAAGTTTGAAAACACTAATTTGGAAACAATATGTCTCTTATGTTTATTGCAATGGTAATTACAATAGCCAAGACATGGAAGCAACTTCAATACCAATGGATAATTAAAGAAGATGTGGTATTTATGTGCTCTCTTTCTCTACACACACACACACACACACACACACACAGAGTACTGTAAACTATGAAAAAACAAGGTGAAATAATGCCATTTTTGATTACATGGAAGTACCTAGTGAGTATTATACTAAGTGAAATAAGTCAGACGGAGTCAGACAGATACTGTCAGATACTGTATGATTTTGTTCATGTGTAGAAGCTAAAGAAACAAAGCAAATAAACTAAAATCAAAAACAGGCAGTTTCAGAGAATAATTTAATGGTTAACAGAGGGGAGGTGAAGAGAGGGGACAAAGCAGGTATGTGGGGTCAGTGGTTTGGTGATAGATGGAAACTAGGCTGCTGATTGTGATCATGATATAGTTCCTGTAGATATCCGAGGTATAAAGCTGTACAACAGAAACTTTTGTAATGTTATAAAACCAACAGAACCTTAAAAAAGAAGTCAGATGGAAGAATTGGAGTTAAAGGGGTTATTTACCACTTTCCAATGAGCATATTTGGTCCCTAATATTGTGTGCCCCCTTTTCCAGGGGAAAAGCCCATCTGTCCTTTGAGGTCAGTGGCTCCGTGAGGTTTCCTCCAAGGTTAAAGAGCTGGGTGCTTCCCTGAGCAGAAAGTACCTGTGGACACAGATAGCGCCAATGATGGGTACTCTGGTAATGCAGAAAACTCTTCTATGGATACACATGTTTAATTTTCATCTTGATAGACTTTAAAAGAAATTCTCTGTGTGGTCATAAGGATTGAGAATCTGTTTCCTATAGATCTCCACCACACTATTCTTATTAATCGGATGCATCGTCACAGGAAAGGGGGGACACCATTCTGAGCGTTCTGCCTCTGCTTCTATGTAACCTACACATCAGATGCTTGTATTACAACTCCTGGCATGAAATAAACTGGACTTCCTGAGTGAGTGTGTGTTTGTGTGTGTGTGTGTGTGTGCTTGGGAACTGAGGGCAGTGTTGAGTGAGCAGACCAGATCTTCAAATCCTAGACAGGCAGTTCTAATTCTCTTGCTTTGGGGAGTTTGGCTTGTACCTGCTATGGCTGGTAGGAGACACAGAAGCTGACCATATGCTGGCTAATTAACCTTCTCACTTTCCTCATTCCCTTCGGAAATACCTCTTTAATTTCTGCATATCTGCTTTTTGGTCTTTACCTGGATTTTTCTTCTTCTTTTTTTTTTTTTTAAAGATTTATTTATTTATGCATACAGAGCTGGGGTACAGGCCAGAGGTGCAGGGGTGGTGAGAGGATTCACCAGAGACAGAGTGGAGAGAGGACTAGGCAGACTGAGGAAGTACACTCCTGAGGGGAGCAGCAGGTGGGTCAGGAGAGGTCTGCAGCGCAATGTGAGTTACCTTCAGGTCAGGTATCGAACTCATGCTGAAGTGGCGTTAGCTTTTTAGTGCTGTGCTTTAAACCGCTGCACCACCAGGAAGGGCCCTTTTACCTGAATTCTTGAGTGTACAGGTCAGGACTCACAAACCAGGGCACACATCACCCCACCCTCTTTTAGTTTTCACTTCTGATTGAACAAATTCCTTTGTAACTAAGACTCACGATTCTCTAGACTAAATTTGTTCTTCACCAACATAAGTGAAAATAAGATACTAAATAAAATATGACAAAAATAAGTCAAAATTTGTGTTCATTCTTACCAGTGTGTCAAGCTCCATCTCTTAAATATGACATGTTTAGCTTCAGTATTTTTTTTTGTTCTGATTAAAATAAAAATGGACTGTCTAGTTTGACAAAGAATCAAACAGATTCAGCCCTCCTGTCTCCTCAACTAAAACCCATTTTGAAGAATTAACCATAATTAGACTTTAGCAAAGGACATTCAGCAGGGAGTCAAGCAGAGTAGCTGGGAGCCACGTGTCAATGAGGCACAGTATTTTATCCCTGACTCTTAACTCAGCTTTACCAGCACAGTGAAGCTTATAGAGCTCCCTCCTTTTTTGAATATTTTATTTATTTATTTATTTTTGCATAAAAGAACTGGGGTGCAGGTCAGACGTGTGGGGTGGGGGTAAGAGTCTTCAGCAGAGATTGAGTAGGGAGCGAGCTCCCTTCTTTTTCATGCCCTCAACATACTTCCTGTGCACAAACTCAGGTCTCCTTACCTGTCTGGCAGTGTTAGTGTGCTTACTGAGATGATGTATTTAACAATGCACCTTTAAGTGTAGACATTATCCATCAATCAGCTGTAATTGCACAAGTATGAATAATAAAGCATTTGACTTTACACCAGGTGGAACTAGAAAAGAATGATTATGTAAATTGTTTGGAAAGAGATAGCTTGACTTAGCTGCTCGGGAGCTAAGTATTATCAGAAATGATCCATTTAGATCTTCACTTTCTTATATTCTGGTTTGATTTCCAGCTGTGCTGCGCTAGTTTTACTTATGTAACTGGCCACTTCGCGTCTACAAGAGGACTCTGACTTTGTTCTATCTTATCTTCACTCTACTCAATAAGACGATCTATCTCAGGGCCTGATATAGAAGGGGACCAAGTTCTCCCTTCCACACTTAGTAAAAAGTAATATTCTAACCAATTACAAATGTGGCGTTACTAACTCAGATCTTTTTGGTTCTTTAATAATTTAAAACTTTTTTGTTATAAATGTGTTTGACAAACACAGGGTAGTATTTTCTATGTATAAGATATTTTTCCAAGTACTTTGTGCTAACTAATCTTTATATGTATGTATAACTATAATATGTATAACCAATCTTTATATGTATAACTAATCCTTATGACACATCAGTGAGTAGGATCTATATTTTGTCACATTTTACATAAAACAGAAAGCGATTTACATTTACTTACACAGTTAGGAGTTGATAGAAGCAGGATTCCTAGTCAGGGTTTTGGTGCTAACCTCTGTGCTTTTTTGTTATTGTTGTTTAAAGATTTATTTATTTATTCATACAGAACTGGGTACAGGCCAGAGATGCGGAGGGTGAGAGAACCCACCAGAGACAGAGTGGGGAGCAGAACAGGGAGATCGATGAAGTACACTGCTGAGGGGAGCAGCAGGCAGGTCAGGAGAGGTCTGCCGGGCCATGTGGTCACCTCCAAGACAGGCAGGGATCAAACTCATGCGGAAGTGGCTTTAGCTTCTTAGTGCTGTGCTTTAATCCAGAGGGAGGACCCCCTCTGTGCTTTAAACAACTCAGTTTCTAACAACTCTTGACTATGCTCATGAGATCATCTTCAAGTTTGATGCTGCCAAGGAATGGAATTTTAGACTAAATTAATGAACATTGAATAACTTAAGAATGCAAAATATAAAGTTCAACAAAGAACTGTGATGTCATCATGTAGAATGGTATAAGAAAGGTGTCCAGGAGAAGACACAGCTTGGAAGCTGGCTTGTATTTTTTTTTTGTTTGTAGCACAGAGGAAATGAAAGAGTTCTGAGCACAGAAGAGGGGGAGCCAGTAATTGGAGCAAGGATCAGGAGATTTGCAAAATGTCAGCACTTCAGTTATAGAGTAACATAGAGAAGGTTGGTTGGGCTTTTGGGATCAGTATGTAGTTTGGTGTCATTTCCCAGAGCAAAGCACATGAAGAAATCATTTGCCCTGAGAACAGGAAAGAGATGGAGGGATGAGAAGCAGATACGTTTGGTACTGGGGAATTTGATACCACCCTGTCTTGTCTGGGAATTGCGAACTCATTTTTCCTTTTGCCTTTCTAAATTTGGGGATGGCTATGCTTTAGAGTTATGGATTGGAAGGCAGTTGAAACATACTAAAAATGAAAAGTCACCTTCATTGTTATGAATGATTACACTGAAGACAACTGGGAAGTATCATATGTCTGAAGTGGCCACTTTTAAGCACAGTGATTACCACTGAGCTTAGGGATAAAAAAGACATGTCTCACCACAGAAGGCAGAGACCTAAGCAAGGAAATGAATCACAAAGTGGTACTGTTTATAATAGTAATGTTAGGAAATTAACCCCAAATAAACTGGGAGACGGTATGGATTTCTGACCACTCCACTTCGGAACTTTGAATGGAACTTTGAGCAAGTTAATTAAGTTCTTCGTGGTTCCATCAGAAGATAAATGGTATTGGGTAGGGACAATATATGTCAAATGTTTAGTCCAATACTTGTCATATAGTAGGTGCTTAAATATTTGCAGACTGAGTAGTGGGAATTAAAAAACATTAATTCTTCACTGAAAAAAGAAAAAGACTCAAAAGCCCTTCTACTGGGAATTTATAAAATCAAGGAAAGAAGGCCCTCCCTGGTGGCGCAGCAGGTTAAAGCACAACACTAAGAAGCGTAAGCCACTTCCGCATGAGTTTGATTCCTGCCTGCCCTGGAGGAGATCCACATGGCGCGGCAGACCTCTCCTGACCCACCCGCTGCTCTCCTCAGTAGTGTACTTCGATCTGCCTGTTCTGCACCCCGCTCTGTCTCTGGTGAATCCTCTCACCTTCTGCATCTCTGGCCTGTACCCCAGTTCTGTACAAATAAATAATCTTTAAAAAAAAATCAAGGAAAGAAGAGAATGATATACCAAACTTTGTATTCTCACTTCTCAGAATTGACTATCATTATAAATTTGTCGGACTATTTCATTTTCTGTTTAAATGAAAATAAATTATTTTCGGAATCCAGTTAATGTCCAAGGAGTGTAGTTTGTTTCCTAGGCAGTTCGCATATAGACTGAGAGCCCAAAAGACAAAGCATCACCGCCTAACATTCATTCAATTTCCTTCATTCCTTCCCTCCTTTCCTTCTAATACCTTGTGGTATTAGAAAGAGATTTTGGAGTGGAATAAATGTTGGCAAAGGGTCCGAAATCCTTTGTCCAGAAATATTTCATCTGAGACTTAGGCATCACCTCATGAGATAGTTGAGGACCCAGGGAGAAGATGACTCCTCCAGAGAAGCAAAGGTGTATAGATGAGTTGCTTTTCCAAAGAGGACCATCTGTGAGCTAGTGACTAGAGAACTTAACCCAGGTAATACTACTCATTGGGTCAATCCAATGAATAGTTAATTAGAACTTAGTAGAGAAAGAGATGATCCCTAAAAACAGTAGAACTTGACTCAGGAAAATATTTTTCCAGAATGAATTTCCTTTTGCATATAGTTGTGCACTGGTGCCAGGGAAGTCTATTGAACTTTTGTGAGGACTGCTAAGTTGTCTTTTATATCTTTGCAGAAAAATGATAAATATGTAGAGGATGATGATACAGTTGGGTAGTCTGATAAGTAAGCTGTTGAAAAATATTTACATGCCATGTTGTGTGTAGTTAACGACAGCGGAGTGAGAAATGTTCTTGTTTGGCCTTTCCTCAGTGAATGGATTGGTTGCAAAGAAAATAGCCCTCTGGAGATGGTGTAAAGATTATTCATGAACTTTCAGCACTAGCATTTAACACTAGCATATTCATAGCATTCAACACTAGCATATACTTTCAACACTATCTGAATTTATTGAGTTTTTTTAAATCTAGGTTTGTAATCTAACAAATTGGTTGATTTAATCTAACAAATCTACAGTAAATGCTAAAGATCATGAAATGAAAGGAAAAGAATAAATCTCTAATATTCAGTAATTAAACATGTATTACAATTATAATTTACTTAGGATTATTTAAAATAAGAGAACTTTTTTTCAGTTTATTATTAAAACTTCACTATTCAAAGCTCTATATGCTTTGATTTCATTTTAATGCATGTACCTGTTAAATAAATTAAGTTGCTGAAAATGGAATCATGGCTGTCTTTGAGACAGAAATACATCCTTTTTAGTTAGTTGAGTTTCTTGATTTATTTAGTAAACTGTACAGTCACTTTTTCTTTGGCTATGTGAGGTAGGAGACCTCAGGGATTGAATTGTAGTTGAATCAGTTTGAGTATATTGATCTGATTTCTTTTTTGAAAGATTTATTTATTTATGCATATAAGAACTGGGGTGTAGATCAGAGGTGCAGGGGGTGAGAGGACTCATCAGAGACAGTGGGGAGCAGACAGACAGATTGACTGATGTGCACTGCTGAGGGCAGAGGGTGAGACAGGGAGTGGGTCAGCTCCCTGGCCAGGCATTGAACTCAAGCTGCAGTGGCTGCAGATAGCTTTACAGTGCTGTGCTTTAACCCCTTGCACCAGGAAGGAGGTCCTGATCTGATTTCTTTTGCCAGGTTGGTCAGGTTGTGTGCCTGGGACCCACTTCTGGCCCATAAAGTCAAACTGGGAATTGTAGGGAAGACTTCTTGAGAGTAGAGGGAGAGGGGCAAGGCAAAAGGACAGTTCCCTTTGGCTTCTACTCTTCATGATGTCTGTAAGATAACACAAAGACAAAAGCTCCTGTTGGAGACCAGCTCCAACTATTGAGGTGTCTGGAGGCAAGACAGGCAGGACCCTAAGGTGGGAAGGCGTCAGTGAGCGGAGATTCCTAAAAAAAGGGGAGAAGGAGAAAAAGGGGAAACGGGAGCTAGGAAGACACGGGAGTCGGAGTTGGGTGCAAGTTTCCCTGCTCATCTTTTTGCAGGTGTTTATTTATACTGTGTAGCAAGATTTAGTTACAGTAATGCATCAGGTAAGTTAATAAGAAATCGGCATAAAAGTTTTAAAGGAAGAGGAGAATAATGCATCCTCTTCCTGCTACTTTATGATACACTATACTATACATCTTTGCGATAGCTTTCATGTATACGGATGTTTAACTATGACTTTAAAGGATCAGGGTCTGGGAAAGTATGAGCTGTTAGCAAAGGACTTAGGAGTCCTAGGGGAGGAATAAATTGTGTTAGCATAGTCGTCAGTGATAGTCTAAAGAGAAGCTAATGGCTAACTTAAGGTTAGCAGAGAGTAGCTAGTGTTTGTTTTAGGAAGAGGTTAAATAAGACTAGCAGAGAGTAGTTAGTGATTGTTTTAGGAAAAGAGTAAATTAAGAGGAAGTCACATAGTTATGCATTAAGCAAAACCTGTGTTGATAATGTTAGGAAAATGTCCATGGGTACTTATGCCCTGAGAGTTATCTAAGAATGGCTTTTTGTCAAAAGACCAAGGAAGCTTTCCAGGAGTCTTGAGGCTCCGGGTCTTATCTCTCCAGGAGCTTGCCTTTTTGTCTTCAGTCAAAGGAATTTCCTGCCCAGGAGCAGCTCAGCTTGTACTTTACCCAGGCCAAGTAGCCAATTTAGAGCTAAGGCAATCCAGTTACAAACTGATGTTGCTACAATATTTTTTGATATTATGATTATACAAAAAAGGGAGGTCATAACATAAGTTAGCAGTGAAAATTCTGATTTTTCAGACCTTTCCCGAGCTACCTGGAACCTGTCAGATGATAGCCGTTGCATAGCTTGTGTCCAGCTCCCATAGTGGAAATCATGGAGTGAAAAGTGGTGGAGTCTTCAGGCATTGCTGCAATATTCCAGACCAACCTTGGGCCTCCTGCCCTCCTGCCTCCAAGTTGGTGTTAATGAATGGTGATGTCACCTCCTTTGCTGTATGCACTTGCCATTGCTGGCTGCTGAGTGGGTCCAAACCAATGCAGCAACATGCCTCCATTCTGAGAACCCCAATAATTTCCTGCAGCTATACTCGTACATGTTAGAAATCTTCAAGTTTTGAAACAATTTATCAGCTCTCACCAAAGTTAAAGTAGTCAGTGGGTGCCTCATTGGGAAAGAAAAATGCAATTTGGCCATGGGGAGACTTCATTTATTTTTTCCTAGAATAATACATGGGAAGTAAATTAATTTGAATGTCCCCCTTTGAATAGGGGGATGATTTGGAGATGATATTTAAACATAAAATATATATGTTTACTGAAAGGAAAATTAAAAATAAATGAGTCTAATATTCTATTTTGTTGCACTTTTTTTCACTTTTATTCCCTATGCCAGTTGATTTATTAAGGCTTTTCAGCTGTGAGCTTATCAGATTGCAATCTTTTCCAGGAAAAAGCAATTTGAAGGTTGTCATGGCTGAAGGCATATTATGATGGTGGGAAATCAAATAGAATACTGACTTTCATTTAAGGCTGTCAACCTGATGAATAGGATGAAGTTGATTTAAAACAGACAAGACCTGATAAAAATGATCTGTTTCTGACAGGTAGAAGGTATGTGGAATGATGTTTAAATAAAGCATATTTGGTTACTAATGTTCCATAAATTAGGCATTTCCCTATTTTGAACACAGTTATAACAATTTAAGACCCAGAATCTTCTGAACAAAGTTCTCTTTAAATGATATCCAATTTGATACATTTTGAAATCATATACTAACTTCTTCCTTTATCCTTTGGCAGCAACTTTAAGTCCTTGGAAATTAATTTTACTTAATTTTTTTATTTAAAAATTTCCTATTTTCTTATTTGTTATGAAAGTTTAAGCTTGTATGATTAACTTTACTTTTTGATTTTTCTTTAATGTAGTGTTTATCTGGTCTTAGAGAATCATTTACTTCATATCACATTTTTATCACTTGTTTATGGACTTCTACTCTGTGCCCCACTGTAGGGAGAAAGACACATAAAACAATCACACACATCGCTATTCTTTTAACTTATAACTCTGTAATAAGGATTCTCTGGTTTAAGGGTCAGTATTATGAGCTAAAATCTAAAAGACAAACATTGTAAGTATCAACACTATTTTTATCCAGTGGCAATTTGACCTTGAGATGTGTTCAAGTGATTTTCCTCTGCTAGAGAGTGTCCTAAGTCCTAAACAGTGAAGGGAAGAGTCCTCAAAATCACAAGGAAGTATAGAGATCACTGTCTAAAGTACCCTAGGAAGATAGCATCCATGGGCTAGAAGAATCAGAGAAGAAAAGGCAGGCTCTGTAGCTTTTGTACCCGAGCAAAGAGAAATTAAGTTATTCACCTTACATGGAAGTATTTTCATTTCATTTCCATTTTATGTCATTAAATCATTTAGCAACTTTAGAGTGCTCAAGACATAACAGTTTGAGTGCATTAACTTGATGAAGAATGGACCCAGCTCTGTACTAGAGTCGGGCAGCTGTCCAGCCCAGGGAGGCAGGCTTCCAGAAGCTGATGCATGGTTCTTTTTCCTGTGCCTGGAATGGGGCCAATCACATAGTAAGTCTGAAATAAGTCCTCCTTAATGAGTGAATGAGTGGGTGAATGAATGACAGTCTTTGGAAAAGTGAAAGTGCACTCATAAAGCTGTGCTTGCATTAGGAAGGACATTTTCAACTCAAGGGTTTCCACTCTCTCTTCTACTCACAGTTCCAATTTTTTTATAGAGATGCACAGTGATCTCCAACAGACTGTGACATTCCACAAAATAAGGCTAGTGTTTTAATAGCACTTTTATTCTCAGAGTCTCAGAGCACAATACTGAGATGAAATAATTGCTCAATAAATGTGTGTAGAAGGATTGTTGAATGGTACTTTGGGACAAATACCATTCCTTTCAGTTGTTCTGCAACTATAAACCTTGTGTCTGGGCTGTGGGGCAATCTGAATGAGTAGAATGCCCTATTCATACCATTCCTTTGATCACTCCCAAAGCCCTTTGCACAGGGGCCAAAGTGTGGATTAGTGTGCCTGCTTGACATCACACCTAGATCTATAGAGGACAATGTCACAGGAAAGACTGGAACACTGACCTCTTAAGATTTTCAACAGATATCATATGGGTGGATTTTTTTGTAGCTCTTGTCATTTTATACCTTTGGAGAATTTATGAGGCGTGTTATAAGTAGTAAGTCATTATTCAGGTTTACTATATGAACCCCATAGACTTAACGAGATATGAGAGTCACATATTTAAATTATTAGCTTTCACAATCTCTAAATGTGTTTATTTAATCATTTCTTATCTTTTCTTCATTCCCCTCCCCCTTTCCATCTTCTTTACCAAGAAAAAAAGTTTTATAGAATTTTAGTGGGTATTAACATGAAAATAGAATATGAATAAGGAATTTATTTTTGGATGTAAAAGCTTTTGAGAAGCATGCTTGCACTGTCTCATTCTGGTAATGTCAGAACCCCAAAACAGGTATCAGACATGCCTCCATGGATGCTTTGCTGAGTTGTTGACTGTACAGTGATGCCTCATTGAGTGCTTTTTGGCCCACGGGTTCTTCATAGGCTTAGTTCATATGTGAATTTATAGGTTAACTAATATGTGCCAAACTATGAAAGCAAGATTGCACATGTGTAATCACATGGGAACCTCACACAAAGGCCCCAGGCTTGTGGTAATTAACACTCTGATATCACTGCATTGAAATTCTTGGTAATTCCATCTTGGAAGGTGTTTTGTGAGTGACGTCCTGTGGAGCACTGTGGTGTACTCATCAGCAGAGGTGATCAGCAGAAAATGTGTCCCTGTGTAGCCCAATTTGCACACACTTGGAAAAACTTCACCAGCTTAGAAATTTGGGGCGGGCCTGAGACTTATGTAACAAAGTATTACAAGATTTAGTGTACTATATCCCTGACCCAGTAATTGGAGGCATGAATAGTGTCAGGAAGCCACATTTTCTGTGTGAATTTTGCTTTGAACACAGAGGCTATGGTGTTCTAAGAAACAGAGATGACCAAGAACTCCATTACGTCCTTTCTTACTCATATTACTTCATGACATTACCAAACACTTAGGCTGCAAATGGCATCAGATGCGACCTAGTTCTCTTTCCTTACTCAGACTAAGATAGAGTATCTGTAGCGTGAGTGCATATCAAGGAGTGGAATTCAGAGAGCTGAGTAATTTCATGCAATGTTCAAGATTATTAATCCTATGCAAGTAGAAGGTTCAAAAGAAAAATTGTGTAATTTGTTGATCTGCATATGAGTGAAATACTCTTATGCTTGTTTTGAAAACTGACAATGTGCATTATAAAGATCTATGGGCTAATCATTAAAAAATTTATTCATTTAGAACAATACTAAATAGCAAATAAAAAAAAATACCCTGACAAGTCAAGAGCCTGAAAAGCAGGAAAACACTTATATGTCAGAACATTTTAATGACACTTTTTTTTCTCCTTTTTGAGCAAAGGAACATTTTTTGTTTTGTACTGGACCCTGCAGATTACATAGCTAGTTCTGTCTATAAAACAACACAGATTTTATGGCACTTTTACCCCTCAATCTCATAGTTGTCTGGTTTTTCCTCTTTTCTTCTGATTATTTAAACATTTTGTAAAGTCCTGCAAAAGTAGACTCAATGAATGACTTCTCCAAGTTAAAAATAAATACCAGGGTTTTAAAAATCTAAAATGAGGTGCTTCTGTCTCTGCTAACTTGTGGAGATACAGGGGCTGTGTTTAATTAGGGTAGTTTCCTAAGTTAATTACCTCCTTGTCTGATTTTATGTTCGAAAGATTATTTTCAAAGAAGAAGACAAAATCCAGGTTTCCATTTACAAGAAGATGAATGTAGAAGCAATTTCCAGGCTAGTTCATGTCAAATGAAATGAAACCAACAAAATATCCTTGTGAGCAATATAGCCAGCTCTCAAACTTTTCTGTCCTGGTAGAAATTTGCTGTAAAGCCAGACTTCCGACTACATTATACGTTAGCATTGCATTAGGAAGCAAAATAGAAACAGAGATGTCTCTGAGGTTCAACTATGCCCCAAATATAGCAAGTTACTTAATTTCTCTGTGATTTTATGGAATGATTAGCATTTCTAATCTGAATTTTTTTTCTTCTTATGGCTTATTGTTTATCTTCATGGCTTTTTCTTCGTCCCTCCATCTCCCCTCAATTGCCTTAGCTTTTTCAATAAAGAAATTCCAATTTCTGCAAAAATGTTTCAAATTTAACTGCTGTTTGCTGCTTTTGCTATAAAACTATGAAATCAAAGAGAAACCACCACTTGTCCATATCATTCTATTCCCCCACTGAATACTAGCATAAGATGATGCATTTATAACCAGAGAATTAGTCACATATGATTTTCCCTGTATTTAAAAATCATGCCAAATTTGAATCATTTCACTTTTATTCCTATTTTGTTGGTTCCTTCTTTTAAGGTAACATTACCAGTTATTAGTTACTTTTACTAGAAAAACTCCAGTCAATTTCATATAATTGATTTCTCCTTCATTTACATATTTTAAGGTTGGTTTTTTATTATAAATTTCTTGTTCATTTTAATCTTTGTGGCTCTACTAAGGTCTTTCTTTAAGAAACAGGGGCTTTCCTATGTTTGTGCACCCGATATGTATAGAAAGAAGAGAGTAGGGTGATCTGGACAAGAAATGTAAAGAAAATCTCTCAGAGCCAGACTGTGATCCAGTGTCTAATAGTTTCCTTCTCAAAACATCTTCCTGTAGACTGTGATCAAACCCAGGATGCTTGCATCAAGCTCATCAGAACAAACTGTCCTTGCCTCTGCTCACATCTAAAGCGCTCATAGACCCAACATAGCCTGTAAGTTCAACTATCTCCTACACTAGGTGGTTCTCAAAACTTCCAGTCCAGAGAATGTCCTCCTCTGAACTCCAGCTATGCACTGGGTAACTCCAAGTGGCTTTCCCACACTGAACTGCCCTTCATGTTCCCATCTCAAATGATGACTCCATGACCCATTTGCTGAGTCAAGTTACCATGGAGGGTGGGCTTCATAGGTTTCCGCTCTTGAATTTCTTAATCATCGGCAAGCCTGTTGACTTCAAATCCTAAATACCTCTGTGTCTGAATCCTGTCCTCTGTGTCAAATGCCCCCTGACATGGCTGCATTAAATGATCATATTACTGCATTTCCAATGGGCTGTCTCATTTCCTCCAGTTACTTTACACTGTTGTCAAAATGGTCTTTATAATATTCAGATCTTTTGATATGCTTGTCCTCAAAACTCTCTAGTTCATTTTCTGGTTCATATATTCACTCATTTATTTGTTTTTAATTTCTTTTAAAAGTTGTATTTTAAATTGTATTGTATTACACATTAAGAATTTATATCTTCTCTAGATACTTAGTGACTGCCAAAGCTTATTTGTTGTCCAGTGTAGCCTCTTTCTCTCTTTTCTCTGTCCCTCTCTCTTACACACACACACACACACACACACACACATGAACACACACAAACACACTTTGAATAGCACACAGTTACCTGTACTTATCAAATATACATGCTTCTTGTTCATTGAGTGTCTCTGCAGACAGAATACCTTTCCATATTCTGGCCACTGAAAAGCTCCTGCATATGAAGTTGCAACTTTAATGCTACCTGCTTTGTAATATCTTTCTAGATCTCAGACTGACCTCAGAAACCCTTGCCACTTTTCCCACTACACTTAATATAGCCATCCATTGAAATCTATGAGCTACTGCATTTATTTTTTATTATTTAAAAAAAGATTTACTTATTCATGCATACAAAAATTGTATGCAGAGGTGCAGAGGCAATGAGAAGCATCACCAGAGACTGAGTGGGAAGCAGAGCAGGCAGATCAATGAAGTACACTGCTGAGTGCTGAGGGGAGCAGCGGGCAGGTCAGGAGAGGTCTGCTGCGCCATGTGGGTCACCTCCTGGGTAGGGATTGAACTCATGTTGAAGTGGCTTTAGCTTCTTAGTGCTGTGCTTTAACCCACTGCACCACCAAGGAGGGCCCACTAATACATTTATAATGATTTGTTTAGTTTTTTGGGGAAGGTGGTCTCTCTGGTGGCAGGGATCATATTATTTCATCTTTATATCACAGTTATTTAATAAAACACTTGTCAAATGATAGACCTTTAATACACATTTGCTGACCAGTGATAATACTTTAGAGCCTGCTTTCCTATTCACTTCTTATTCTATGCCAGCCACTCCATTCCATTTCTGATTACTAATTCCTATGTCTTTTTCTTGACCTCTTTGGTTGTTCCCTTTGGAGGTGCTTAACATCACTGCATCAGACACAGTACTTTTCAAGTACTAACTATATGCCTCTTCACAATAACTCTACCATTACATCTACATTTAACAATTGGGGAGAGTGAGGCACAGAACCATTAAGGAACTGTACCAAAATGGTGCAGAGGCAATCGTCAGACAGCTGTACTCTGGGCTCAAGAATCTGACTTGCTGCAGAGCAACATGATGGCAAATGTTAAGGAAAGAAAGTCAGAAAAAATATTCAATTCAGACAGACATTCAATTGAGTCAAAACGACAAGCACAAGAATCTATTCAATTTTGGTAAGATGGGTAGTGGGAAGGGTTAATCTCATGGCTGGCTGACTGACCCCCATGACAATTTCTTGTTGGAATGAATTATTTCCTCATTTGGTTCTCTATTTGGAGTAGAGGCTGAGGCTCAAACCACTAAGAATAAAATGGGGAGGAGGTTTTGTTAGACTTTGAGTGTGTTATAGGTGGTTAGTGCAGAAAAAGTGAAAAGGAGAAATTGGAGACAGGAGTGAACTGGGAAGAGACTGAGATCAGTCAGAAACACCAGAGTGGGGTGATCACATGGTATTTCAGGAACTGTCGTTTTTCATTATAGCTTTACTCCTCCCCAAACATATTGTCAGAATAGATTAACTTTTGTTTCATAAGCGATAGGAAACCAAAAGACAAAATACTCCATGGTGTTATGAGCACCCAGAAATTTGTAAAATAGCTTAGCCTATGCTTCAAATATCACATGCTGAGGAATCTGGGATACCAAACCAAGATCTCAGGATTCTGAGAAGGCAGGGAAGATGAGCTGACTGCTGGTTTGCAAAATACAGCTGTAAAGACTTGAAAGTGTAAAGTGGCTAACTAGCCTATGAACACTGACATGACA
>NW_004567110.1:55936737-55959855 GCF_000260355.1 Condylura cristata | reverse complement strand
CTTCAGCTTGAGTTCCATCCAGCCCAGTGGGGTGACCTGCATGGCACAGCAGACCTCTCCGAGCCACCCACTGCTCCCCTCAGCAGTGTACTTTGTCAATAGGGCTGTTCTGTTTCCCACTCTGTCTCTGGTGAACCCTTTCACTAACCCTGCACCTCTAGCCTGTATCCAAATTCTGTATGCATAAATAAATAAAATCTTAAAAAAACATACATATATCATCCAGGTACTTTTGAAAAGAAGGGGGCTATTTTTATCCTGCAGACTTTCAGATTCTTGAAGAAGCTTTGGACAGAGTTTTAATTCTCCCTAGCCAGGTGATCTGGTGTGGGAGTTTCCTGCCAGGTTTGGACACAGTGTTTGGAAGAGATGATTTCTGTGTGCTTACAATGTGGCAAAATGCAGGAGCTGGAGGCTTATGAACTCTGAAATTTTGCTTATGAACTCCAAGACAAGCTTTGAGTTTCTCACAAGTTGTTTGGCTAGAGAAGATGTCATATGCAGAGCAGGGACTCACCACTGCTGGCCCTTCCAGTTTTAGCCAGATACCATCTAGTGCACAGTGTGGAGAAACACTGAGGTCAATTCTCCCTCAAAGAGAAGAACTTGGACATGACTGGGTCATCCCCCACTCCCTCAGTGGGGGCTCCAGGTGGGCAGAAGGGAGGGTGGTGTGTTTCCCTTCTTGGCCCAGGGCACATTTATATGCCTATCCTAAGGAGGAGGCTGTGTGTGGACAAACGGAGCAGAGGTTGGGGTCTGTGTGGGCAGCTGGCCAGTGAAATGCAGGTTGGTATTATAGCTTCTAGAGGAGCAAATCCTTCCTGGACATTGTCTGTTCTGCTGCCCATAATGAGGAGTAGTGGTTTTTATCAGGAATCTGTAACAGAAGAGAAGGTAGAGAATGTGTGTTCAATGATAGATATAAACTAAGATCAGCTGAGGGTAATAGAATAAGACTATTCATGCAGCTGTGTCTATGGCAATTGTGTTGTTGATGTGTATGTGCGTATGCACACACTTCTTACATAAGCACATAAGCAATTCAAAGGGAACTTGGTAGAAGATGACTTTTTTTGAGGAGTGGTTATGATAGGTGGAAAGGATGACCTGAATGAACTCTACAGGTTTGTGGACTCCACCCTCACCCCAGACACCAAAACTACAAATCCCAGCAACACCTAAGGGAGAACAACTAGAACCTGAAGGTGGAGTTATGCAGCCATTTTTTTTTTTTTTTTTGATATAAAACTGGACTTGTTGGGCTGAGGGTCTCGCTTTCTCTTTGCCTCATGGCTTGTGGCTTGTCCCTTGGCTCATGATCAGCTCTCATTGTGCTGCTGGGTTTCTAGGTCAGTGGAACTGGTAGGACACATTAGTTTACGTGTATCTCTATCCCTGGGTTGTTCCTTTTATTTTTCCCATGTAAATAAACCCATTATTGACCTTTTGTGTGTGTCTGCAGTTGAATCTTAAGTGCATGGGTGAGGACCCACAGACAGGCAACCAGGCAACCTAGTTCATTCTGGGTTGCCCTCTAATAGTTACTATGAACCCAAATGTTATTCTCAATGACTCAGGGTGCTGCTTATCTCAGACCCTTTCCGGCTAACCTTTGCCTTGAACATGAAGTTCCACTTCTTATAATGCAAAGGACAGCCTGAATTTAGAAGTATGCCTAGAATCACATGTCCTGTGGTGTACTTTCTCCTTATTCATCTGGTCCATGAAGAGCCAGGACCAGGAAGGACTGTGAGAAGAACTTTCAACTGATTTGCATGTGGGCCATTCAGTACACATTGGTTTTCCTCCCCTCGGGTCCCCACAGAAGACCTGAAGATCCAATAATTGTCCATATGCCATTTGGAAACAGCCACATATGTCTTCAACTTTGCCTTTGGGACCTCTAATTAGATGCTGTGTGTTTGAATTCATTGGCATCCCTGTGGGCCCTCAGTGCCCACGTGGAACCACTTGCTCCAAGTTGCTAAGGATCTGCCCACTCTTTGCTTTTTCTGTTGTGCAGGAAGAAACATACCCTTCTCCCCAAGAAACTGGACATAGAGATAGGATAAACGAAAACAATGTAAGATGTGTGAGGCCATTAAAAAGAAAGTATAAGCAATTGCTCAGTGAGTTAAAATTTTCATTATTTCTCCCCACTATTGAACTGTGACTTGATATCTGTCCTTTATAGAATGTGACTATACCCGACCCACAGGAATAGATCACTCTAATTTTAACAACATTTAATTAGTTTATAGAAATATATGAAGTTATTTCATGTGATAATAGTACTTTCTCCTTCACAAAATACCAAATAATCTTTAGAAATCACATTTTGTTTTAAAGAATATGACATTTAAAAATTTCACCACTAGGGTCCTCCCTGGTGGCACAGGAGGTTAAAGCACAACACTAAAGAAGCTAAAGCCACTTCAGCATGAGTTCCATCCCCACCCTGGAGGTGACCCACATGGCATGGCAGACCTCTCCTGGCCTGCCCACTGCTCCCCTCAGCAGTGTACTTCGTAAGTCTGCCTATTCTGCTCCCTATTCTGTCTCTGGTGAAGCCTCTCACCGCCCCTGCACCTCTGGCTTGTACCTCAGTTCTGTATGCATAAAAAAATAAATCTTAAAAAAAAATTTACAAGATAATGGAAGTATTCCAGAGAATTCCTAAGTGTGTTAGATTCTTACCTGTTTTAAAATAATGCTGTGTTTCTTCTTTATGAAATTCCTATCCAATATCATTCCCATGCCAGTATCATCCCTATGTCCCTCTACTTGCTAATCATGGGCTTAGACTTTTCTCCCAAGAACTTTTACAACTTTCTAATATATCTACTATCAAAAAGTACATACATACAGTTTACCATAACAGAAAAATCAATCTTTGAAATGATGAAATAGTCAGGTCAGAGGTCAATACATGCTCATCTCTTACTTCTACAGAGAGAGACTTTATGCTGAGGGGAACATGACTTGGAAGTGGTGTGATTTGTAGAGTGACTAAAGCCTTCTTATTAGATCTCCCTGTGCTTTTATCAGTTTGGGTTATGATACTAACGTTTTAAGGTTCTTGATAAATAAGAATTACTCAGGAGTAACAGGAAGGGTTCCCAATCAGCCTTTCCTACTTTGGTATGAATTGAGATCCCATTTAAGTAGAAAACAAATTGGAGGTCATTTATGACATATTCTTAACAGATGAAGCATGTGAAAGCCAGACGTTACAAATACTGATGATAATGATGATGGAGAAAATCAGGGGAGAGGGAGATTCTAAGAGGATGATGAGGCTAGACCATGTGGTTTAGGGCCCCCCTTATTCAAACATACTCCTCAGGTGGATGATGAAATGCCTGCTTCTTTTACAGTTTCAAAGGCCAGTTTTTATTTACACCAGATGTTTTAGGGGTCTTCAGAGACCATAGCCATGCTTCTCTCTGTTCCTAATCTCACCATGAATAGGGAGGAAAAGCTTCAATGTGAAGAAACTAATACACCCCAAAGGATGGTTCCCAGATGACAACAGTCCCTGGAGGAAGCCCTTCAGCTACTGCAGACATGCAAGGTACCAGCAAGCCAGTTTGTGTATTTCATTTATTGGCTCTAATGGCTAAATCTCTGTCTCTAATGAGCTAATAGACCTGGGATGCACATAAAGTTCATTTATTTCCTTTGATGAGTTTACATATTCATAGGAAAAGAAAGCCCTCTAGGCACTGAAGGAACAAAGTCATGCAGCTGCTTAAAATCTTTTAATTATGACACAAACAATTCTTTGAGATTTAAATCAGCGAAACAAAGTTAAGTGGAAAACTGAAAGCTCATGCCTGACAAACACATTTTCCAAACATAGTGAATGCTTTTGGATCTTACAGACTATTGTACTAGTGGTTTTAATTCACAAATGCCAAAAAAAATCCATACCCAAGTAATTTTTTAAGAGGCATAAGTTTTATATCATTTGAATTTTAGATAAAAAAGAGAAGTTTTTAAAGTAAAAACATTATTACTTAGGGTTTAAAAACTAAAACTTGAGTTCCTACTGGAAGACACACAAAAAAATAGTTAATCAGGTAAGTGTATTTATGTCATCATTATAAGTTACAGTTTTATTCCTAAGTTAATTTCCATGGAAGTCTTGGGTAGAAAATACAATTTGGGGAGATTAACTTGATATGAAGTCTTTTTACTAAAACTTCATTTTAGTTGTTCATTGATTTATAATTAGGCAAAAGAATAATAAATTGTTCATTTCTCATGAGCACAAAAGATTTATTTAAAGTTTCATATAGGTCTTATTAGGTACATTTAACTATTTTAAACTCCAAATTTTATAATTTATAATGTATTAGATTCCCCTGAAGTTGTTCGTGTTAAATTGGAGGAAAAGTCATAAGTCCAACTGTGTCTCAAATTTCAGGGTAGCTAATTTCTTATAGACTCCTACCCCCATCTCCCAAGAACGTTCCAGAATAGAGCACTCCTGGATGAGAGTGGTATATTGAGGTTCCCAAGTCTTTGCTGTTCTTTTTGTTCTTCACAGTCCATTTATGCCTGGTAGCTAAAAAAATTGTCTCAGGAGAGCAAAATTAGACCATCTTTATATATGACTTGGAAAGATTTTCTTTTTTCAAATAAAAGGGAAAGAAGTGGTTATTTTGTAAAACTTACTTTTGAAATACTGGAAAATTTCAAAGAAAAATTTTGATCTAAAAGTCCCATATTTCTACATTTTAATAATGATTTCTAATAAAAAAGTGGGTGGTTGCCCTAAATTACCTTATTTTCCATATAATGTAGCTTTTACTTATTCCAGAAAATAGCCAACGCTTTGGCTATGTGCCAAGTTAAATTTGTTTTCCTCACAATTTTGCAGGAACAGAGAGCAGACTCACTACTGAAGGACATTTAAAGACCTTCAGAGTTTATTTTTTTTTTTAAATTTTAAATTCATGATACCTTGATATTGACCTTACAACATATTCAACAGTAAAGTGACATATTTTGAAATGTATTCAAATATTTCCACAGGTGACCTCTATAAAGTAACACAAGCTGTAAATCCAGGTAAAGGAAACACAACAAGAAGTATTTGTTTCTACCAACTTACAGAAAGAACAGATTTGAGTTCATGGCCAAATCATTGAACTAACAAATTTGTTACTTTTTCATTCAATACAGTACACAAGATTTCTTGAACACTTTATCAAGCATCATATTATGTACTGGAAACACCTTGAGTGAAGAACAAAACTAGGTTCTTAAGGGACATTGGAAGGCTGGAGTGGAGGTTTCAATTTATATGTCCATGGGGAAGCACTGGGAAATTGAGCATCCTTATCTGCCAAAATAAAATAAATGTAACAATATAAAACAAATTTATGATGTATGTTTAGGAGATCAAGTTAATACTCTTGAATACTGCACACATATAATTTATTCTGTGGTTGTAGAATTATAGAACACAATCAAGAACTTAATTTTACTTTCATAGATATTATATTTTAGGAGTCTCAGTCCAACTTAGCAGATAATATTGGAAGTCCTAGTGTGGGAAAGGGTGCTTCTTTAAGGCACAAGGAACAGATTCTCATGTGAGGAACAAGGAAGGCTCCTAACCTTTCTCTTGAGTCCAGATGGACATTAGCTATCCTGGGGTGTCAGTTAAGAAACTCTCTGTGGAGCACATGACAGAAGAGCCTGGTAATGTGGATTCCTGTGGAAAGATAGCATCTACCATCTGCCCGCAGGCGCCTGACAGAACAGAGAGCTAGTGAATAGCGTCATAGGATTCCTGTGTCCTGAACCACGTGCCGGTCTGCTGGGCACTCAGAACTGGAAACTTCTGGGCAGTCAGAGAAACATGCCCAGAAATTTACACCAAAATCTGGTTATTTCCACACTGTAATGTTTCTCATTCTGGTACAAGGTCTGGTACCTAGTAGGTAATGAATACTGGCTGAGTGACTAAGAAAAACTAAGTTCCTCTATTTTCAGACTCAACGGTTAGTAATAAAGAACAAGAAAAGGTAAGCTCCTCCACTTATTTTTTAACAAATTAGTGGGATTAGGGTTATACAACTAGAAATTGAAACACAGCTTTGGATTATTTGAAAACTATTCACTCCTTGGGGATTCCTTTCCCTTTAAACTGGCCAGCTAGCTGCATTGCATCCTCTTGTGAGCACCACGGAGCAGGAAACAAATTTATATTTTTATATTTTTAATTTTTATAGAATGTATTTATACACACATATATATTCTATTAAAATAATTTATGTATGCATGTGTGTGTGTGTGTGTATTCATTACATCATTGTTCATTTTTGTACAATGTTTGCATTTTCCTCTCAGGTATAGTCCCTGTGAAATTCAATTCACCTGTGTGCTATCACCATAATCCCCTGTGCTTTTCTCTCCCCCCCTTTTTTTTTCTAAGATTTATTTATGCTTAAGGAACTAGGGTACAAGCCAGAGATGTGGGTGAGAGGATTCACCAGAACAGAGTGGGGAGCAGAACAGGCATATATACTGAAATACACTGCTGAGGGGAGCAGCAGGTGGGTCAGGAGAGGTCTGCCATGCCATGTGCATCATCTCCCTGGCTGGGGATTGAACTCATGCTGCAGTGGCTTTGGAGAGCTTCATAATGCAGTGCTTTAACCCGTTGAGTCACCAGGGAGAGCCCTTCTCCCCTGTTTTGATCCCTTTCTCTGCCCTTCCCTTGCAGAGTATCTCTGATTTATACTTGCCTGTTATTTAAAAAAAAATTGTTATTATTTTTTTCCTTGATCCTTTATTTGGTTCCCCTATATTCCTCCTATAAGTGAAACCATCTGATGTTCTTTTTCCTTTTGACTTATTTCACTATATGCCAGTCTCTCCTCCTTGGCATTTTCCCACTCTTATCTTACCCTCCATGTCAAATAATTGTGGGGGCATGGACTCAGGGTGGAGCTGTGAGAGCCCTACTGTCTAACAACGAGTCTGTCACTAACTCCCTCTGAGGGTAGAGCTGACTCCCATACTCTCTCCTATAGGGGAAACTCTGAAATGTATCTGTGCTTAATTTTATTTGTAATCACTATACTTCTAAATGACTTAGATGGAAAGGAAAAAAATAGCTTTCTATTTTGAAAATTTCCTATAATGTACAAAAATAAAGCCAGTAGTATGATGAATCTGGTGTGCCAATTTTCAGTTTCTAAACTGTCAACATATGGCTTATTTTTTCCATCTGTACTTCTGCCCACTCTCTACAACAAAAATCATTTTGAAGTAAAATCTATATATCATCATGTTGAATCCCTGCACCTTCTAATATGTGCTCCTAAAAGATGAGGAGTCTAAAGAAACCACAATACTATTATTGCATCTAAAAGTTAATGATTATTAAGATAAGCAAACATCTACTAAGAATTCCCCTCTCTCCTACAGACTATGCATTGGCTTTTATAGGTATGTCTGAACAGGACTGAAATAAGATCCTTACATTGATATTGGTGATTACTGCTTAATTTATTTCAATATTTTGTAGCTTCATCTCTGTTTCCTTAGATTTATAAAAAAAGTGATTTGCTAGAGATGTCTTACTGAATTTCTCCAAGGTCTATATATTTATGGGCTGTATGTTCATGGTGTTATCAAACAATTAACCATGTTCCTATATTATCTGTACATTGGTATTTGTACTTGAAAATTAGTTTAAGTTCAGATTTGACTTTTTATAAAAAAGAAGATTTCATCAGTACATGTATATCTTGTCTTTTTTCTTCCTAGACTACTATTTATTGGTGAGTTTTACCTAAATCCATTACCTTCTTAGAAATTACCAAGTGTTATAGTTATCATTTTTCATGTGTTCTTCATTTCTAAGATAGAAAACAGCTATGAAGAAAAATTTCCCCAGGGCTCTCTCTGGTAGCACTACAAGTTAAGGCACAGCACAATAAAGCTATTCGTGTAGTCATTACAGCACAAGTTCAATCCCTGGCCAGGGGACTGACCTTTCCTATCTCACCCACTGCTCCCCTCAGCAGTGTATTTCAGTGGATCTGCCTGTTATGCTCCCCATTCTGTCTCTGGTGAATCCTCTCACCCTCCCATACCTCTGGCCTGTACCCCAGTTTTGTATTCATAAATAAATAAATCTTAAAAAAAAAAAGTTCCCCTTATTAAGTTACTCTGAGGTATGGATTCTAGAGAAAATGCAGAAAACATTTTCTACAGTTACCAGTTCTCAGTATAGTTCTTTCCTATTTTCCAAGGATGACCAGTGTGTTTTTAAAGTATGATAATGAATTATGGAGTTTAATTACTATATTTAATATATCTTAATCTATTGCATTATTGCCTTCTTTGATATTCAAATCAGTTTACTTATGCCTGATGGCTGTTGTTTTTATTTATTTATTTATTTTTTAAAGATTTATTTATACATACAGAACTGGGGTGCAGGCCAGAGGTGCAGGGGTTGTGAGAGAATTCACCAATTCACCAAAAACAGAGTTGGAAGCATAATAGGCAGATCTAACAAGGTACACTGCTGAGGAGAGCAGCGGGTGAGACAGGAGAGGTCTGCTGTGCCATGTGGGTCACCTCCAGGGTGGGATCAAACTCATACTGAAGCGGCTGCTGCTCTCTTGCAGTGCTGCGCTTTGATAGACTGTGCCATCAGGGAGGGCCCCATAATGGGTGTTTTTAACAAAACCCTAACAGTCTAGTATAGCTCCTTGTTTTTTGTCGTGACCATAGAGCCACAATCTTAGGCTTAATAGTTCATAAGACTCTGTTGATTAGACAGTATGTGGGTGACTGAATGTGATTCTTTCCTTTGTTCATAGAAGTCAGGTATGTGGACCTCTGATTTAATTTAAATAAACAACATATTCTAAGTGAAAAACACAGAACAAGTACACATCACTAAGAAATTTTAATATTTGCTCTAATTTTTCATCCTATAAAAATGCATTTACTTTTAATAACCTGAAAATAAAGAGAAGACAAGAGAGGTTTATCAGAGGTGGAGTAAATGATGGGACAATGACATTGTTTGGGTATAATAATTAAGCCAACTTTTTAGTGCGATTAAAAACATTTTATGTGGCCCTCCCTTGTGGCGCAGTGGGTTAAAACACAGCACTGAGAAGCTAAAGCCACTTCAGCATGTGTTCGATCCCCAGCCCCCGGGGTGATCCACATGGCTTGGCAGACCTCTCCAGACCTGCCTGCTGCTCCCCTCAGTGCTGTATTTCATCGTTCTGCCTACTCTGCTCCCCACTCTGTCTCTGGTGAATTCTCTCGCTGTACCTGTGCCTCTGGCCTGTACACAATTCTGTATGCATAGATAAACAAATCTTAAAAGAAAACATTTAATGTAAGTTTTTATGCACTATACATATATTATATATACATACTACATGTGAACAATGAAGATATATAAAGAATATCTGTATGCACTTGTATACATGTAAATGGTTGGGCTTTTTTTTTTTTTTTGGCAGAATGCCAATTCGTTTTATAACTAAAGGGCAATATTCAATCTGGTCAGGGTTAGGGTTGGAATGGAACCATCATGTCCTTGTTACAGAGACTGAAACCAGAATTAGCATTTGGTAACAACATTGCATGCTATTGATTCCTTCCATGTTGTAAAAATATTTTGTTGCTTTGCTTTTATATTTTTTGAGTTTTACTGAATCCACTGGCAATGAACACTATCAGTGTTTGATCTATTCAAATCCACTGTATTATATTTCTCCACATATATTGGTTAATTTAAGTGCCCTACCTACCATGTAAATTTTTATATTGGAAGCCTATGTGTGTGGTTCCTGAGTAGCACAAATACATTGCTATGCTATTCTTCGTGACTCAATTTTAAAACTAAAACTACCAGGGTCTCTTAGATTTATTGGTTGGCATCCTTCTTCCTAAATGATTGAGATCTCCCTCACCTCACCCTAAAAAAGCAGAGCACTTCAGCCAGTTTGGTATATTCTTCTATATATTTTGGTTTCTAAGTGTCCACTGACCTGATGCTTTTGATTGTTCTGTTTCGGACAATGATCCAGAGGACAGCAACAGTTGATCAGTTTCCATGCCACTGATGAACACCACTCTCTACCCCAACAAAGCTGGACTTTCCTTGGATCTTTTGAGTGGTAACTGAATGACTGGATTAGGCAACTGCTCTCATGAATTCCTTCTTGGAATACATCCAGCAACTGTCTAACTTCATTTCTCTCACAAACAACATGGGACTGGAACATTGTGATCTGTTGCATTAATTAAAGGCACAAAGAACTCAGGTCCTGCCACTCTGAGAGATTTCCAGGTCAGCAAGTCCTCTAGTGAGCAGGTGACCCAGGGAGAAGTGCCAGCCAACCCTGCCTCTTCTAAGGTGTGAATTCTTTGATTTCCATTCTTTCAGGAGTATTGACTGCACTGAGTTCAAGTTTTCCTCTCTGCTCTTACCATCATATTCCGTGAACACTAGTCATGAATGTAAAATCACATGACAGAATGCACAGATGGAGACTATTTTGTCTAACTTAGGATACAGATAGACAATCTTTAGTGCTCCTAATCTCTTCTTACCTTCTTTTTTTTGGCATCTCCAGTGCTTCTATAACACCTGCTCATCTTTGTTCAGTGGCTTCTCAGTGTTGCTTTCTAGAACTTCAGGTCAAGGAATTTTACTGCTAGCTGGACATCTGTAGTCATATTTTTAAATGACATGTTTTATCAAACCGAAACATCCCATATCAAAATCAACAATATTTTTCTCCCAAGTCTTTTGAAATTTTATCTTTCTGTTAGCATTAGTACCACTTTTGAAGTTCCTTAGACTCAACTGCTCAGTCAACTTGATGCTCCTTTGTCCATTCCTAGAGGTTCACACAACTTGCTGTGGACAATGTAGAAATCCTCTTACTTCAAATCACCCCTCACACACATCTTCAAACCTCTTGAGTGTTCAATTCCTTCTATACACTTAAATCTTTCAAAAGAATGACCACTAGACTAGAAGACTCCAAAAAGAGATTGCTATTTTTTTTTTGTTCACGGTTGCATTCCTGACACAGTGAAGTGTGTCTATGATGCTCAGAAATGTTTCCTACAAATGTCACGCATCTCAATACCATGTTATTGCATGCTGAGCAACTTCCTTGTGTGTCATGCAAGTTGTTCTATGATAAAGACCTCCCCTGTTACTCAAAATTAGAACAGTTCTTCCAAATATCAAACCTAAAGATGACTAAAATTCCTAAACAATCCTCTTTGGAATAGAAACTAGGATTTTTTTCTGTCAACATGAAAAGCAGTAGCTTTAGTAGTCCATAGGCATTAGAAAGATAAACAAAAGACTACAAACTATTTGAATCATTTACAGAGAGGGTACAGCTTTAATTTGGAACTAATCCAGTATGTGGTAAATTTTCCAAAGCTCTCTACATGGTTTGAAATTAGTAGAAATCTGGTGATTTTGAATAATTTAACAGATCAGACTTAATTAGTATTCAATAAGAATTATTACTAATTTTATCCAATTTAGTTGTATTTATGTGCAATTGAATACCACATTTATATACAATTTAGTTTCTTAAGCATTTACTTACTAAATGATTCCTGGGTGTTCTTTGGATAAAAGAGATGACCTTTTTAGAACTCCTTTCTTGGGTGTTCGAGGGGTATGGTTGGAGGGTTAATGGAAGTGGGGAGAGTAATAGCTCACGTCCCTACTACACAGCTGTTAACTAATCCACTCAGCATTGGAATAGCAGGAAATTGCATCAACAAATGAAGCAATTTAGCCCAGAGAGCTGGCTTCACAAATGGGCAGAGAAAGCAATTGCCTGTGTGCTGTGTGGTCAGAGGCAGCAAGAAGGACTCATTTTTGCCACAGAATCAACTAATGACTGCCTCACATGTCAGATTTACAATATACTCACATCAACATCTGGCTTAAAGTATTGTGGGGGATGTTTTTGTGAACTTACTCCCGAGTTAGGGACATGTTGCCGCTTTCTGGTTAATTTTAGCTTTAGACTTCTCATGGTAGGTGGACTTTTCTTCAGGGAGGAGGAAGGTAAGCACAGGGCCAGTAGGCACATCCACAGGGTGCACTCAGGTTGCAGATGTGATGAAAGGAGGAGGTACATTATGTCTCAGGTGTGTATTTCTCAGGATCCATGTGTATGTGTTGTATTAAATCCACCACTTAGAAGTTCAGCCCTATTCTTCACTGTGCAAATATCACAATTTTGGCCAGGGCAACTAGCTATCCAGTTATTCCTTCCATCAGCAATGATTGATACCAGCGAGGTCTTTTCTAAGCACTGTTTTATCATAGGTCAGGTGTAAACTACAGATAATATAATGATTCTTAGGGTAAGGACTTGGGGGTGGGCGCAGAGAATGTAACAAACTATATTGATTCAGGATTTTGAATGAGGGTTTAAGGAACAAGTATTTCACTCACTTGACTCTTCTGGGGCCTCCTCAATATTATTATTATTATTATTTTAAGATTTATTTATTTATGCATACAAGGTGTGTGTGTGTGGGGTGGTGGTGGTGGTGAGAGAATTCACCAGAGATGGAGTGGGGGAACAGAGCAGGCAGATGTATTGAAATACATTGCTGAGGGGTACAGCATTAAGGCAGAAGAGGTGTGCTGCACCAGGTAGGTCAGCTGCCTGTCCAGCCAGCGATTGAACTCTTTCTGCAGTGGCTGGCAATAGCTTGGCAGTGCTATCTTTAACCCCTGAGCCACTGGAGATGTCCGTGCCTCCCCAATACTCTTCTACCACTTTTAGCTGGGCCTAAACTTGCTTCCAGAGACTATACTTAGACTTCATATTACAAGCTTGTGTATGGATTTGTGTCTGTGTGAAAGGTTGATGGTCATATACAATATGTTTATTCATTCATTTAGAAAGTACTTCTAAACTGGCTTTTACTTGGCTGCAGCCTGTTTGAATACACTCCTTTGATTTAGTCAGAGAGTCAGTAACATTTTGGGGGAGAATGGAAAAGGGGACATAGACCTCTTTAAGAATCTCATGAAGATTCTGAAACCTCTGCTTAAAAAATGCATGTACGGGCCCTCCCTGGTGGCGCATTGGGTTAAAGCATAGCACTAAGAAGTTGAAACCACTTCCGCATGAGTTCAATTCCCGCCTGCCCCGGAGGTGACCACATGGTGTGGTAGACCTTTCCTGATCCGCCCGCTGCTCCCCTCAGCAGTGTACTTCGTCGATCTGCCTGTTCTGCTCCCCGCTCTGTCTCTGGTGAAGTCTTTCGCCACCCCTGAATCTGTGCCCTGTACCCCAGTTCTGTATGCACAAATAAATAAATCTCAAAAAAAATGCATGTACGAAGATATATATAAAATTATCCTTACAATGCCAGTGGGCTCAGATGTGAGTTGAAATCACTTACATTAACTGGTTTGCTGGTGTGCGGATCAAGTGTATGGTTTCCTATGCACCTGTTTTATCCTGACCCATCCTGCCTTGCACATAGAATACAGTGTTATTTCTAGTCAGTACTCTTGTTCATTCTCAATTACCGTTCATTCCGTTCTTTGGGATGATCAATTATGCAGTGACATTGAGGAGGGACAAACATCTCCCCCCCAAACCTGGCACAGTTCTCTGGGGCTGTGAGGGCCACTACAGGACCTTGTCACCTCCCCGTGCTTGGCACTACCTCACTTCCCTGGCATGATGTCATCCTTTCACCAGTCATATTACCTTATTTGCACTTCTCCAAATCCTACTTCTCCCATAGAAGATCCACTCAGAGTAAACTCTTTCTTAAAAAGCAGGTGTCTCACTTTTCCTCTTCTGCTCCTCTGCAATCTTCTGAATTCCTCCCATAGAGTCATTCATTTTGTTTATTCAAGCTTGGTGTTTTGCTTGGTGTGGTTTATTCATCATTTCATGTATGTTCAATAAATCTGCAAAGATTTTTGGAGCTCAGAGTTATTTCTTTAATCCAAATATCCCAGCAAACTAGAAATGATTGAAACAGTGAAAGATTGCGTTGGATGTGATGTGTCGGATCATCATTCCAGTCCGAGCCCCATGGTGTTAGGGACAGAGTATTTGTCTCCAATGACATGCTAGAGTGCTGGGTGATGTCCCCAAGCCCCACAACCCGGCTGTGCCTGTGAGGTCCTGCCTGGTACATGGTTCTTCCAGCACTATCAAGGCAGGGAGAATGAAAAAGCATTTGCGGTAGGTACAGTGACTTTCACTCTGCTTGTATGATTTCGTTTTGTTTTCTGTTTTGCTGAGGAAACATTTATAAACACTTGGAGTTGATACTTCATTATATTTAGAGGTTTTTCACATAAGAGAAAATTCTATTCCCGTGACTGTCACTGAAGAAGCAAGCTGCCACCAAGTGATTAAAAGGCAGATAAACAACTGACCTCAAACTGGGGACAAATTGTTTCTAAATACTCTGAACTGGGCAGGACAATTGTTCAAAGCTTCAGGGCTGTTGCTCCTTAGGGTTCAAAGGAAACTCAGGAGGGCACAGGATGAATCCCCCACAGGGGAAGCTAGTGTTGAAACTGTGTGGCAATATCTGAGATACCTGGAAGAACATGGTGAAGTAGAGCAAACATACAATTCTCCTGTCCACAACTTACTTGAGTGAACTTGAACTTGGGAAAGGGTTTTTTTCTCCCTCCCTTATATGTAGTCCATAAGTTTGTTTTGAAATAAAACTATCATGAAGCAACATGTATTTGTTCTTTTTCTTCTCACTTTTAAAATATAGTTCTAAAAGTGAGATTAGAGATGCATGCATTATATTAAACTATTAACCTATGATTAGGTTGTAAAGGCAAGGTATTAAAGGTAGATCAGGGACTTCCTGACTGGTAGAACACAGCAAGTAGAGAAAAGGGAAAAAAGGAATAAAAGTGATATGTAGAGATTATATATCAGAGGGAGAGAGAGAGTCAACTTGCTCAGCTCATTGAACTCATCACGGGTAGAACCTGAGTGCCTTGCTTCTCTGCTGTTCCCAGACATCTATAGACAATACTACGCTCAGGGTTGACTTGATCATGGACTCAGAGTCAGTCAACAGAGGCTGGAACTAGAACTAGGTCTGCTTCACTACATATTTCTTCCCCTACATCAACTGTACCACTAAGTGTAATTCAGTTTGATCTGGGAACTGAGACAGACTTGACAAAAAAATGTGAGCAAGTGTATAGACTATTTATGTCAATCTCACCATTCCTTTGTCAACTCTCTCCTTTAAATGTTAATTTCCCTTCTCCAACGAAATCAAGGAACATATATGAGTATGGACATGTGTCAACATCACTATTAAGGTAACTTTATCAACATGTTTAAGTCTTTTGGCCACCCAGGGGAAGGTGCTATCCTACCTGTCTTCTATACCTAAGGTAACTGAGGTACAGGGTGGTAGACATCTTGACCAAATGAATGGCAGTGTTGTAATTGGAATCCAGGTAACGTAGCGTCAGAGGCTGTTCTGAAACATCTCACAATGCCTCCTTCTGTCTCTTCTTACCTGCTCTCTGATTTACTACTATTGTAGCCACCCACCTGCACCCTTGCCATCACCCTTCACACCAAGTGAAGTAAACCCCATTTCCTTGAAGTACACCAGTTTCTGGGACTAACCTGATGTGTTATTCTACAATTATGAGTCCATAAGTCCAAGAGTCTATGGGAGGCCAGAAAGAGTAAGAGAGCTTTAAGGGGTGAACTCCAAATGAAAGGACCTTGGTATAGCCATTTATTTGACATTCAACTATATCACTGCTCTTTCACTAGGTATAACATATTATTCCAGCCAGAGGTTGGAGAAGAACACAAAGTGATTCACAAGTCACTGCCAATAGGGAACAGAAGATACAATAGAGGCAGGTAGGCTTAGAGAGTTAGGGGTGGGTCATTGTTGAAGCTATTCAGAGGAGACAGATCACTCATCACTTTCAGAGCGTGAGTCTACCATATTGCCATGTATCCATGGTCACCCATGCACACCTCAGGGATGGTGGGGTGGGGTAATGAGAAAGCAAGTCCATCTCCTTTGCTCATTGTTTTCAGCTCTCCCAAGTTCTGTGGGCTGTCCTGTCCTGCACTGCACAGAGTGCCCTCTCCAGGCTTGGCTAGTGACACCTCAACTTGAGAAGATACCTAAAGGGATTGGGCACACGAGCTTCTGAACTGAGACATTTAGGAAGAAGATTCCACTTGAAGTGCTGTTTGAATCAAACTCTTGAAACTTTGGCAAAGTTGAGTAAAAGTTCCATAGCAAGTTTTTTCACATTTGATGAAAACTACTGAGAATTTGAGATTTGTCATTACAATCTAAAGGATTATGACTATGAGTGTGGTTAGTCACTGCATTGAGGACACTTAAAAATAATACTTAACACTGGGAGGCAAAACTAAAAAAAAAAAAAAAAAATTAAAGAGGCAGCTTATCTGGCCTGATTTTCAAGAGCACTTTTGAGAACTTTAAATACATCTTTAGATATTTTTTCCTTATTCTGGGAAACTTTGTCTCTTTTCATTCTCTTGCATCATTTAAAAAGTTGATTGCTCTGATCAAGTTATTTTAGAAAATTTAAAAATGCCTCTTCAAGTCCTCTGATCAATTTTCAGAAGGTCTGTGCAATTACTCAGAGGTTGTGAGATTAGTGGTGGCTGATTGGATTTTTCCCCTTTTTACAATTACATGTGACTTTGTTGCATTGCAATCTTATGTTCACCTCTTCTCAAGGTCATGCATGGAAGAAACCTTGTGGCTTCTCTTCCACTTGAGGCCTCTGCACCTGCGTGCCATGACTTCTCTATGCACCTACATGTGTAAACTGTTTGGACGAAGCACTCCCGTGTTACTGCCTTGAGACAATGGCCCACATCATGAGATGGCTGGGGACACGTAGGTAACTGCTGATTGATTGTGTGGTCAGGGTTCAGGATGATCTGGGACTAGTTCACAATTACACAGGCACCTGCACAGAAAGTTCTCCCTGTACACATGGCCAACATGTCCTCCCCTGTACCCTTTGATCCCTTTGAAGTCCTGTTCCCCATAAAGATAAAAGCCCTTTGTTTCTCCTGAACCCCGTTTCTCCTGCTATTGTCACCTAATCAATCATGCTTGTTCACTATTACTAAGTAAATAGCAAGAAGGCTGTTCACTGGACAGCAGCTTCTTGCCTGGCAAACCTGCCCCATGACTGTCTCTCAGGTGGGATGTGAGGGTGTGTCACTGTCCTCCAGGCCTCAGGGAAAAACTGCTGTCTTTGTGCATACAAAACGGTTCTTAGTAATGGCAGGGTTTTATAGGAGGTGTAAAGTGGAGTGAATCATCTGGAAATGGAGTCCCACAGAGGATTCCAGACAAGTAAGACTGTCATGGAATTGTCTCAGTGGCCCAAGAGTGGATGACTCTTCTTGAAGGGGTAGAGCATGTGTGAGGGGTGTCACAACATATTCCAGATTGTTTTCTTTTGTTACCCACGGGTGATCCTTGTTTTCAAGAATGTCCATGTTTCCTATTTGTGCACCCAAAAGTTTTCAAGCATCTCTTGGGGGGGATGAGAGATGATGATAATTTCTCATAGGTTAGGTATTTCTGGTAGGTTAAGAATTTTACAATGCCACTGCTTTCTCCTCACAACAAACTGTTGATAAGGAATGTTGTGCTAGAGCTCGTCGCACTACCCAAAAAACCCAGCCACACCGCTGTAAAGGCAAGAGGAAACTTTATTGCAAGCTCGAGCTCAGACCGAACCATACACCAGAGGCAACTGGGTAGTAGAAAGGGCCCCGAGCTTGGGGGAAGAGGAGATTTTATACATGATGCAAGCGTGGGCTTGGGTGTACCATGGGTAGCTGTCTGATTGGCTGACCCTTGCAACCTTCCATGTTTGGTACAGAAGACCCACAGCCATTGGTGGTTGGCTGGCAGATGCGGTCCGAGGTTATGTCATGGTGGCCTGTCGTGGTGTCATACAGGAAGCCCTGTCCCAGGGAAACAGAAACTCAAGACCAAAATGGCAGAGGCTAATTCAAGATGGAAGCTGTCATGCTCTTCAAGGAATATTTATTTCCAGTTAGCAGGTAGACAAATAGAGGTTTAAATTTACAAAGTAGTTTATCCACTGTCTCAGAGCTATCAAATGGGGAAGCCACTATCAGAAGCTGAATATTCTATCGAGGACACCCTTAGAAAATTGCATTTTACATTTTTTTTTAAGATTTATTTTATTTATTTAGGCATAGAAGAACTGGAGAATAGGCCAGAGGTGTGGGGAATGAGAAAATTCACCAGAGACAAAGTGGGGAGCAGTACAGACAGGTCCACTGAAATACACAGCTGAGGGAAGCAGGGGGAAGGACAGGAGAGGTCTGCCACACCA
This sequence comes from Condylura cristata, assembly GCF_000260355.1. Lineage (NCBI taxonomy): Eukaryota > Metazoa > Chordata > Mammalia > Eulipotyphla > Talpidae > Condylura > Condylura cristata. The sequence goes on along the minus strand of NW_004567110.1, from coordinate 55,941,410 downwards.
TGTGGGTCACTTCCCTGGCCAGGGATCAAACTCATGCTGCAGTGGCTGCCAGTAACTTAACTCCTTACACCACTAGAGAGACCCACATTTTACAGTCTTAATCAAGTCTATGAGCAGAGAAGATGTAACGGAAGAAAATCCGTTACATGTGCTCCAGTTTAACTATTGAGTCCTACTCAGCTGAACTGGGGAATGATTTACAGGTAACCTCTCTTGAGAATGTAGCTTCCTTGCCCAGAATTCTCAGAATTCTCCACCTAATAGTCAAGGGGAGTTAGCTTGTAAGCCATACTCTTCAACTTAAAGTAATAATACGGTGCATACTGTTCTGAACTTGGGCAAGGTTTTCAAAAGCCCACATTTATAAATTCATGTCAACATAAATCTAAATCTTCTAAGATTTATTAGAAGATTAATTACTAAGGAGACAAATTTCTTAACTTTCTTGTAAGGAGGTGGTGCCCATGAAGGATGGTCTTGTCTTGCCCTTGTTGACCAGGCCCTTGAGTGGTGACATGACTGGCACAGGCAAGGAGACTTATCCTCTACACCAGGGTGGCAGAAGTCAGGGATGCTGTTGGGGACCAGAGGGACACTAGCAGCCAGCATTCTGTGGCATGAAAAATTGCTAAAGAGAATATTGAGGCCAAGATGCTTGCTGGTTGATTGATTCTCTCTGTGAGTCTATAAATAAGGAGAAGACAGACCTAAAAGCATATCGTCAATGGGGCTTACTGATTCAGAGTTGATGGATGATCTGTTCAGAGCCACTGTTGGGGAGGTGCTTGCCTGTGTGAATATTGTGCAAATATCATGCCTCCTAAGTTTCTGTTACTATTCCCTGTTCTCTTCCTCTTTAATTGAGATGATATTGGTGATATTGAGTTAATCCTCATCAGGTACTGGCACCACTGTGTTCCCACCACCAACTCACCCATGTCCCTCCATCATGGCCCTTTCCTCTTTCCTGGTTTTACTGCTGATATCTTTGTGAATAAACATAATGTCTTGCATGTTTTCTCACTTGTTAGAAAAAGCAGACTTTATCAGACCTTGTGTTCCCCTGTTGAACGCATAAAATATGGTGAATTTTGCTTCATGGCACCCTGTCCCCAGGGAGTAGAGTAGCCAAGAGCCTGTTTTTGTTATCTCAGGGCACAGGTGCCCTGGGACTCTGGCCAAGACGTGAGGGATGGCATTTAACAGAACATATTCAAACCAAGTACATATGCTGCGGTTAACTTTTTTCCCAAACATGGTTAGTTCCCCACCCCCACCCCAACATGTTATGTTTCCTTGTGTCCTATCTGTATAAAACTCAGTTTTCCCCAGGGCTATTGGCAGAGCAAAAGCTAAAAGTGGCTGCAGCAGCCTCTGGCCCTCCAGCTGCCAGCAATTAGTCTCCCAGCCTTTTTTTTTTTTTTTGGGGGGGGGAACCCCCTGCTGACTTAATGAGCTAAGTGCCTGGGAGCAGGAGCTGGTGTCTTTGGTAGGTGGGATGCTCACCAGGGAAGGGCAGGCAGATGTTTTGGAGGAAAGTTGGGAGAACACCAGGAGTCCCACACCATATGCAGCAGGAGACCAGCTCAACCCACTGAGACAGCTTCACTTTGGAATTGGGTTTGGATTCTCTATTTCCAGTCTCACCCCACCAAAAGGGAGGCATGGGGCAAAATAAAAATGAACATTTTTGATGGAGGAAGGAATGCAGGGGGAGGCATCACACGATTGATTCATACAAGGGGGGTGGGTAGAAGGGTTAGTGTAGCAATTAACACAACCATCGAACATCAAGATCTTTGATACAGCCATAGAATAAAGGCCCTTAAGTGCTAAAGCCTGGCTGCCAGGATGTGATGGAGAAGTCCCAGCAGATAACAGACTGCTGGGGGCTGTGTCTGAAGCTCAGACCCAAAAGGGAAAAGATAAGGACAGGGAGATGAAGCTCTCTAGGGGATCTCTGGTCCTTTCAGATTCTGTTCAAAGTCAACAAAGCTAGGCTCACAAGGAGTAAGCCCTTCTCAAAGAGAAGCTGTCCATATCAGGGCAGCCACTCCTCTGCCCACCTGTGCCTACCAGGGGCTTCTTTCTACCCACACTCTCCCTCTGCAGGGCAGCAGCCTCCTGCCTGCCAGTGACCTGTACCACGTCAGGACTTTTCCTCACTGATCTCCCTCTGGGGAGGCTGCTCACCTAAGGCTGCCTGGCTGCAATCATGCAGATCTCTCTCTCTGCAAACCTGTCCCTTTGGGGGCAGTTCTTCCTGCCAGCTTGTGCCTATGCAAGCATCTTTTCCTCTCCTGTCTCTTTCTACTACACTTACTCTTTAAATATAACTGAGTCTCTGTCTCGAGGAGAATCTCACCACATGCTGCTGAGAGTGGAGCTCTGGTGCAACCTTTCTCAGAGTGAACCCCACGACCCTGAACTCTTAAAAAAAAAAAAAAACGACATCACTTTTGTTATACAGAAAAGAGGTTTTGGCTGGCCTGTGCTCCTGGTTCTTCATGTCAAAATATGATAAACAAGTATTTCTGACTTTTCTCTATAACAGAACTGGTCCTGCTCTGTGGACACTGAGGTTGGTAAAATCTCCAGAGTTCCTCTTCTTACAGGATTTGAGGTGTTGAAATATTCCACTCCCACCTCCACCTCTTCTAATTGAATGCCAAGGTTTTGAATTTCACTCAAAGTATTTGTCCCTCCTCAGTTTGCTGTTTGTTTTCCTTCCTCTTTTCTACTAAGACTAGATCTTGGGGTTCAGATTTATTGTGTCAGGGAAGGGGAGGATAATCCATTTTAAATGTCAGTCTTATCTCTTGACTTTTAAATTAGACTTGATTTTTTCTTGAGATAATAGTATTCACATAAGTAAAAAAAAAAAAAAAAAAGTTTTTTTCCCAGAATTTCCAAAGCAGGGTTTATACTGAAAAGCCATAGAAATGTTCCAGTAGAGAACTTATGAAGAAATAATAGGATAAGATAGGATAGTCCTGCCATGTCTAATGCATTACCAGTTTTAGGTAATGACCATAAAGGGCTGTCAAGTTCACAGAAAAGTGAGACAGACATTTTGTTCCTCACCATAGGAGAAAACTCTACTACCTAAGCTGTGTTCTGTGGAGAAAAAGTAGCCCAGCTGAATGTGGTAAAACCTGTAGATCCAACTTCCAAGTTATAGAAAATAGGGGAAAGAAAAGTCAGTTACATTATACTTTGGGGGGTGTGACAGCAAAATTTAGGCTGCAGTCAGGAAAGCCTATTGATGCTGAATTCTGGTCTCCATTTCCCTCAGTCAATAAAAGGAAATAGAGTTTGAGTAGAGGGAACGTGGTTTAATTTGCTGACAAATTGAGGAGGGCAGCAGACTCATGTTCTACAAGCCCAGCGTCCTGTTTTTTGACAGAAGACAGGGGTATTTACCCAGAATTACAAGGGAGCAAGGTGGGAACTGGAGTGTGGGCTAAGGTCAGCATCACATCCTTGTGACATAAGCCTTTGGAGACTTGGGGGGAGATTTAGGTTGGTGCCCACTTGCTACTGCCATCACCTATGGTCAACAATTCCGGGGCTGTTTTCTCAGTGTGTTTTTTTCTCTCGAACTGAAAAACAAGGTTGTTAAACCTAGAGAGTGAACAAAGGAAATGGGAGTGTTTATCTGGTGGGACAGAAAGGGAGAGAGAATTGTTCGATTACTGTAATACTACTAGATCTATTGTTTCCTTTCTCCTATATAAATAGCTAGGGAAGAAAATGGGAAGGGAGAAAAAAAATTAAAGATTTATTTATTCATACAGAACGGGGGTCCAGGCCAGAAGTGCAGGGGTGGTGAGAGGTAGAGTGAGAGGCAGAACAGGCAGGTCGATGAAGCACACTGCTGAGGGGAGAAAGGGGCGAGACAGGAGAGGCCTGCTGGGCCCTGTGGGTCGCCTCCTGGGCAGGCGATGAACTCACACTGAAGCGGCTACCGCCAGCTTGTAGTGATGAGTCCTTACCTGTTGTGCCACCAGGGAGGGCCAGGACGGGTGACATTTCTCAATAAAAAGCCTGGAAGCATAATTAATTGTAGTGTATAGATATTATTTATATTCTGATTCTAACTAGAATATATAAATGATGTCATCTTTTGAGTTCGGGGTTCTTGGGTTCACTCTGGGAAAGGTTTCACCAGAGATCTCCTTTCAGCGGCACACGGTGAGATTCTTCATGAGACAGAGACTCAGTTATTTTTAAGAGGAAGTTTATTAGAAAGAGACGGGAGAGGGGAAGACACTGGTTAGGTGCAAGCAGCCAGGAAGAGCTGCCCTGAAAGGGACAGATTTGCAGGGAAAGAGGCCTGCATGGTTGCAGGCAGGCGGTCTTAGGAAGAGGCCTCCCCTGAGGGAGGTCAGTACAAAGAGGTCACGGCATGGTACAGGTCACTGGCAGGCAGGAGGCTGCTGCCCTGCAGAGGGAGAGAGTGGGTGGGGAGAAGCCCCTGCATAGGCACAGATGGGCAGTAGAGCAGCTGCCCTGTGCTGGTGGAGAGACAGCTTCTCTTTGTGAAGGGCTCACTCCTGTGAGTCCAGGTTTGTTGACTTTGAATAGAGTCTGAGAGGAGGAGATTCCCTAGTGAGCTTCATCTCCATATTTATGTCCTTGTCTTTACCTGGGCACCAGTCATCCTGGCTTTG
>NW_004567110.1:55927898-55935847 GCF_000260355.1 Condylura cristata | reverse complement strand
AAATAACTTAATAGTTAACAGGTAGATTACAGATAAAATTGCAATATTTATGAGATCTGCTTCAAATTTTAGGAGTGGATGGGAGTGTAGTTGAACCATTATTGATTAGGCATTGATAATTATTATCGATAGGTGATCTGTACTTGGTATGATTATTATACTATACAGCTTACTTTTATTTTTGTGTATTTTTGAGATGTACATTAAAATGAAGTTATTGGTAAAAATAATTTATTACACCAAAATAATGTATTCTAGTATGAATTTTGCATTACATTGCATTACAAAGATTATATAGTTTTCTATTCTAATATTAAAAAAGAAACTCTACTTCTTCAGATGCCTTTATCAACTATAAAAATTAGATACTTGATATTCTTTCACTTGGAAGAATGTTCCTCATTCCAAAATGTTGGAAGAATATTACTCATTCCAAAGTGTTGGATGGCTTTGTTCATCTAACAAATTCTTCAGTCATCCCAGACAGCTAGTTAGTACCTTCCTAAAAAACAAGGGTATTGTTATGATTCTGGAAAAGAAGGCATTAAACTAGACTGTGTCTTGTAGAGAAAGTGAGAATTCCAAAGTGCCAAACTTTCACCAACAGCCTCGGCTTATAGTAGGTACAGAAGCCCAGGGTAGATCATATCACCCATCCTGATTTGGTTGCTTTTACATAGATAAATCCCTAGCAATAATAAATTTCTAGATTTAAAGTGCTGTTATCAAACCACACCAAGAAAACTGCATCCTTTGAAAGCAAGGGATAAAGTGAAGTGACCAGCTATGACTACAGAGCAGTGTGTTAAGCTACTCATGTAAATCATTATTAAGGCTCATTGAATTATTCTGAGACTTCTATATAGTAATTCTATGTAGAATATATAAAGCTATAATTCTATAGCTTTCTTTATTTAGAACACCCAAGAAATTGTCCTATTGCTAATCAAAAGACTGTTACTGAATTTATTTGGCATTAGTTGTTAAAAATTATTAAAACATTGTTGCTAATTTGCTCCCAAATGCTCACCAGGTTTTTAACTAATTGAATCTAAAGTAATTTCCTCTTGGTAAATTCTAGGTACAATAAAATAAACTCTTTAAAAATCCTCCATTGAGTTCCTTTCATGATTGAAGTCTCTTAGGGATTCCCAGATCTCATAATGGAAGGTGTTTTGTAGCGTCTAGGTGCTTGTTATTAACGTAAGCTAAGTGGAGTGATTTTGCTGTTCTGACTCAAGAAACTGACTCTCCTGCAATTGCCTTTCATGGTAGTTTTCGATAGTCATTCCTTCAGAAAATTAGTACAGCTTTGGGTTTACAAAGATGCTGCCACTTTTTTATGGATACAAAACTGGGGAATATGCCAGAGGTGTGGGGGGTGGTGGTGGTGAGAGGATTCAATGAAGACAGAGTAGGGAGCAGAACAGGCGGATGAATTACACTGCTGAAGGGAGCAGCGGGTGGGTCAGGAGAGGTCTACCAAGCCATAAGGGTCACCTCCTTAACCATGAATCGAACTTGTGCTGCAGTGGCTACAATAGTTGCATAATACTGTGCTTTAAACTTGTGCCACCAGGGAGGTCCCAAGATGCTGCCATAGTTCTTTTGAGAAAATGAGGTTGACCTTTTGAGGCTATTATATATCAATCCAAATTGGAAATTGTTTTCAAGCAGTCCTCTGTCACAGTGAACACAGTGGGGAGAACAAATGGGGTGACAGTGTCCTCTGCTCATGTGAAACCCCACTTGTGAGAATGAGTGACAACTGAGTGTAGAATCAAGCACTGAAATGAACTGACCAGAGGAGAGTTTGCTATGAGAAGTCAGGAATAGGAATGCTCTCTGAGGTCATCAAGCAAGACTTCATGGAAGAAGTAGACTTAGGACATATATAGAGAGCTGAAGAAGACAACAGAGTATTTCCAGTACTGAAAGAGCAGAACATGTGCTTTTTGATAGCCTATGTATGAATCAAAATTCTTCAAGGCATTACCATTTTCTGGGTACCAAGGGGGTCACAGTAGCATTGATCTGAGTTTTATTGATTCCCCATTATTCTACCAGCACTGGTCTGCAGTTCATCCCCTTTTCTGGAAAAGTTATTCCACTTGCAGGAACAAGTCCTTTTACAATCTTGCTTTAAGTACCGGAGTGAATGTCACCCTGAATAAGTCATCCTTATGGGGGCAGCCCTCCTTCCCCGGGCTTCAGAAGGCTGAGAGATTGCAGCAATTTCAAGTAAGGTGACAGTATCCATTTAGGGTGACTCATGGCCCTATGATTTCTATTGCCACAGAATCTTTAAATACATCCCCTTGAGCTTGAATACAGAATTAGAGAACTATTGATGTAGCACTCTGGCTAATTTTCTAGGCTTAATAAATTCATACAATGATTCACCTACATAGGAAAAGAACAAGCTAATCCATAGAGTTGGGAAAATACCTGATTGAATTCTGTGATAGTTTAACCTTTTAGGAAATGTGAAACAGAGACATTTGAGACTGTCTTTGTAGTTAATACTCTCCTTGCTAGCATAGTAAGAATAATGAGCACCTAGGTACTGGTATTCAGTTAGTAGACACATGCTGGCTAGTAAAATGTTCAAATACTGCTCTCCCTGACAGGTCTTAACATCTGTCTTCATTTTCCAAGTGTCCCAACATTGTCTAGCTCCAACATGTTGTAAAGTATCCACCATCCTCACCTCCTTGGGCCCAGTGAGGGTGGTAAAAGCTGTGGAGGTTACTGACCTAACCTCATACTCAGAATGTCACTTTCTGGTCCATGAAATTGACTCCTCAAAAGCATTTTTTATTAACAAGGGCACCAAGTCTGGAGAATGACAGTCAGCACTCAAGAAAAAGGCCAGTCTAGTGGCAAGTGAAGGAAAATTGCTGTAGGGAACAAAGGAATAGGGAGTGTTACCGAACACAGGTCTCAGTTTCCCTCAGCCAATAAAAGGAAACAGAGTTTGAGGAAAAGGAAAGTGTTTTATTTGTCAACAAATGAAGAGGGCAGCAGATTCATGTCCAAAAGACCACCGTCCTGCTCTTTGGCAAGTTACAGGACTATTTATACAATGTTCAATAAAGGAAAAAGGGAGGTGGGGGACTGTCCGCAAAGGGGAGGGGGTAAAAGTTAGTGCTGGGATGGAGACCAGTGGGCACCAGCCTTTATTTACACAAAGACAAACAAAAATGGGGAATCAGCAAGAGTAATGGGGAGGGGGGAGGGGGGAGCATAGGGAGGAAGAGGAGTCGTGCCCCAAACTTTCTCACTATTTGCTTTTGTTTGGGATTTCCTTTCCTTGACCCTAAACCTGTCAAGAGAAGAGAAACTGCAAGGAAAGGAGAGAAACAAAAGTAAACCCACAGACAATTAAGAGGTCTGGGAAAACCAATTTCATCGTAAATTTGTCAAAGGAGGTAAATCCACAAGTGCTTATCTGAGAGCCCATTTACTGTATCAGGAGCATGCAGGCGTGGGGAGAGCTTCTTCATTCTCAGGTATGAGAGCAAGCCAGGCAGTCTAGGGGCAATCAGTCACAAAATTATTTGATAGCATTTCTGGAATAGTTGCTCTTTCCTATGTGATCAGTTCCAAAGGACCCTTGAGTATTCCTCAGGCACTGATGTTATTAACATGCTTGAAAGGAACAGAAATAGAAAATATTTTCCTAAGCATTAGTCCATGGCCCTGGAGAATGTGGCACAGTGGCTTCTAAGGCAGGGGTCTTGTCATTGTTTTGGTTCTGGTCCAGGACTGAGGCTGAGGTTGGCATGGTGTCTTTATATTGGTATAAATACTCTTTTTTTTTCAGTGTTTTTAATTCAACTTGAAAAATGTGGTAAAATATGCTGAATAAAATTCATCATTTGAACTGTTTTTTAAAAGATTTTATTTATTTACTTGCATACAGAACTGGGGTAGAGGCCAGAGGAGCAGGGGCCGTGAGAGGATTCACCAGAGACAGAGTGGGGGTAGAACAAGCAGATGATGAAGTACATTGCTGAGGGCAGCAATGGGCGAGACAGGAGAGGTCTGTTGGGCTATGTGGTCACCTCCAGGGCGGGGATCCAACTCGTACTGAAGTGGCTGCTGTTTGATTGCAGTGCTGCGTTTTAACCTGCTATGCCACCAAGGAGGACCCCATTTTAAGTATTTTTGAAAGGACAACTCCACTGAGGATATTCCAATCATTGTGTTGAAGAGCTTTTAATGTTCATTCTCATTTAATTTTAACCATAACTTTAAAAATACTTGTTAGAAGGCATACACAAAGAAAGACAAATTTAAGGAGCATACTGATTATGTCATAAAAATAACATGATCTGGGCCCTCGCTGGTGGTGCAATGAGTTAAAGCACAGCACTATGAAGTGAAGCAGCCACTTCACGAGTTCGATCCCCAGTCCTGGAGGTGACCCACATAGCATGGCAGACTTCTCCTGACACACCCGTTGCTCCCCTCAGCAGTGTACTTCGATCTGCCTGTTCTGCACCCTACTCTGTCTCTGGTAAATTCTCTCACCATCCCTGAACCTCTGGTCTGCACCTGGTTCTGTATGCACAAATAAATAAATCTTGAGAAAAAAAAAAAGATCTTTGTGGGTGATATTTTGTCTTGTTTATTGATCAAATCTTTAGAAATCAAGTTGTTAATTATGCTAAGCACTACGTTACTTTAGTGAGACAATTATTTTGTTCTGTTCAATTCAGGATTTTCAAAGTTAGTCAATTTAGTGTATTTAGAGTTAAGAAAGTTTCCATTTATCTCTTATGATGACAAATCTATTATCTGTCTGTAAAAAGGACTTCTCTCCGGTAGCAGCAGTTTAAGATTAGAACAGTTTATCAATGGAGGTTGTGAAACTGCTTTCCCAGAAGACCTTTGTGAACAAGAGGAGATGCTATATGTCTAGTTTGATTGATTCAGTCACCCAGCACAGAGATTTTCAATAAAAGAGCCATCTACTTTCTAAACAAAGAGAAACCCTGATTAATGTGGGCCTCTTGTGTGATATACCTCCAGGGAAGTGCTGTAGAAAGCAATATTTGATATCCACACCACAGTCAGTGGGAGGTAGAAGCACAAGCAGAAAACGGCCTATTGATCCAGAACCATCTTCTCCATTCTGTCAGGGAGTCCACACTGCACCAATCTGTCATTGCTAGGCATCCTGTGTTCAAGGTTGAACCACTGCCATCTGTTTCTTTGTTACATAAACAGCCCAATACAATTTTATTAATGAATTGAATTTCTTGAATGAAATGATTTATTCCTTAACAATTTTAAGAACTAAAATTTGATTATCAAAATATGGGAAATGTTATTGTATCTCATAAAATTTTATGCTTGAATCCCTTGGGAAGGACACTGGGAAGGTCTTAATCATCCTATGATCATTCTATAAACAATTATGGACATAACAGGGGACACATGAAATCATCCTCTATCCCTCTGGTTTCTTCCAGGCTGGAAAATAATTATATAAGCTTTGATAGATTGATAAAAAAAAAAGAGACAAAAAGACATTTAATAATAACATCCAAATGTCTTGTATTCTTGGGAGAGACCCAGCAAAACTGAATAATTCACCCAGGTGACTTTAGAAGTCATCTTAATTGGCTTAGCTAAAGGGAGATTGGGGGAAGAATGGGTACTTCAGTTAGAGGGTTTATCTGGAAAGACACATTATTCAAAAATATGCAGACTAGTCCTTTCCAAGTGTCAGGTGTCACAGTCACTTCAGTGTGAGTTTGATCCCTGCCCTGAGGTGACCACTTGGTGCAGTAGATCTCTCCTGTCTCACCTACTGCTCCCCTCAGCAGTGTACTTCATGGATAGATCTGCCTGACTCTGTTGAATCCTGTCACTGCCCCTGCACATCTGGCCTGTGCCCCAGTTCTGTATGCATAAATAAATAAATCTTTAAAAAAAGTATGCAGGTTAAAGTTCTACTTTCCCCATTGAAAAGAATAAAGGTGATCAGGTATACAGATAAATATCAAAACAAACTTTCATGCAACTTTCAGAACACCTCTGATGAGATAAACTTCTTGCCAAAAAGGCTTATTTTGGAGATACAAAATATTACTTCTCTAAGTCACCATTTATACAAGAGATACTCATTAGATCCACCGAGGAGATAATGGTAAATGAAAGTGGCCTTAGGTGATGTAGCCCAGCTTTCTCTGTTTAACTTTCTGCATTGCATTTGTATCTTTTGACTGTGCATGCAGATACGACTGCAGGTACTCAATAATCATGTGTTCTCATCAAATGTTAGAAGGCTAGAGTAAAGCCACTGTCTTTTGTAACATTCTTTTTTTATTCTTGGCAAGAATGGTCTGGGAGGTGTTTGTTCTTTTTATATTAACAAACATCCCAGTGGCCAGTTACTAGTTTCATGGATAACATGAGGTCATACACAGCATCCAATTTCTGCACATTGTGGTTTAGCTGTACAGCTATGTAGTTGACCAATATGTGGACACTTCCTGGACCATGCACCATAGACACCCAAACCAACTACTAGAGACAGTGGAGACCTTGGGAGATCAGTTTTGCAGTATCTCAAATTTGGATTGAAAATACTTACTTAGAATGTAAACAATGCTTTTAGTGTCTGTAATTAAAATGGAAAGAACAAGGAGATTGTCACATGACATACAGATTTAATTCTTATATTCCTGTAGGCAAGGGAGTTTATTATGGTTTTAAAATATGCAGTTAAAAATATGATAATGACATTTTGTATTAGAACAGACTAAATAGGCTAATATGCATCATATGTATCTCTATGTGTTTTACGTGTCCTGTATGGATCATTCTGGAAATTGGCAAAGTTCTCTGGTAAATGATTTCATGAGTTTTTTAACTTCTAAGGAGGTAGGTGAGATAGGGAAGAAAAGAATGAAAGGGTATGGACTGAATACCAGGACAACAACAACAAAATTAAAGAGTGCATTTTGCTATATCAGAAAGAAATCCCTTTGAAAATCAATTTAGTTATTCAATTCATGACCAAAACTAGATTTCCCTAGCCAACACTTTATGTTTACTTTTCTGGTTATCTAGGATTAAGAAATAACAGCAGGGGCCCTCTCTGGGTGGCGCAGTAGGTTAAAGTGCGACACTGCAGTCGTACAGCAGCCGCTTCAGTGCGGTGTGTGAGCCATGTGGAGTGACCCACATGGCTCAGCAGACCACTCCTGTCTCCCCCACTGCTCCCCTCAGCAGTGTACTTTGTCAACCTGCCGGTTCTGCTCCCCACTCTGTTTCTGGTGAATCCTCTCGCTGCCCCTGCACCTCTGGCCTCTACCCCATTTCTGTACGCATAAATAAATTAAATCTTAAAAACAGAGAAATAACAGTGAAAAATATTTGCAAGGATGAAGAAATAAATTAATTAGTTGTTGGCTAAAATCTAATTTTCTTTCCTTTTTTAATTCATCTAGACTATAGTTATAAAATGGTTATGAGTACTTCTGTATGTAACATTTTAATAAGCAATTTGCATGTATTATCTCATTATACTTCTCCAAACACTTTTTAGATGGGTAATATTGATGACACACTACAGGTGAGAAGAATATGACTGAGAGTTTAATTCAGTTGTCGAAGGTGATTCAACAAGAATATAGGGAAGCAGATGTTAAAAATGAATATGTGTGATTTCAGCATTCAAGAGATATTGTACTGCATGGACAGGCAGCTGTGATTTTTATCAAGTTCAGCGCTGATGCCTCAACATGATAAAGTTCAGACAATATTGAGGTATAACATGGAGAAGTATTGAGACAGCGAGACACAGGCATCTGTGAACTGGAGGATGAGTTGCTCCAAGTCTTAACTGAACAAGCAGAGTAGAGAACCTTTTACAATGTGACCCACCACACTACCATGCTAGACAAAAATATTAGATCAATTTCCTGGATGGA
>NW_004567110.1:55927095-55927798 GCF_000260355.1 Condylura cristata | reverse complement strand
GCAGCTGTGATTTTTATCAAGTTCAGCGCTGATGCCTCAACATGATAAAGTTCAGACAATATTGAGGTATAACATGGAGAAGTATTGAGACAGCGTATCTGGAAAGACACATTATTCAAAAATATGCAGACTAGTCCTTTCCAAGTGTCAGGTGTCGCAGTCACTTCAGTGTAAGTTTGATTCTCAGCCCTGGAGGTGATCCACATGGTGCAGCAGACCTCACCTGACCTGCCTGTTGCTCCCCTCGGCAGTGTACTTTGTCGATCTGCCTGTTCTGCTCCCCACTCTGTCTCTGGTGAACCCTCTCATCGTCCCTGAACCTCTGGCTTGTGCCCCAGTTCTGTAAGTCTAAGAAAATAAATAAATCTTAAATAAATAAATAAATCACCCCTAATTCCTCTTAACTTTTAGATACCAGGATAATCTTCCCATAACTGGTTCCTTCATTAATAAATCTCTAATAAAGCCTTGCTTGGTTTGACTACATCTAGAAGGTCTTTGGTGCATCCTTTTTGTAGAAAACAAAATACTTTCTTTCAGGTTGGGACCTGCAACCTGAAATCACACCTTCTTTACGGTGAAATCTTTAACTTAATCTAAGAGGGATTATGGACTTTTAAAAGACCACATCTGTTTCTGACCTAGAATGCTTTAGGATCCTATTGGGACACAAATTTTGTGGAGGGAATTCTTTTTTTTTTTT
>NW_004567110.1:55867099-55926640 GCF_000260355.1 Condylura cristata | reverse complement strand
AATAGCTAATGTTTGCAACAAAAGTGGTTTTTGAGGGAAGATAGTTGCAAGACATGTTTACATTAAGATATAAGAAAATCCCAAATAAATGCTTTAATAATACATTTACGGTATTTGAAAGAGAAGCATAAACAAGACTCCAAATTAGTGGAAAGAGAAAATAATAAAAACATAAGTAGAAATAAATGAAAAAGCAAAAGATGATGTGAAAGATAAATAAAAATAAGAGTTAGTTCCTTGAGAAGTTAAAAATCAATAAACCTTTAGCTAGACTAACAAAGAAAATAAGAGAAAACATTATGAAACAGAATTAAAAATGAAATAGGAAAAGTTACTATAAATAGTATAAAGCTGAATATATTAGTAAGCAATTACTATTAGCAGCTATATGCCAATAAATTCAGTAACTTTTAGGAAATGAACAAATCTCGAGAATAATATAGTTTTCCAATACTAAACCAAGTAGAAGCAGAAGTTAATCACCATCATGGAAATTGAAACAGTAATAAGAAATCTCCCCAAAACAAAAGCCTAGTTGAGGATGGGAGATCACAGATCAAGGTGCTAGCGCAGTAGATTTCATTTGGATGCTCCTTCTTTGGTCTGGTAGGTAAGGTTTATGTGTCTTGGGTTCACATATCTCTTCTTTGGAGAAGAAGAGAGAGGGAAGGAGTGAGGAAGGGAAGGAGAAGAAGAAAGAGGAGGAGATAGTGAAGGAGAAGGAAGAAGAGATGGAAGAGGAAAGAAAGAAAAGTGGGAGAAGAAGGTGAAGAAATGGAGAGAAATCTGCACCATGTGAGTCGCCTCCATTCAAGAAATGGAGATTCTTGAGATTGTTATTACAAGATGAAAGGAGATAATTGAGAAAATACACTAGAAAGCATTGCCTGATGTGGTAAGAATAATTTAGGAGTCACATATATTAAAAGTTGATTTTACTTATACGAGAAACAGCCACAACAAAATACTAGGCATATAGGTTGTTTAGTTTCCTGTGTACACAGAAGTTGAGACAAGAAGTTGGGTGCATGTGGCTTACATAGAGGTGATCAGGGTCCTGGGAACAGAAGCAATAAGAACAGGTACAGCCAAAGACAATGAAGGTGCAGTCTGTATGGAACCCGGTAATGCCCCCACAACTGTTTCTTTCAAAGAGTGAAGGTTGAGCATTGATTCACTAACTCATACTCACACCCATTCAATTATATTAGCAAAGTCGCAAAGCTCCCTGTTAGGACAGAATCCCCTCTGCTTTGAGGGTAAACCTGGGGTGAAAAAACAAAGAGGTGTTTCTACTCCTAGAGACAAGGCTCTATCAGATTCAAGGGGCTTGTCCACACAAACACAGCTGGGGTCAGGAGGAGGCAGATATCCTTGCCTGATGTCCAAATCTCCTTCATCAGGGCCATGTTTACATGTCACTCTATTTGAATACAAATCATCAGCAGTATGCCCTCAGCAGGCTTCTTCCCTCACCACTTTACCATTTTTTTCTACAGTCCCTCACCTCACCATATTCTTCTCCTTAGTATTGCATTTTATTATTCTTTTTTGCTTTTTTGTCTATTTTCCCTTCTCAAAGGCTACAGCATCCCTGTCATGCTCAGTGCCCATTCTGTAATTACAGTATTGTGGCACACTGCTACATATGTATTGGTGCAATTAAGGAGATAATATCAGTATATTCTATACACAAAATTAAAAACCATAATTTTCTTGATAAGTATTTCTAAGGGATATTTGATGCTTTTACCAGCGATGTCACGACTCCTTGAACTGCAAAGACAAAATAACCTTTCTGTTAAGAAATCTATTTATTATATTGGGATACATAAACACACAGAGGTATATATTGTATTATGCAGATACATAAAACTGTCTGTTCTGCAGAGCACGTTGAATGTTGAGAAGGCATAATGCCAAGGGCCTGAGACCCCTAAGGCAAGTGTGACAGCAGGACTCGAGACAGCGTGAATCAGCACAGGGTGCCATCTTTCCAAGTCCTGTGAGCCGGTATGGCAGGGAGAAGGCATTGGGTAAAGCACATTAAACAGAAGCCAAGTTTTCCATATTAGGCAGACTTTGAAAAAAAAAAAGTTGCTGTTTGATCAGAACGAAAGGAGCTTTCTGAAATTCTAGGCCCTGACAAGACAAAGAGGCAGGAGCTCCTGCAGTGAAATAAAGGAGAGAGTGAGGAGAGAGGATCCCTGGACCAGGAAGAAGGATTCAGACCAGCACAGGACAGACAGCATACAAGTTATTATCTTTTTCTCAAAAGAGGCCTCAGAATAGCATGATAAAAGGGCCCTTCCTGGTGGTACAGGTTAAATCACAGCACTAAGAAGTTAAAATCACTTCAATATGAGTTTGATCCCCACCCCTGAAGTGACCCACATGGTGTGGCTGATCTCTCCTGTGGCTGCTCCCCTCAGCAATGTACTTCCTCGATCTGCCTGTTCTGCTCCCCACTCTGTCTCTGGTGAATCCTCTCACCGCCCTTGCACTCTGCCATGTACTCCAGCTCTGTATGCACAAATAAATAGATCTTAAAAAAAAAAAAGCATAAAAAGCAGAATAGGAAACATCCTACAATTGATGTTTGAAAAACAAAAATTACTCAGGAGACCAGTCAGGAGCAGAAAAAGTGAGATAAAATCCTTTCTTCAACACTCTATAATTACTTTTTTGAAAAGATTTATTTTTATTTATTTAGGCATACAAGAGCTAGGGTGTGGGGTTGGTGAGAGGATTTACCAGAGAGAGAGAGAGTGGGGAGCAAAACAGGCAGATCTAGTGAGATACACTGCTGAGGGGAGCAGCGGGCACACAGAAGACACCTGCTATGCACGAGGCCATCTCCCTGGCCAGGGATGGAACTCGTGCTACAGTGGCTTCAGAGAGCTAAAATGTGCTGTGCTTTAATCTGTTGCACCACCAAGGAGAGCCCACAAAGTACATTCTTATTTGTGATTTTTTAAAAGCCTCCAACAATACTGTGAAGTTGATGCTAACCCTATTTTATAGGTGAGGAAACTGCTGTAAATTTTCCAAAGACACATGATTTTTCCACACCCTCCCTTGTATGACTGCAGATTCTCCCACTGGTGCTTAATCCCTTGAGGAGTAGACTGAGTACCAGACACAGATCTGGATCCAGAGGTTACAGGTGTGTGCCTTTAGGCAAATTATAAATCTCAAACAATTCCCTTACATGTAAAATGTTACATAATACCTGATTAAAATAGCATCTACCTCAAGGAATTAAATAATTTTGTAATAGGAAAGGAGGAGGAGCACTACAAATCTCCAAAATTGCCTGCTCTAAAAAGGTCCTGTCATCTGCCACATTAAGACAAAACATGTTTTAGTCATTAAGACCTTTAATGGAAATGAACTTTAATATAATTAGTGTTCAATACAGAAAAGGGGAAAAATGGGAAAAAATATAATTTTTGAATTAAGTATCCAAAGTTACCCATCCCTTTGTGAGTAAATGCCCAGCCAAACATGGTTGACTCAAAGCAGGGTGTCTGAGGCCTGAAAGCCTACCACAAGTCTAAAGCATCTCTGGAGGGATCCCAAGTAAAGGGTCAGAAACAGCCAGACAAGAGTGGAAAGAAAAGAGAAAAGTGAAAATTAAGATTAATTTCGCCCTTGTTAACCTCCCCACAGGTATCTCACCCACATCCATGACCAAAAAGTACTTGAAACTTCTTTACATGTCTCATTGCTCCACATACCTCCTCCAGGTCTCTGTCTTGCTCTTCATCTTTTTTTCTTCCTTCTCCATTCTCCATTCCAGTTTCTTCTCCATGCTGGTCAGCTCCACCTTCTCTTTTTCTGGGTACCACCCTGTTACAATTCCACTAAAGTCTACTCAGTAGCACTCAATAGATAGTATTCAGTTGATGTTAGCTGTGATTATTATCATCAGTATTTTAAATCATCAGTATTTTAAATCACATTTTTCCTCTTCTAACTCCTCTCTGCTTTAATTGCAGTTTCAAGTGCCCAATGGCCTTTGAATCTATATGAATCTCATATATGCTATCATCAATAAATCTCCATTGAGTGATCCTAGGCCTGGAACTCAAGCACTGACTAAGATGGAAGTTGGAGAAAAAGCAACTCCCTATGTATTGCTCTACCCTATCACTACAATTAAGTAGCCTGAAAATTATACAACAAACAACAAAACCTAGAGTGAAAAAAAGTAGCTTCATTACAAGAGTCAAGAACATGGTGTGTAACTTGAGCTTTCTTTGGTTACACATATACCTTCTGAACTCAATACCAGGTAGCCCTGTAGTCCAAATCCATTAACAGTAATAGAGGAAAAAACAGAGAAGGAGGCAGAGAAGGGAAGGATGAAGGAGGAAGAAAGAAAGTAAAAGGAATTAAAGGGGAGGTAGAGGGGGAGAGAGACTATCAATGTTATATATCTCATCACTGTAGAAGAAATAATCTTTAAAAAAGTTTAGCAATTTGGTTCCAACAATGCTAAAAGAGAATAAAACATCAGTAAGGCAGGTCTGTAATATTTCTTTTTATTTAAAAAAAAATTAATATATTTTATATCATTCTTCATTTTGTGCATTTTTTCATCTCTGTAATCCCCATGGGTTTCCTACCACCAATTCATCTGTGCGCCAGCATCATAGTCTGTAATATTGCAATTGATGTAACTCACCATATCAACTTCCTAAGGTAGAAAAATCATATGATAATATTATTGAACACAGAAGAAATATTTGACATAATTCAGCATTCATTCAGGATAAAAAAAAAATCCCATAAAAATAGGAATGGAGAGAAATTTCTCAGGTTCATAAAGAGCATATAAAAACCCTACAGCTATTTGGTGATGGGAAACCCGTGGGGATTACAATTGAGATGAAAAAAAAAATGTGAAAAATGATGTAAAAATAAACTTTTTAATAATAATAATAAAAAACCCTACAGCTAACACAAAAGTTAAAGGTCAAAAATTGAAAGCTTTATTTCCAAGGTCAGAAGGAAAGAATAGATGGTCATGCTTACCACTCTTACTTGTCATAGAACTGGAAGTTATAGCCTCTGCATTAAAAGAAGAAAAATAAAGGCAGACATAATTGGCTACATACAGTACAATAAATCTACAAATAATTCCTCAATTTTATAGTTAAATTTAGCAATATGGCATAAAAGATGAGAACACAGAAATAATTCATTTTCTATAAGATAATGAGCATGTAAAAAGAAATAAAAAATATAATGCTATTTGTAATTGCTTAAAAGAAAATTAAGTACTTAGGGATAAGTCTAACAAAACATGTATAAGATCTGTTTGCTGAAAGTCATAAAATGCTGATGGAAAACAATGAAATCCCTAAGTATTTGAAACAATATGCCATACTCTTGAATTGACAGTTCAACATTGTGAATGTGTGAGATTTTCATATGTTGATTTATAGATATAATGCAGTTACTTTCAAAATACAAGAAAAGTATTTTATGTATATAGATAAGCTTATTCTAAATGTAAATGACTTTACAATCAACAGTTATAACAGTTTTAAAAATGAAGAAAATGAAAAGAATCACTATTCATGGTGCTAACACTCACTAAATAGTCATAGTAATCAATGCATAAAAACATAGAATACACAAAATAGATCCACACAAACATATCATTTAATTTTGACAAAGGAGCAAATCAATTTTTTTGAAGGATAGCCTTTACTTTAGGTGGTGCTACAGCAATAGGATATTCATAGAAAACATAATTTATTTAAATCTAAATTTCACATTTCATATAAAGTATAACTTGAAATAGAATTTTTCTATTAAGAGAAAATCTTAAGGATCTTGAACTATGGATAGAAAGAGTTTTCATCTTGGCACCAAATACACAATCCATAAAATTAGAATTTGGTAAATTGGATCTCATTAAATTTAAAAAAGTTTGATCTATAAAAGACTCCACTAAGAGAATGAAAGAACAAATTACAGACTGGAAGAAAATAATTGCAAATCACATTTCTAATAAATGACTAGTATCGAGAAGATATAAAGTTCAACATCAGGAAAAGAGTCCAATAAAAAATAATGGGTAAAAAACATGACAAGTCAGTTCACTAAAGAGGATATGCAAATAATAGACATATAAAAGGATGATTACCATCATTAGCCATGAACAAATTAAAACCACATGAAACTGCTAAAATGTAAAAAAAAAAAAATAGTATTAAAACTAGCCAGGATATGGAGAAACTGAATAACCACAGGAGTGTACACACGATAGAAAGTTTAACAATTTCTTTAAAAATAAGGTGGACTTGGGCCCTCCCTGGTGGCACAGCAGGTTAAAGCACACCCTAAGAAGCTAAAGCCACTTCAGCATGAGTTTGATCCTTGCCCTGGAGGTGACCCACATGGCGCAACAGACCTCTCCTGACCGCCTTCTGCTCCCCTCAGCTGTGTATTTCCTCAGTTAGCCTGTTCTGCTCTCCACTCTGTCTCTGGTGAAGTCTCTCATCGCCCCTGCACCTCTGGCCTGTACCCCAGCTCTGTAGGCATAAATAAATCAATCTGAAAAAAAAAAAAAAAGTGGACTTACCGTATCATTAACATTCTTTGCATTTTTGGCCTATATTCAAGAAAAATAAAAACTTATTTTCATGTAGAAATTTGTACATGAATACCCATTGTGGATTCCTTTCAATGAGTGAATGGTTAAACAAACTGGTAAATTTATTTTACTCAACCAAAAAAGGAAGAACCCACTGGTGGACCCAATAACTTGAATGAACCTCAAAGCAGTTATGCTGAATCAAAAAGACAGTCCCAAGTGAATACATTCTTTATGGCTCCATTTATATGAAATTCACAAAATAACACAATGATTGAGAAGAATGTATTTGTGTTTGCCAAGGGTAGGGATTAGGCATGACTGGGCCACATGTAACTCTAAAGGAGTAGAACAATGGTGCTTTGCCCTGATGGTACAAATGGCATCTTATTAGGGTGGGTCCCCAAAACTATACATGTGGTAAAATCACAAAGTGCTACAGGCATACACACATATGCAAATAAGTGGCAAAGTGAGATCTGAGAAAACTCTGTGATTGTACCAATGTTGAGTTCCTTGTTTTGACAGTCTATTATAGTTATACAAGATGCTACCAGTGGGAGAGATTGCATAAAGAGCACACAAGATCTTCGTATCTTCCTTATCTTCCTATAAATCTATAATTTTTTAAAGGATTTATTTATTCATACACTACTGGAGTACAAGCCAGAGATGCAGGGGTGGTGAGAGGCTTCACCAGAGACAGAGTGGAGTGCAGGACAGGCTGACTAACGAAGTACACTGCTGAGGGGAGCAGCAGGCGGATCAGAAGAGGTTGGCCTCACCAGTTGGAACACCTCTGGGGCAGGAGATGGAAATTACACTGAAGCAGCTACGGCTAGCTTGCAGTACTGCCTCCTAACTCGTTGTGCCACCAGAGAGGGCCCAATCTGTAATTTTCTTAAGTGAAATTGCAGGTCTCAACAGATTGTCAAGCACTTCCACAATTTTACGCACTAAAATAATAATGTAGCTGAAACCAAGTGTTCTTTATATAATTATTAGAGACAAATACTTAGAATAAAAAGGATATATATTTTTTAAAGATTTGTTTATTTATGCATACAGAACTAAAGTACAGTCCAGAGGTGCAGGGGTGGTGAGAGGATTCACCAGAGACAGAGTAGGGAGCAGAACAGGCATATCAACAGAGTACACTGCTGATGGGAGCAGCCGGCAGGAGAGGCCTGCTGCACCATGTGGGTCACCTCCAGGACTAGGGACTGAACTTGCACTGAAGCTGCTGTGGCTCTCTTGCAGTGCTGGGATTTAACCCATTGCGCCACCAGGGAGAGCCCCCCACAAAGGATATGTATTTTTTTGATTTTAGAAAGATTTGACTGTGGTATTAAAAAGAAAAAGGTTTTAAATTTAAAACTAAATGATAGTGTACCTCTGGTGAGAGGAAATATGCTAATTACCTTATATATATAATTAATATTGCTTTGAATAGTTTAACCTTTAGAGAAATACCAAATATTAGCTATTATCCCAAAAAGATGAGTCATTTTAATGTTTTCAACCTCTAATTACTGAGTGCCTAATCAATGCACACAACAACCAAATGGTTATTACTTTGGGGTTGCACATTTGAGTAGACAGGGAGTCAGCCCAGTCATGTACTGTGGTATAATTTTCCTTCCTTATTGCCCTAACATGACTTTTTTTCCAGAAGAACATATCAGCATTGCATCTCTGGGACTATTAATCATGAATTATTCTAAGTGGAGGTTTATTTTTTAAATAAAGCACTGCTTTGTCTCTTAAAGAAAATGAGAAGTAATAACAATACCTATCCCCAAGTAAATGCAAAGTAAAGGAGGAAGAGAGGATTCATTCTTCAGAGATTTATAGTTGTTCATTCACAAGCATTTATTAAGCAGAAAATTGGGTTTTTGAGTTTCAAGATGAATGAAATATAGTCCCTTCACTTAAGAATTTCTTTTTTATTTATTTCTGCCATTTCCCTTTAACTCTGTAGGCAGAAATAGTTCGTGGGCACAGAATAATGGTTTGTTCTACATATTGATGTTCAACCTAATTCTACTTGCCCAGAAATTGGTATAAGTACAATGTTCTAGCAGTTCCTCAGTGGATACAGACATCGATTGCTGCTGGAAAAAGCTGTCATTTTTGGTCATCTTGAATTGGAATTTTTGGGAGATCAACTGAAGCCCAAGGACCCCAGGTAGGTTCTGATCTTTGGTGAGAAAAATATTCAACATCTAGACCAAAGATACAGAAAAGCAAGAGTCTTATTGATAGAAAGGAAGGATGCTAGGGAAGCTTTCTGAGTGGACAGTGGTCTGGAGCAGGTAGCTATTGAGGTGGCCACAAGTAGGCACTTACATGGCTGAGGTGGTTAAGGAGTGGAGTTTTGGTTGTTGGGTGTCTCCATGTTGTGTCTCTTGCTGACTGGCTGGGCCCATGGTCTCTTAGGCTACTGAGGCCCACAGAATTGATCCATGTTATCTGGCCTACCTTCCTGAAACTAGCTTTGGTCTGCTGCTTTAGCATTCTGTTATTGTGCTGGTGTTCTGGAAATTCCACTCTTACCTGGATTGAGAAGGCAACTTCCTGGTCTGAAATTGTTCTCCAATCAGAATGATAATCTGGACTTTGGGCTTGGGGCAACCTGTTCCTAACTGCTAACCCATATTCATTTCCTAACCTCCTCCTTCAAAATAACTTCTGATATTATTCCTATTTCCTCTGAAATCAAACCTTGAACCTGTGATCTTCTGGAAAAAACAAACAAACAAAAGAAAACTTCACAGATGTCTTCTCTATTTTTTTTTTAAGATTTATTTATTTATGCATACAGAACTGGGGTACAGGTCAGAGGTGTAGGGGTGGTGAGAAGATTCACCAGAGATAGAGTGGGGAGCAGAACAGGCAGACTGATGAAGTACACTGCTGAGGAGAGCAGTGGGTGGGTCAGGAGAGGTCTGCCGTGCCATGTGGTCACCTCTGGGGCAGGTGGGGATTAAACTCATGTGGAAGTGGCTTTAGCTTCTTAGTGCTATGCTTAAACCAGCTGCGCCACCAGGGAGGGCCCTGTCTTCTCTTTCTTATAAGAGGAAACTAGTAAGGCCCAAAGAAGAATTTTGGTCTCCAACTATTTAATCTTATAACTATTAGCAAACAGTACCATTTAACAGAGAACAAACAGAAGATGAGGGGACAGTCACCCCAGGATATAAGAATTACTGTGGGACTCTATTATCTGAGGGCAGGTCTACAACACATTGGTGTCCTCACAAAATAGAAAGCCACTGCCTGCTTGGATTTTAACCAAGGAGAGAATATTTGACTTCCTCATCTTCATTTAACTATAGTAAAAGTTCAATTTTCACTAAGTCCAGGATTGGGAGAAAAATTGTCTCAATACTAAAGAAGTTATTTTGATTGGGAGACGGCTAGCACCACGGGGATATTTGGTGGGTGCTATAGTCTGAATTGTGTCTCTTTCCAAAGTTCAAATGTTGAAATTATAACCTGAATCTGACTTTATCTGGAGATGGGGCTTTTGAAGGGTAATTAATGTTTACCTCATAAGGGTCTAGGATCATGGCTTTCTAAGAAGAGAAGGCAATTCCTCCCTCTCTCCACCCCTCTTCCACTGTCTTCTCCTGCACCCTCATCACTGCTCTTCCATCTCCTCCTTCTTCCTTTCCTCCTCCTCTCTCTTCCTCCTTTTCTGTTCCTCTTGACCACAATGAACTTCAAATAATATAATCTCATTATTAGAAGCTAATACATATTCCTCAAATTTTAAGAGTAATTTGTTTAATGCATGCCTTTTTTTTCTGATGTCTATATATATAAGGGAAATATCAACATTTATTTAAAAGAAAGCACAAGTAGGCTACTCACATCAAGGACCTAGTACCACTAATTAATATCTATCAAATATTAAGTGCAAAAATTTGCTGTTCTTTTATGGGCAAGTGAAGAAGAAATGCTGGCTTTATGGAAACAATAAAATCTCCAGCATTCAAAATCTCTGGTCAACATTGCACAGGAAGGAAAAAGTACAAGAGTGTGTGGTCATTGTCTCAGTTTGCAAGCTCCTGTGAAATTAACATGAAGCTCAGCAGGTCTGAGAAAAGAGCAAATCTTCCCAAGCTAATCAAATATTTCACAGTGTGTCAATGATTCACTCGCTTCATCAGTCTTGAAAGACTTCTACATCTCTGTGAGTGCTAATGATCAAGAGGAACATTTCAAAATCAATATAAATAAACACATAGATGAAAATTTTACAGCAGCAGCATGATCCTGCTGGTTAAATAATAGCTCCTAGAATATGAAAACAGAGAACAGAATACTTCATGTCAGAGGGCTTTTCTTAAACTGTGATTTCAGCCAGAAGAAATGTATTACTTCAATGTATAGTAACAAATTCAAATAATTTCAAAGAAGAAGCAACTTAATGATTTTTATTATGGATGGAGGAAGCATGAAGAAGGAAAAACAAATCATCACTCACTTTATGGTTATGGACAGTGGTGGGTTCTAAACTGAGGACCCTCCCATTGTTCAAAAGTGAGGTGGACGCTCTGGTCTGTGCCAATCCAGCCCTGGTTCTAGATTCATTGGGATCCGTGAGGGAATCTTGTTTCAGCTACAAGACTTGGAGATCTGGGGTAGCAGAAAATAATGCCTGTAGGCTCTTAGAATCTTGGAGATTGTATTATTGTCCTGGTTTCAATGAGACCTTAGTAATTTGGAGTGAATATTCCCATCCAGCCCCAATGTCAATAATGTGAGTGAGGATTAAAATAGTGAAAACTCTAGGGCCTCCCAGGTGGCACAAGGGCTAAAATCTCAGCACTATGAAGCAATCCACAGCCATTGCAACATGAGTTCAAGCCCCAACCAGGGAGTTAAACCACAGGGCACAGCAGACCTATCCTTTCTCACCCACTGCTCCCCTGCTCAGCATTGTATTTCAGTAGATCCTTCTGGTCTGCTCCCTGTTCTAACTGGTGAATCCTCTCACTCCTCCTTCACAACTCTGACCTAAACCCCAGTTCTTGTACACATAAATAATTTTTAAAAATATTTATTTATTGAAGTAAACAACCCCATCAAAAAATGGGCAGTAGAGCTAAAAAGACACTTCTCCAAAGAGGAAATGCAGATGGCCAACAGGCATATGAAAAAATGTTCAACATCACTCGTAATAAGGGAGATGCAAATTAAAACCACAATGAGATACCACCTCACCCCAGTGAGAATGGCACATCTTCAAACAACTAGCAACAACAAATGTTGGCGAGGATGTGGAGAAAAAGGAACTCTCCTGCATTGCTGGTGGGAATGCAAACTAGTACAACCACTATGGAAAACTGTTTGGAGGTTCCTCAAACTGCTAAACATGGAGCTTCCCTATGACCCAGCAATCCCACTCCTAGGTATCTACCCAATAGACACAAAAACACTGATTGAAAAAGATACTTGTACCCCCATGTTTATTGCTGCTTTATTTACAATTGGAAAAACATGGAAGCAGCCCAGATGCCCAAAAGTAGATGACTGGATTAGAAAGATGTGGTACATATATACAATGGAATATTACTCAGCAACCAAAAAAGAGAAACACATGTCTTTTGCAGCAACTTGGATGGAGCTGGAAAAGATCATGCTGAGTGAGATAAGCAAGAAAGAGAAATAAAAATACCGGATGGTTTCACTCATAGCAGGAGTATAATGGACCAGGCGAGAAAATAACAAAAATAATGAACAACCATGGACCAGAGACATTCTGTGGGGGTGGAGTGGGGAATGGGACCAAAAACGGGGGGAGGGGGAAGGGAGGAAAATGCATGGGACTATGGTGGTGGCACAGGGGTGATTTGGTAATGGGAAACCCGTGGGGATTACAATTGAGATGAAAAAAAAATGTGCTAAATGATGTAAAAATAAACTTTTTAATAAAAAAAAATAAGTAAATAAAAATGTATTTACCAAAAAAAAAATTTATTTATTTATGCATACAAGAACTAGGGTACAGCCAGAGCTGTGGGGTGTGAGAGGATTTACCAGAGACAGACTGGGGAGCAGAACAGGGGAGAAACAGGTGGGTCAGGAGAGGTCTGCCAGGCCATATGGGTTAGCCTCCTGGTCAGGGATTGAACTCGCACTGTGGTAGCTTCAGAGAGCACCACAGTGCTATGTTCTAACCTGTTGTGCCATTTTAAAGATAGAGAAAACTCTTTTCCCTCTTAATCCCACCAACTGTGCTTATCACTTGCAGACACTTGTCCTATTATCTTGGATTGTCCATGGTAATTCTTCTTTTAAGGACACTCAGTTTGACCTCTTGGCCTTAGGACACTTCTTATGCTCAGAAAGTGTAAATTGGTGAAATGCATGTTCTGGTTTCCCTTATCTATATATCATTCCTCATCAGGTCTCTAGTGGATTCCCAGAGCAGATCCTGAATGAAATCTCTTTTGAGAATGATGCGTTTGGTATCTGGAAGAAAATGTCAGTCCTAAATTGAGCATAGAGAAAAGGAGGGAACTGCACTTTGTGGGTCAAATACCTAAGACATGTCACTAAACCCTTTTGTAGGAGGGGTGTCCTCATAAGGATGAGGGCAGGGGATTTGTATTGAGTCAGAAGGAGAAAGTTTCTATCTATTCAATTATTTAAAATGTAAATACACATAAATATACATTTGGAATGAAAATTAAAACAATGAAGTTTTAATAAAAATGGTACCAGATTATACCTGGATATTATCTTACACAACTATGTTCTACATTATGGTATATCACACAATTATTTCAATGAGTATAAAACTCAATCGAGTTCTGCTAACCATTGCACAGAAATAATGGCTAAAACACTAATTTCTCTCTGCTAGCAGGAGAGGGAAACCTATCTGAAGTAGTCAAGAATGAATCAGCATATGAGTGCTTGAAGTAAAAAGTTAATCCCATAAAATGACAGTAAAACCACAGGGAGAAAGACAATGAAAGCAACCAAGTATCAGTGAATAGATAAAATTGAAGTAAATGAAATCTCTGGTTTATGTGAGTTCCCAGGAGTTTGTCTGGACTGAGAAAAATCTGTCGAATGAATTCAGAATTGAAGTTCAATGAAAGCTCAGCTACCTTGTGTTATTATGGCATTATTTTACCTTTTACATTTATTTTTGAACTGTATTGTTTTTATCAAGCACCCTTTGTACTGGTCATGTGGCAATGATCAGGATTTACTTCTTTGGGAACATAGCAAAGACTATTTATGAAACAAACGAAAACTAACAAACCCTGGTGAGCTGAGGTTCACAGGAGAAACTAAATTTTAAGTACAAGAGAGACTTGTGTTTAATCCAGTACCCTCAAGACAGCTGAGTTTTAAAAACAGGAGAGGTCATATCTGAACTATTAAATTCTGGACTCAGTGATAAATAATTAAGGTAGGAATTGTAGTGTTAGAAGACAGATTCCAAAGGGTCCCCACTTAGTATACTGAGCTTCATGCTAAATATTATCATAGATATACTAATATCGTCCTAGGTTATACTAACGTTAGCAGAGGAGGAATACAGAGCTCAGGATCACCTATCTTGAACTGCATGCCTAACACTGTAGCTGAGATTTAAGTGAGATGTCTTTGCTCCCAACACCATGCTATTTCCTTTATATTAGGTGAAAAGGTGGGGAGATTAAGGGCTAGTGGGCAAAGATTTGGGGAAACTGCTATGTTCACCAGTTCTCTCTCTCTTTGTGTTTGTAATTTGCTTTCGAACTCAGATCGAACCTGTACTTCATGGAGATTTGTTTGTTCTTTTCCTACACAATGACGTGTGTCCATGAAAGGGCCTCTACCTCTCCAGATACATGGCTACAGCTGCAATGTTCAAGGACAGATGATGGCTTCACTCATTTCTTAGTGATAATTGGATTCAGAACACCCAGGTAGCATGTGCTCCACACATGTCATTTGCATGGATTCACCTTTAATTCAGATTAGTGAGGATTCTGATTTGTCCCTGTAGCCATGGGGAATAACTGTTACCTCTTAAAGAGGAGCAATATTTTTATTCTTGTTGAGCAAAATTTGAACAGTTAAACAACCTACTCTCCTCTCTGTTAGTTGCCACTCACTTCCAACTCTTTCTTTGTGTTTTAATGCATTTCCTTATTTTGTGTGACTGTGAGGGCTCTGTCTTGCTTCCATGCTCTATAAAGTTCCACGTGTCCTGCCTCACCAGTCACACAGACCCTCACCAAGGACCAGTTCTTTCACATTGTCTTCATTCGCTGCAAAAGGATTTGGGCTTAGTCCTTTGTTGACTAGAGCTGACCCTCATAAGCTTTCTAAAAATTTAAAGGAAGAGAGAACATTAAAAACTGCAAGTTAGTATGCAGTCACTTTAAATGTAGTTATTTTCACATGTTCGGAATATTTGAAAGCTGGAAATTTTCTTTTTACTGTAAAAAACATTCACATTTATTCAGTTTTAAAATGATTATGAACCAAAATTGAAAGTGCTGGCAATTCTCTAGCTCCCTCACCCTCCACCACCTCCTGGAGTCTTTTCTTGTCTGTTCCATCTTTGAATGTGTAAGAGAATTGAGATTGAAGACCATCCTTCATTCTTTTCTTTTCTTATCTAAAATAAAGTTCTTGGACAAAGACTATGTCATCATAAGAGGAACATAACCTTGTTTTATGGGGTTGAACCCAAACCATGATTTCTGGACATAATTTCTTAATTATCCATATTAAATTATCCATTTCTTTATTAAATTGTAATTAGCAAGGGATAGCATTTCTCTTCCTAATATGGTTTACCCTATTGCACCACGCTGCTTTGCTGGCCCACCTTCCTCACCTCCCTTTCCAGAATTGTCTATTGGTTACCTAGTACCAAGTTAGAAAAACATATTAACTATTGTATTACTTTTGTACTCTGGATGAGGGGGGAGATAGTTTTATAACTCTTTTTTTTTTTTTTTAAAGATTTATTTACTTATTCATACAGAACTGGGGTACAGGCCAGAGGCTCAGGGGCGGTGAGAGGCTTCACCAGAAACAGAGTGGGGAGCAGAACAGGCAGATCGACGAAGTACACTGCTGAGGGGAGCAGCGGGCGGGTCAGGAGAGGTCTGCCGGGCCATGTGGTCACCTCCGGGGCAGGTGGGAATCGAACTCATGCGGAAGTGGCTTCAGATTCTCAGTGCTGTGCTTTAACCCGCTGCGCCACCAGGGAGGGCCAGTTTTATAACTCTTAAAGTGAAGAATAATATTACTTCTTTTTTGAAACAATGCCTTTAAATAATTAGCACTAATTTATAAACTATGTTAAATGGAAATATTAATATTTTATACAACTGCATTTCTGTTACAAATCAGCAGACTGTATTTAGAAGTTCTACACCTGTGTTTATTTGCTCTTCTTCAAAGAAATTAAAAAATAATTGCTAAACCACATGATAGAGAGGCAAGACTATAGAGAGAACAGCTGAGTAATTATCAAGGAACAATAGCTCCTTTCACAAGGATGGTCTTTCTGGATTTGAGAAAAAGAATGGGATGTCAATGAGAGACTGATCTAAAAGAGTACCATAAATAACAAATGCTATGTATATACCCTTGATCATTTACTTAGGTTGCAACCAGAATTAAAGAAATTACATGAATAAAATTGCCTCTTCTCATCAAGACTTCAAATTATGTTGGAAAATTACCTCTGATCAATTAAGAAGGTAAGCAAAGTTTTGCATAAGCTCTATATGTAGCATCACCCATTTCCTTGTTATAAGCAAGGCCACAAAGATATTTGAAAATCACAGCTGGTACTGGAAAAATGGTAATTTTTCTATACTGTGAATTTAGGTTGCGTCTCTAATTCTTCTACTTTTTAAAAAGATTTACTTATTGATGCATACAAGAACTGGGGTGTAGGTCACAGGTGTTGGGGGTGACAGGATTCATCAGAGACAGAGTGGGGCAGGAGAATATGTGGATCTACTAAAATACACTGCTGAGGATAGCAGCAGGTGAGACAAGGGAGGTCTGCTGAGCCATATACTCCTTGACCAGGAATTGGATTCAGGTTGCAGTGGCTTGATCGCTTGATAATGCTGTGTCTTTAAAACCCTATACCACCAAGAAGGTCCTAGTTCTTTTAATTTTTAAATTTGAACAGACTGTATTCTTAGCTAAAAGAAAATCACAGCCACATGGACTTTCTAGACATATGAGGGAAATAAGAGTTGGATCCGACCTTCTCATTATTAGGAACAACAACATTCTGAGGACATTGACTTACCCTGTAAACCAGCAGACTGGAATTCCAGCAAGCAGAGGCAAACCTCAAACTCTCCTCTCCCTGGTGTAACCCACGAATGCTGGAGAGCATTCCTTAGGCACCTATTTTTTTCCTTAATGCTATTGCCTTTACCCTTATTTAAGTCCTCTTTATAATGTTGAATCTAGGTTATATTTAGTCCTTTATAATGTCTGGTGCCATACCAAAAACACAACAAAATGTGGCTGATTTGTTAGCAAAGTTAAGCTTATCCTTCCTACACTCTATAAAGTAGACAGAATGTTGTTCCTAACAATGAGAAGATAGGACTAAACTCTTATTTCCCTGCTCTGTCTAGAAAGTCCATGAGGCTGTGACTTTCTTTTAGCTAAGAACATCGTCTCTGATTTTAAAAAAATGAAGTAGACTGAAATGTTGAATATTAGAAAATTGAAAATTTTTTGGTTTAAGAAAAACCATTTTTGGATGCATTTAAATTGGTAGTTAATAGATGTTTGTTGAGTTAATGAAGGAGTTGGTCAGTTTTGATTTTATTTGGGGTTATTTAGGCATTGGTAATGGTCATTCAATATTGACTAAATGTATTTAAACACAGAATGCAGAAATAACTTAGTTATATGATAAACAATTTTGGAGTATAAATGGAGTAGAGAGTAGAGAAACATTAAAGTATTAATAAAATACATGATTTCAACTTCATTCTTTGCATAATTTCTCTACATTTCTAATCCAACATTAGTTAGAAGATAGGTGATGGTAAATAATACAAATGACTTTAGAAGAGTTGATTTCCAGGTTTCTTTATTAACAAAGTGCTAAAAAAAAAAACCCCACAAGATTGCTTTGCTTATACAATTAAAATAAATATAAAATATAATTTTATATATAATCTAAAATTTAACATATTTTATCATAATTTAATTACATTTTAAAATATGTATATTTAATGTAATTTTCATTCTGAATTTTCAGTACAAATGGTCAGATTTTCTTATTAATTAAAAAAATGTACTTTCTATATTAATTAAAATTATAGCTTGGTAAAATGCTTAGTATAGGGCCCTCTCTGGTGGCACAGTGGGTTAAAGCACAGCACTAAGAAGCTAAAGCCACTTCAGTATGAGTTCATTTCCCCCCGCCTCCAGAGTTGACCCACATGGTATGGCAGACCTCTCCTGACCAGCTTGCTGCTCCCCTCAGCAGCAAGCTTCTATTGTGCTTCTATTGACCTGATTGTTCTGCTCCCTACTCTCTCTCTGATGAATCCTCTCACTACCCTGCACCTCTGGCCTGTACCCCAGTTCTGTATGCATAAACAAATAAATCTTTATAAAAAATGCTTAGTATATATTTACCCAAATAAATCTTTTTAAAAAATGCTTAGTATATATTTACCCATGTAGGAAATTCTAAAAGATAGCATTTACACGTTCATGCATTCATTTTCAAAATTAACTCATTTGAGAACAAATAACTATCAGCATTGACATATGCAAGTGATACTTAATACAGTTTCATGAGACATCTTTCTAAGAAATAATATATTTGAATAACAAAAATAATTTGCAATAAGTGAGTAAAATGTCTATTTTTAAAAGTACTATATCAGTTATAATAAGTTGACTGAAATTGCTCTTTTTTTTTAAGTTGAGATTTGCTACAGTATAAACATGTGACATCATAGTTCAACTGAGTCTGAATAAAGTATAAGTGACAGATCTTATTTTTAAATTTAATTTAATTCAATTCAATTCATTTATTTACATTGTTTAATTCTAAGTTTAAAATGTCTATAAAAGAAGAAATGAAACCTTCATTTTTTTATATTGTGAAATGAGTGTCATTTTTACCTAGTTTGACATGGAATCTTCCCTTTACTGAAAGAATCATTACTTGAATTTGAAGTGAAATTGTGACATATATATTGAATATTTATCTATTTATTATATAATTATAATCAAAGCACAGGGTAATGGACAATCTAGTATCAGACAGATTAATAGGAGAGAATGGCAAAAGTTGATAACATTTATGAAGAACATACATGTTTGTTTATAAATCCTAAAGAAAAATGGAGTGGACTGGGATAATTCTCCTATCTTTAAGAACTTAGGGAACCAAGGAAAGAGGAGGGGAGGATACTTTCCATGATGGACACATGAAAAGATGAGCTTGTCATAGAGCGGGCATCTATGCAGAGATTTAAAAATCATAATAATGAGGCCCTCCCTGGTGGCGCAGCGGGGTAAAGCACAGCACTGAGAAACTAAAGCCACTTCGTCATGAGTTCGATTCCCGCCTGCCCCAGAGGTGACCACATGGCGCAGCCGACCTTTACTGACTGCCCGCTGCTCCCCTCAGGAGTGTACTTCGTCGATATTACTTCGTCGATATGCCTGTTCTGCTCCCCACTCTGTCTCTGGTGAATCCTTTTCACTATCCCTCACCTCTGGCCTGTACCCCAGTTCTGTATGCACAAATAAATAAATCAGTAAAAAAAATCATAATAATGAGAAAAAATATTTAACAATTACTTTTAGGGAATTATCCTTATTTTTCCATTTGGCTAACTGATTCCTAAGGGCACTGAACTCACCTTATATTGCACCTTGTATATCAAGCAAAATCTATTAGGCAGGATATATATCATAATTATTATCTTGCACAGATTTACAAATACCCAGAAAATCTGTGTCCTATGAATAAAAATAAATAAATGATACAGATAAAATGAACACAGCAGAGTAACTTCTATTAAGTTTAAAGTGAAAATAATAATGAAGTTTAAGCAGATTGTTCATGAGCTCAAGATCTCTATTGTCCAATATACAAAGTAGGTAATAAACACAGAGAATTCAATATAATTGTTAAGGTGCCATCAGGACTTGAATATAATGTTTGAATAGAATTTGAGAACACCTAATAAGGGGGGCAAAGCCTCAGTAGATTATGCTATTACAGCTTTCTATATTCGAACATCTTTTACATATATTATCATCACATTTCATCTTCAATAGTTCTTGGAGCAAATCAGGGAAACATCATAATTTGCATCTTAAATGCAAGGAGAGGGAAGATGAGAGGAATAGGTTTTCAATGGTCACAAAGCTGCAAAGTGTTTAAGTCTAATAATACTAATCTGTTCCTATATATGAATCGTAAGGGCACATCCCTGAGGGAAATCCATGTTTTTTTGTTTTTTTTTTTTTTAAAGATTTATTTATTTATGCATACAGAACTGGGGTACAGGTCAGAGGTGTGGGATGGTGAAAAGGATTCACTAGAGACAGAGTGGGGAGCAGAACAGGCAAATCCACTAAGTACACTGCTGAGGGGAGCAGTGGGCGGGTCAGGAGAGGTCTGCTGCGCCATGTGGTCACCTAAGGGGTGGGGATCGAACTCATGCTGAAGTGGCTTTAACTTCTCAGTGCTGTGCTTTAACTTGCTGCACCACCAGAGAGGGCCCAAGTCCATATTTTTAAATATATCTATAGTGTCTGGCACTAAAGGAAAGATTAGACAGGTACTTAGAGGAGTGTAATAAAACCACTTTGAAGTAGTGATTTCAATTTAAGGATTTTCCCCTTTTGTAAGCGGGATGGTTGTGCTTTCTTAGTACTAGTTACATAGTTGGCATGGATAAAACGAACCGGATATCACCAAGAAGTAGCGGAAAGTCGGATAAGGTGTTGGCTGCTTTGCTGTCATTTACATATTTATAATGAGATTGAGGAAATCAGATTTTAAATGCTGAGATAATCATGACTGTGACCATCAGTTGGCTTTGAAAGAAAGTGAACATGTCCTGAAGATGACATTGATTTGACAGATAGTTGTTTTATTTTAAAGATGTTCAGATAAGAGATATGAGCTATGTTTTAGGAGCTTTATGAAGTTTAAGGATTAGAATTGTATTGGGTAATTTCAGTTACCGCATTGGAGTAAATGATACAGTTTTGCTGCTTGACAAAATTCATCTACAAACTGCTAGTCAAGGAAATGGAGGTTTTATTCTACTTTTCTTGTTCTCTGCCTAGTTTTTAAAAAATACCATTTAATGTATTCCCGAGTGATAGTTATTAACAAAATATACTGCAATCAGTTTTCAATAATGTACACACTTATCAGCTGTTGCATTCTTTAAAATAAAAATATTGTATTCCTTGGGTAATCCCTGGTAGCACAAGGGGTGAAAATGCAACACTATGAAGCTGTCCTCAGCCACTGCACCACAAGTTAGATCCTGTCTAGGGAGGTGACCCATAGGGTGCAGCAGACCTCCCCTGTCCTGCCTGCTACTTCCTTCAGCAGTATACTTTCAGTCAGTCAGCCTGTTCTGTTTCCTACTCTGTCTCTGGTGAATATTGTAATCCCCACACCCCTGGCTTATACCCAGTTCTTTTAGGTATTAATAAATAAATCTGTTTAAAATATGTTGTATTTCTTAAAAACTATACAATGTGATGTCAATTCTAATTCAGTAAAGCTAGAGAAAAAAATTTAAAAAATGCAACAGTATCTTTGAAGATATGATTGTAGTCATCCTTGGTTGAAACAAATTAAAATTAGGGAGTATATTTTAAATAATGTATATTAGCCTGTTATTTCTATTATTTTTGAAAGAGTGATTTGTTTACATATAAAGTGAAAATAACCTTATCTAGACTTTCAGAAATGAAAAGAGAGCTACTGTATCAGGTAGGAGAAGAGAGGAGAGAGAAAAAGAGTGGTGATTCAGATGGATTCAGATGGTGTGGTTTGGCAAGTATGAAATAGTCAAGTTGGTGGGTGATTCAGGTAAGAGTTGACATTGCAGACATGACTGTAATGACTGGAAATGCGGGCAAGATTTCTATGCTGCATTCTTGAGAATTTCTTCTCACACTGAGGGAACCTCAGTGTTTACCCTTAAGGCTTTCAATTGATTGGATGAATCCCAGAACATTATCAAGTTATTCTTTTTTACTCAAAGCCAATTAACTTAAATGTTAACCACATCTAAAAAATACATTTACGACACTATCTATTTTAGTATTTGACCAAATAACTGGCCATCATATTCCTGCCAAATTTACAAATACAATTAACCATCACAACTATAAAAAGGAGTGTATACATTATATTTTAAAGTTATCTCATCTTTTTTCTTCACTATACTAGTCTTACCTATCACCTATCACATTTCAATATCACACAAACATAATATAAAATGTTAGACATTGATAAACATTGGTAAATACATTTGATTTGAGCCATAGGATATCTTGAAACAAAATACCAATTTAGGACAGTTTTAAAGCACAATATTAATTTAAAACTCCTACTTGAATTCTCTAATAAATTTCTCAGTAAAATATCAATAATTACTCTCAAAATTTATCACACAACTTTTAAAATGGTAGATACTAGAAACCATTTAAAAACAATAGGAAATATTATCTTCAGATTAGGTGATATTAATCAATGTAACGACTGCTTCAGAGAAAGATTTCTTCAGAGAATGCTCTTGTCATTCCAATTTGTTTTCCTATATACTTTAAATCAAGGTATATTTCCTTATTTTTATGTTATTAATATATATTTACCTGAGTGAGGGAAAAGCATTCTACCAGTGATAAGCCTTAGTTACAACTAAGGCTTTACTTCACATTTCACAATACTGATATAAGATTGTTATATGTAAATGTAATATAAGATATTACATTTGTGTAAATACATATTGCTACATGAAAGAAGAAAAGCTAAAAAGGCTGCATACTATATGACTCTAACTGGTTGCTGTTCTGGAAATAACAAATATGGAGTGGTTGTCAGTTATTAAGATAGAACAAAGAATAAACAAACAAGTGGAGCACATAGGATTTTTTTTTTATTAAAAAGTTTATTTTTACATCATTTTGCACATTTTTTTTTCATCTCAATTGTAATCCCCACGGGTTTCCCATCACCAAATCACCCCTGTGCCACCACCATAGTCCTGTGCATTTCCCCCCCCCCCTTTTTGGTCCCATTCCCCACTCCACCCCCACAGAATGTCTCTGGTCCATGGTTGTTCATTATTTTTGTTATTTTCTCGCCTGGTCCATTATACTCCTGCTATGAGTGAAACCATCCGGTATTTTTCTTTCTCTTTCTGGCTTATCTCACTCAGCATGATCTTTTCCAGCTCCATCCAAGTTGCTGCAAAAGACATGTGTTTCTCTTTTTTGGTTGCTGAGCAATATTCCATTGTATATATGTACCACATCTTTCTAATCCAGTCATCTACTTTTGGGCATTTGGGCTGCTTCCATGTTTTTCCAATTGTAAATAAAGCAGCAATGAACATGGGGGTACAAGTATCTTTTTCAATCAGTGTTTTTGTGTCTTTTGGGTAGATACCTAGGAGTGGGATTGCTGGGTCATAGGGAAGCTCCATGTTTAGCAGTTTGAGGAACCTCCAAACAGTTTTCCATAGTGGTTGTACTAGTTTGCATTCCCACCAGCAATGCAGGAGAGTTCCTTTTTCTCCACATCCTCGCCAACATTTGTTGTTGCTAGTTGTTTGAAGATGTGCCATTCTCACTGGGGTGAAGTGGTATCTCATTGTGGTTTTAATTTGCATCTCCCTTATTACGAGTGATGTTGAACATTTTTTCATATGCCTGTTGGCCATCTGCATTTCCTCTTTGGAGAAGTGTCTTTTTAGTGGAGCACATAGGATTTTTAAGGCAATGAAATTACACTGTGTTATTATGATGGTACTGTCAGAACCCAAGAAAGGAATGAACAACACCATAGCTAAAGCTTAACATGAACACTATATGGGTTAACAAGGTATCTAGAGCACAGCAAACTGCCAGCTTCTCTGTATGAAAAGATAAGTTTTAAGTAGCTTCTAATTCACTTGGGGAGACACAATCTCCCTATCAGTATCCATATAACAAAAGACAGTTAGTTATCAATGTGGAAGAGATGTAATTTAACAGAGATGTAAAACTTCACTAATAATAATAATGACAATGATAATAAAATAATAATAATAAAAGAACCATGGAGTGACAGACAGCATGTGCAACTGAAGTCCATACTCCAGAGCTAGAAGATTTCCTGAATTTTTTAGAAGAATGTGATAAGACTGGTTCTTTAGGAAGATTTAATCAGTAGTCAAGCAGATAATGAAAAGACTAAAGCAGGGAGAGAGAAATGGCAGCTAGTGGTATTTAGGAAATTAATAAAGAAGACCTCATTCCATGAGAGTGGGAGCACATTGGAAAGAAGAGAAGGCATGGATTGAAATGAAGGTTGTAGAGAAGGCAACCACCTTGAAGGATGGGCAAGAATTAGAGAAAAAGAAAATTGCTGAAGTGAATGAGTGCCTTGCTTGTTGGGAAGATGCTGGCCCCATTATCAGATCTTAACAGAAAAGGGCTGGTTTGGAAGAGCAGTGCTCAGGAATATCACCCTCCCACTCCAAGGTTAGATCAAGCACATGATTAAATCAACAGGTGTTTAACATATGGGATAGGGTGGACGGCCATGGACAGCCCCCTAGAGCACCTGCCAAGGCTGATACCCGTGATAACCAGGTGGTGAAAGCCCATGCCACCACCACCATCAGGAGGTGGGGATAATAAATTTGGGAATAAAAGAAAGGGGAGGGAATAACAGCAATGCCATCACAGGCATGATGTGATCATTAGATGGGACTATATGGAAAATGCTTAGAACTTGGCAAATGGGAATAGGTATGTTACCATTACTATTTTATAATCACTAGTTTTTCACCCTTGAAAAGCTGACATCAACAATTATCTGCTATTTTTAAGGGACTGGTTATATGTCTTGAGTGCTCCCATCTTTACTCAAATTACAGTCTTCAAATCTCATACTTTGGCAAGAAAAGTGAAGCCAGCACCCAGAGGCTCCTACACAATCTCACTCTTTTAGCTACTGTAATACTTCTTTTTCTGTATTCCATCTCATACTAGTTAAGTACTATTACTATTAAGTTAAGACCACCTGAAATGTTCTGATGCTGAGTTTGGACTAAAAACAAACAAACAAAAAATTCAGGTTCCTCCCTGGTGGTGCAACGAGTTAGGACGCAGCACTGTATATTAGCCACAGCCGCTTCTGTGCGAGCTGGATCCCCGACCCCGGAAGTGATCCACATGGAACAGCAGACCTCTCCTGAACCCCCTGCTGCTCCCCTCAGTGGTGCACTTCATGGATCTGACTGCTCTGCTCCCCACTCTATCTCTGGTTAAGTCTCTCACCACCCCTGCTCCTCTTCTTGTACCCCAGTTCTGTATGAATAAAATAAACAAATCTTTAAAAAAATTCAAAGATCATTTATCTATAGCTGCAGGTCTTTTGAATGCGTGGCTTTGAACATATTTGGGTTATTGTGTCAATGTCAAGGATTAATCAGTTCTTACCTTACAATGTCCTCAAAGAAACATTAGGCTCATGTGGATTGGGGTGAGCAGTCTAATCAGTAATTCTGACAACATTATTGCTAATTCCTGCAATGATATTTTGTTACTGTTTCAGTTCCCATACTCGTGATTGGTTTGTTCAGGTTTTTCATTTCTTTCTGATTCAATTTTGGCAGATTGCATAATTCTAAAAGTGTATTCATTTCTTTTAGATTATTGAATTCATAGACAAAATTGTTCATAGTAGTGTCCTATGATCCTTTTTAATTTCTGTGGTATCTGTTGTAGCTTCGCTTTTATTTTTGGTTTTTTTATTTTTTATTAGTGTTTTCTCTCTTTATTATCATTTCATGTTGTTTCCATTATCCATTGATTTATTATATCATCTCTTTAATGTTTCTTTTATTTCTGCTTTTATATTTTTATTATTCCTTTCTTCTACTGACCATTGGTTTCACTTGTTATTCTTTGTCATGTTCCTTTAGATGTAGGATTAAATTGTTTCTCGAGATTTTATTTGAGGCTTACATCAAAATATGATGGGATCTTTTTCTATTGCTCATTTATTACGTTTAACTGATTCTGTGGGAAATAATAGTCTTGACCTGAATATTTCCTCTTAATCTGATTACTACTGAAATAGTTGCAGAATATGCTCTACAAAAAGTAGTTGTTTGGGATTGAACAGCACATTAATTCTAATGTTTTTATCCATTATTTTTAATTTTCACACAGACCGCTCTAGTTACTTGCAGTATTGTTGTTCTTTCCATAAAAGACAGCGTCCACTCTTATGGATTTATAAAAAGCATAATGAAGCCCAATCTTTAATTACTTTTCTGTTTCTTTTTGATAAGAAGGAAGAGCAGAATGAATAGGTGCTAGCGGCTAAGCTCCATTAATCATGTGTGATAGAAAGGATGCGACATTACCCTGTGCGTTCTTTGAATTGCATTAATTGTGGGAGTCATTACAATGCTCCAGCTTGAGAGCTCTGCTATCTGTCATTTACAACACATATTCAAATATAGCTCATCAGATGAATCCTTAGAACCATTAATTAGATCATGTGACATGGCAGCATGTCAGGAAGCTGATCAATGGGAAGAACTCTAGGATAAATTACTTTTGCTGAAAGAATATTAATTGTCTACCTGGCTTGAAATGTAATTGTGATGGTGGGGATAAAATAAATCAGTGATAAATGTGATCATTGCCTCAGATCTTTTATAATTGACTCAGTTTGTTTATATTTCTTAAATTTGTGAGTAGAATGAAAAGAAAGTCTCAGAAGGGGAATAGAGCCAGTGCATATTTCAGAATGATTGAACTAGACTGATTTTCTTTTCATAAAATTTAAATGCAGTAAGTGTACAGAAAGTCAATGCATTTTGGCCAAACACCTTAATACATTTTGACAAACAGAAAAATATGCATTTAGTTAACACCCATGTCAAGAACCTGAATATAATCAGTGTTCAAGAATCCCACCCACAAGTCACTACAATAACTAATTTCTTTCTTTCTTTTTTTTTTTTTTAAAGATTTATTTATTCATACAGAACTGGGGTATATGAGCCAGAGGCTCAGGGACGGTAAGAGGTTTCACCAGAGACAGAGTGGGGAGCAGAACAGGCAGATTGACGAAGACACTGCTGAGGGGAGCAGCAGGAGGGTTAGGGAGGTCTGTTGTGCCATGTGGATCTCCTCCAGGGCAGGCGGGAATCGAACTCATGCGGAAGTGGCTTTAGCTTCTCAGTGCTGTGCTTTAACCCGCTGCACAACCAGCAAAGGCCAACTAATTTCTTAACTTCTAAACTCATTAGTTTATTTCAAGCTGGATTTTTTTTTTTTGGTGAATAAATGTAGACAA
Source organism: Condylura cristata (assembly GCF_000260355.1). NCBI lineage: Eukaryota > Metazoa > Chordata > Mammalia > Eulipotyphla > Talpidae > Condylura > Condylura cristata. The sequence continues at coordinate 55,899,440 of NW_004567110.1, read as the reverse complement.
AGAAAAAATATGAAATAAGCATTCAGAGAGCTTAGAACTTCAGATTGATAGCTGCATATCAGGTGTGTGTATTTGTTCCAGCAATTAAACCACATTTGGATAAGCAATTTGGGATACAAAGAGCATGAACTATTAAAGCACAATTAATGAATTATATTTTATCGGAATAAAACCCACTTTTAAATAAAGGAAGATGCACTCACAGAATGGGAGAAAATTTCCACAGTGCATGAATTTATGACTTGTATCCAGAGTATATAAAGAAGTTTAACGACTTATAAGAAGCATAAAATATTGTATCATACCTTTTACAGAAGAATATAAATTTAGCATAAATAAGCTCATAAAAAAAACTGAGTATCTTTACTTATAGAGAGATATCAATGAGGAATTAATTACTTTCATTAAGATGGGTAAAAGATGGATAATAGCAAATGTTGTATGTAATACAACTGAAACTTTTTAAAAAAGGTTTTATTTATTTCTGCATACAGAACTGGGGTACAGACCATAAGTGCAGGGGTACTGAGAGGATTCACCAGAAACAGAGTGATCGAGGAAGTACACTGCTGAGGGGAGCAGTGGGTGAGACAGAAGAGATCTGCTGTGCCATGTGGGTCACATCCCTGGGTGGTGGGGATCAAACTCCCAGTGAAGCAGCCACTGCTTGGCTTTGTAGTGCAGTGCTCCAACCTGCTGTGCCACCAGGGAAGGCCCACACTGAAACTCTTAGACACTAGAGGGAATGAAATATATTTTGAATCACTTTGAAAACCATCTGGCAGTTTCATAAACAGTTAAACATGTAATGATGCTTTTCATTCACATGTATTTACTGGAGAAATAAAAATAAAGATTCATACCAAGACTTACATAAACACATTTATAGCAGCGTTATTTGTAATTGCCAAAAACTGGATACACACCAAATGGCAATCAACAAGTGAATGAGTAAACAGTTGATATATGCAAACAATAGAACATAACTCAATCATAAAAGAGAATGGTACTGCTATCAGCAACAACATGGAAAAATCTCAAAACCATGATACTGACTGAAAGAAGCAGGACAAAGTGCTACAAACAGTATAAATCCACAGTTACATTTCCCTGGAAAACACAAACTTATTTATAAAGATACAAGGACTAAGGGAGGGAAGAACGGCAAATGAGGGAAGTTTAGTCATAATGAAATGTTCTGTATTTTAACATTGGTAGGTCTTCTCAATCTACATTTCTCAAATTTCATCAGGTTGTATATTGCAAATGGATACTTTATTGCACATACATTAAACATCAATAAAAGTGATTTTTTAAAGGGACTAATAAAAGGAAGTCATACTCACAAGAATGCCAAACTCTTGTAAAATCCTCAAGAAGCTCAAATAATTCACTTTGGTGGCTTTAAAGCAATCTCATAGACCTCAGCTGTCCTGTGGAGACACTTAGGTTTATGCTGCCACACCACATCACTAGCAAGGCTTTGAAAGTCCTCCACCAATCTGAGTTCCTATGAGCTGGCTACCAGGTGGCCACTCATGGGCAACTGTGACCTATTTGCTATTTACAAATCACAGCAGAGAATTCCTTGACTACATACAGAGCATAGCCCATATCAAAAGGCAGGATCCTGGTCACCTGGGCTGCCGTTGTCTTGATTACATGACTATCTCCCTGGAGGTCTCTGGATAACTCTGCCTGTGATAATATCAAATACTTTGCTGATGAAAAATTTTTTGACACAGAGTCATGATGTCCTCTTCCCTGTCCCTCATAAAACTTTGTCCCCACTCCTATCCAACCTTTCAGATTTAATTTTCATGCCACTGTTGCATAATGAGATTTTAGTAGCCTGCATGCTTTCAGTAAATGACACAAGAACTTCTGCTCAAATAGCAGAGTCTTGCCTTGCAAACCTGTTCCATGACTGCTGTGTCTGTCATCATGTTCATGTAACAAAGAAGCAACAAAAATCCTGTTGCAATATGTTTTTGGCAAACTTTTACATTTAGTTGAAGCTTTTCATTATGCCGAATCTGTTTTTCCTCTATATTATTTTTGTGTATACTTTCAGTGAGTTAAGATCAGAATGCGGGGATGAGTGTGAGTGTGCATGTCATATTCTTTCAGCATGATGTGGAAGAGAGTTTTTATATAATAAAGATGATCTGACAAGAGGGGTTAAGTTAACTTACAAAAATCAACCTATTCTCTGAGGATGGAGGACGTCTCATTGTTAAAATATATTCAAAATTAGGAAGACAAAAAGTAGCTGGTCAGGTGTCAGGGCTCCTAATTTGCAATGAAGCTGGACTTAAATATTGGGACTATTGAGTAGAAACCATAAACTTAACTTTTCATGTAATAATAGAGGAAGAATGAGGAACAAAGGGCGAGACATTGTAAAAATCCGTAAGTTGGTGCCCTTGAACGGATTGTGGTCCAGAAGAGCGACTCACAGGGCAAGCCAGGTTCTTGGACATGCATCTGAACCTCTCTCGGTTTCCACCCTGGAGGGCTCACTGATCAATGTTCAAAATGAAACCTGCAGCCTCCCACCCTCCCGTCTTGTATCATTTCATTTAGTACTCACTCTCTTTTGGAATGTGTGATGGTTATTTTTTCTGGGGTTTCCTTTACCATCTAGAATTTAATTCCCTTGGGAGCAGGGGTTGGGGCTTTCTTTTCTTTTTCCATTTTCAAATCACTATGCAAGCTGATGCATATCTGACACATAGGATACTCTCAAATTTCTTGATAAGTGATTAGTTAAAAGTGTGTGTGTCTAGAGATATTTAACTAATTTATACTCTATTACCAACCTTTGCATAACTATGTTTAATTGTTTTATCTTTATGAAGCACATGCTTTATTAAACATGTAAGTTTTAAAAATTACTTTTATAGCATTATTTTTCAAGAGAAAATTAATGAAGTCTCCCTTTTCTGTAGTATTTTCTTCCATGTTTGTTTGAAAAAAATTGGTAATTTTTATGGATTGCTGCCATCTCCTTCAAGTATACAGGGTAGGTTTTCTTCATTGTTTTTTCTGATATGTTTAAAGCATAAAATTAAGCTGTCAAAAATCAAAAGGACACTGACAATCTAAAAGTCATTGTTGAAAAAAGTGATTACACCTAATTAATTTGCTTGTGGTTACTGACTTGTCAAACGATATTTTAGAATTGTTCATGTAATAATTAAAATTTAAAACTCAATTATGAGAAAATTTAATATCAATTGTATTAAACTCTTCTTAAAACAAAGATGAATGCTTTGTAGGTTTTTTTTTTTTTGAAGCCATGGAATTCTCCAGAAAAATTAATAGCTGTCAAAAATGAATGTTTCTTACAAAACATCTATTATTTATAATAGTGCCAAAGAGCGTTATCTTATGTCTTCTCTAAGTTATTTCAAGACATCAGAAGAAAATTAACAGACAAAATGACAGATAAAGAATAAAATTAAAATTCTTACCTGTTCCAGCTGAACAATTCCAAAGAAATACACTATTATCTTTTATATGCATCTAAAGAACCCTTAGTACCTCAACTAACTTCAGTGAATTTCTCATCAGATTAAGCTATAATGAAGTCTATTATTTTACAAAATTATTTTGAAATCTGCGGTCAGACTTTGTGACATTGTATTCTTTATATAAAGTACAGGTGACTTTTTCAAAGGACTCAATTTCTTTAAAATAAAGCTAAAATAACTACTACACAAGCAATTCATCAGGACTAAAATAGGATTTCTAAATTGTATTAGTATCTTTCCTAAAACACTTATTTTAGACCTATGCCTATATCTCTATCATCTAGATTAATATCTCCTCTATCACCATACTACTCTATATACTGTTACTCCATTCTTTAATTAACTTACTAATAAAGATCAGTAACACACTATCAACATATTCTTAGACTACATTTGAAGTATAAATATTTTCTTGTTAAGTTTGATTAAAACAAAATATTTAGCTGGTGAAACTGAAATTTTGTTAAAGTACAAAATATTACTACTTGACGATATGAAGAGTCCAAGTCAGTTTAAAATTATGGGTAGAAATTTCCATCTGCAGCCACATGGATGGAATGACAAAAGATTATGCTCAGTGAAATAAGTTGGAAGGAAATAGAGAAAATGTCAGATGGTTTAATTTACAAGAGGAAACTAAATAAGGGATCAGGGGGAAAAATAACCTAGAAAAGAAAAAAAAATCAGTACAACAAAACTAAGCAATAATAAGCAGACAGCTATGAATCAAAGACTTTCTGCTGGGGAGGGGGAGGATGAAAGGTGGGAAGAGCAGGAGGGACTGAGGTGCATGGTGACTTTGCACGGGTGACTTGGTGTTGGGAATTCTATGGGGACTGTGTCTGATGTAAAACATAAGCAAATAAAGAAAAAAATTATAGGTAGACTTTTGTTCACACTTTCAACAGATATAGCTTGCATACCTTATAATGATCTCAACACTATATATGTGTATCTAATGTTTTGTATACTTTATAAATAATTTTCAATAACCCATGTATGTTAATTTTCATACTACATAGGTAGTTTTCATGATTTTTAAATTCAAAATAAATTGTATACATTTCAAAATAAAACCCCGGATATTGTGCAATTATCTAAAATGGGGTGAAAGCAGTTATTGATTTTGAAGGTGAAGTCATATAATCCAAAACAATCTTTGAAAATTATATATCTACATGTAGTGAGCTTTAGCAATCACTACTTTTAATATAAGTTTTATATAACTTGTTCTGCATATTATTAAATTAACTGAATATATATTGGCCAGGTGTGTATAAGTGACTTCAGGCAAACTTATTTTGATACATTATTATAGTTTTTAGATAAGATTATAGAACACTGTGTTTATCAAATTCATTAATCTCAGAGGAAAACATGGCTTTCCTGATGTGAACTGGATAACAATAATTAAAGGAGTCTTTATTCTGAACTTAAAAATGTTAAATTATTATGGGAAACCCGTGGGGATTACAATGGAGATGAAAAAAAAATGTGCAAAATGATGTAAAAATAAACTTTAAAAAAAAATGTTAAATTATGTTACATTATAGAGCCAAGTTAAGGATAATTTCTGTAATCAGTTTTTCCTAAGAACATAGATAGCTATATAAAAATATAGAAAATTTAGAAATATATTTCTATATTTTTCACTCAGAAATAGGATATGGAGAATCAGAGCAAAGTTTAGTATGTTTATGTTTATGGCCTGCAACATTTCTATACTCATTTGCTATTTCTAATATCTTTTTTCTGTAGAATTTTGGGTTTTCTATGAAAAGAATAAAATAATTTTAAAAAAAGCAGGAGAAGTGGCTGGAGAGAGAAAATTTGTAGGAAGCATTTGTAGAAGGTGACTATACTGTGCAGGGAAACAAATCACTCCTGTTTGCAATAAGGGGATCAGAGAGTTTCTGTGGCTCTTGGAACATTCCTAATCTGGCAAAACATCTTGGTCCAAATAAGGACATGGTTAGGTAGGCAATATTTACAAAAGATGAGCTTCTTAAACAATAAGGGAACACAAAAATGTTAATGAGCAATAATCACGTACCTTCAGATCTTGTCCACTAGCAAGAGGCTCTGTTTCCTCATAGTCACACACACGTGAGCATGTTGGCACATTGCGAAAGTTCAGGAAAATTCATGTCTTATAAAGTGAGCCACAGATAAATATAAATGTCAAGGTCTATACAGAATTATTTTTTAAATGTACCAGAAATTCATGCCTATGAAGCTAATCAAAACTGAAACTTGCTTTTCCAAAAGGAGCTAGAAGACATGAAGAAGTGAGAGGAGAGAGCACTCTTTGTATTTAGGATTGGTGAGTGTCACTGACTTACAGTGACTCAGCCAATTCTATATGATTGATTTCTATCTCTCCAGACATTGAGTAGCAAGACACAGAAATCCTATATAAATGAGTTTCTTTCAGAAAAAGGAAATTTCTTAACTCACATAATTGAAAAAAGAAAGAAGTGGATCTGATAACTTCAGGCTTGAATCAGAAGGTCAAATGATGTCTTGTCAAGATGATAGTTTTTCTATTTTCCCCACGCTCACCTTGTTATGTTATTTGAGTCCAGCTTTTTCTAAGTAGCAGGAAGGGGATCCATCAGTAGCTGCAGAGTTAGCATTTGCCACCTGCCAAACCCCAGAAAAATATATGTATCTGTATTTGAGGTTTTGTCAAGACTCTGACAGATATGATCAACCAAACTTAGATCATATAACTATCACTCAATTAGTGGAGCATTGATTGTGATTATCCCATTCAATTACTACTGGCCAAGCCTATATCCCCAACCACATGAAATGTGGTGGCTAGAGCTTCAGTGCCATTGCGTGGATCAAAAATGTAGAGAGAAAAGAAATTTTATCCCCAGGAGAAGAAGCAAATATCAAATTTCCTCTACAGGATACCATGATGAAAACAACAAAAACATAGTTACACAAAATCTTTATATGTTCACAAGTTTATCATTTTGGGGATGCCAAAAGGATTTTATTTCATATACAAATGGTCAACCAAAAAGTTGTGCAGCCTTCAGCTGCAAACCTCAGCATCCCCTGATGGCCTCAAATTTGGTCAATAAGCACCACTGTGGGGGCCTTGAATTGGATTCAATTCGTCTATTTTACTTTGTTACTGTGTTGTTGCATTTATTTTTTGTATCCATCATAGCTAGAGTACATATGTAATGGGGGAAATGTCTTTGTAGATGATACTAAAAAAAAGTGTCTCTTGTCAGTCTCCATAGCAATAACTTTGTTTTGTCAACTTTTTTAAATTCAGAGCTTCTAATTATCAATTCATTTGTTGATGTGTTTCTAATGAGGCATTTAATTGACAATCATGTGGTAAATTTGATCATTTAGACTCATTTATTGGATCGCCATGTAGCAAAATTATTAATTTTTTTTGTAGTTAGATTTCTATTATTTCACCTATCTAAATTTCCAATTAATGACCATACTCACACTCAGTTTTCTGCTGTATATATTCATTGTTAATTTGGAATGACTCCTAAGCAACTCAAGAAACCTGTGGCTAGGTAGAAAGGAAAAACACAGGAGCTCATCTTAAAGGTTCCATTCATCTCTTCTGGTCTGTGTAAAATCATGCAGTTTATCTTTTAGGCATTTTAATTACAATGATCAAGTTTCCCAGTTTAATAATCTAATTCCCAGTTACCTTTCTCCTGCAACAGATCTATTTATAAACAAACAACAAATAAGGAGATATTTTATTTGTTGAAAGACAATTATGATAGTAATTTGTTTTTCTTGAAATAAATAACTTGCAGTTTAATGAAAGTCTGAGTTATGGTTAGATCATAAGATAAAATGAGTTTAAAATTGCAATCATTTTGTGGACATTTTAAAAATAGCTCACATTTCTCGGCAGATTGAAATTAGAGTTAGAAATCTTTGGGGATGAAACTACAATTTTCACACTACCTAATGAAAACCATGGAGTCATCTAAAGTGAGCTTATACATCACTGAATGAACCCCTAAATGAACTGCACTTGCTGTGTTGCTAGTTAATTGTGGTTAATCCTGGGTCAGAGTTGAAGCTAGGCTTTCTATGCCCAGATTTAGCATTTCATTCCTCTAGGGTAAATGTTCCCGTGTGCTTATTTGCATAGCTAATAAAAAGGATTAAAATATACTAACTCAAGATTAAAAGAGATACCATATTAAAACACTTCAAAGGGGAGAAATAATATAACCCAAGTAAATCAAGCAGGCTGTGAATACTGAGACCTACTTTTACTCCACTTTCTATTTAATAGACAAATACCCTAGGTCAGATTTTTCTCTTTATAAAGTGCTTATCAAAGTGACTTCACACCGTAGAACATTGTGTTCCTTTTTGCATGCCAAAAGATGGTTACATGGTATGCCTAAACGAGTCATTCTTTCCCTATTAGTGAGAAAAAGAAAATGAACTTTCCTAATGAGAGGACAGTGTGTCTTAACCCCAGGGTCAACTGATGGAAAATGGAACAGAATAGAAGCTCTAGCAACATACCCAAATATGCAAGGAAATGATCTATGGCCCAGGTGAGTGACATTGCTCCTTTATATGGAAAACAATGAAATTGGTTTGATGACTCACACCATACAGATAAAACTTACTCATCTTTTAATGACCTAAATATACAAAACAAAACCTGAAAATTTTTAGAATTTAAAGAAGTTCTTTATAAAATTAAGGGAAGAAAGATTTTTTTTAAGATTTATTTATTTATTCACACAGAACTGGGGTACATGCCAGAGATGTGGAGGGTGAGAGGATTCACCAGAGACAGAGAGGGGAGCAGAACAGGCAGATAGACGAAGTACACTGCTGAGGGGAGTAGCGGCCAGTCAGGAGAGGTCTGCCACGCCATGTGGTCACCTCCGGGGCAGGCGGGAATCGAACTCATGAGAAAGTGGCTTTAGATTCTTAGTGCAGTGCTTTAACCTGCTGCGCCACCAGGGAGGGCCGGAAGAAAGATTTTTTAAGATATAAGACAAAGATTTGCTAACCGTAAGAAAAAGTGACACCTATGATTACATTAAATTAAGGAACTTATTAAATCAAATGAAAGTATAATAAGAATATAAAATAAGCAACATACAGGAAGATATCTTCAACACAGAACCAGTACAGAACATTCAGAACATAGGCAAATCAGTAATTAAAAGACTAACAGCTCTGTTATATATATATATATATATATGAAAGGCATTTTAAAAGGAAGGAAATGTGAGTGGTCAAAATACATGAAAAGAAGCCTGGTTTTATTTGAAATTAGTAAAATCTATTTTAAAACCATGACGAGATACTTTTTTTCAAAGTAACTGTATTGCTTATAATTAAGATTTCTGGTAACGCATGAAATGTTAATGCTATGTATTAACAGAAAATCTTATTAGTGGTAAAAAAGGTTGACATGCTATTTTGGAAAATAATGTACTATTTGTAAAGATAAGCACTCATGGTCTATACAAGCCAATGATCCCCTTCTACTAAGTTTCTACCACGGAGAGATTTACACTGCATGATCCAGGATTTCGTATGAAAAGAACCAATATAGTAGCATTGTCCATAATAGCTAAAACCTAGATGAACTTAGCCTGGAAAACAGGTAGACTGTTGTGTAGCTACAAAGTGGAACAATCAACAGAAACTAAAACAAATGCTTTATAGCACAAAAACTTAGATGATTTTTAGAAATTTAATGCCAGAAAAAAAATATTGCACAAATCTACATGTATGAAGCATCTTTCAGTGAAGCTAGAAGTTAAAACAGGGCAAAATAATGATCTTTGGGATAGGAATATATAGGGCATAATAAAATTATATTAAATAAAATCCAAGGACATGACCAATCCTAAAATCAAATTAATGAATATATCTGTTGTGGACAGATAAGGGGGATAAAACAGGAAAAGAAAATTAGGAGATGCAAGATTTTTGAAATATTCTGATTTTATATTTTGTAAAGGGATGCAGGAGTGTTTATGAAATAATCATAGCCTCTGATTATTCTAGAAGTGTTTGTATATGTAGTGTATTATTTAATAATTCTCAAAATAAATCAAAAGCATACAAGCCCAGTATGACTGTTTTTCATAGCAAATGCACAGTGGTTGATCGATTAGCTGTTGTTTAAGGCATAAAAGCTGCAGCTTGAAACTAATCTGGGAAGAAGGTGAAAGAAAGGTATGAATGTTTTCTAAGGAAAGTATGGGGATCTGATGTTGCTTTTCCAACCAGAAGGTCAATTCCAGTTGCTTGAGAGGTTCGCAACCTAGTAACTGCATCATAAAATAGGAACTTGAAGATGAGTTAAGTGATTTTTACATTATTTCCCAATAGATCTCAGGCAGATAAATGAGATCTCACCTGAAGATTAAGCAAATTCTGTTTCTATAAAAACACACAGAAAAGAAAAAGAAATCAGCAGAGGTGTATGGCTGAATTAAGCGTCAGTTTGTCTATGAAAGTGGAACCTGGGACATTTCATCACAGTCACCATTGAAAAAGAAAAATGCCTGCAGCCCCATTGAGAGGAAGCACCTCTCTCTGATGGACAATGGAAAAAATGGACAGTAAATGTGTGAGTGACATGAGTGAAGTGTGTGTTTGCAAGGGGTTGGGAGTAGGGGAGAGAGGTTAGGGAGGCAGGAGAATAATTTTCTAAGCTCGAAATTGAATGATGAATTAATCTGGAGAATATTGGTCCTTCCTTCAGGAGTTCCTTCCTGAAATCTTACCTATCTTCATAGAAATGTTTACTTTTAATTTAATCCTGAGACCTATAAAGTGTATTTCACATACTTGCTTGCTATTTTCTCTGCCTTCATTCTCTGTATAAAGGCTTTTGGATTTTGACTTTGTTCCTTTATAATTGTGTGATCTTTGGGAAATGTTTATAACCTCAGCTGTAGAAGGGGGAGAGAGACACCCAAATCATTGTTTTTGTTTTTCTTTTTTTGTGAGAATTGAATTGACAGAAATATAGCTTTTGACTTGTATTTCTAACACTAAAGTCAGTTAACTGTTGCATCAGCAACACCTCAGTGATAAAGAAAAGAAACAGGAGTTGTGGAGCAGGCTGTAGGATGCAGGATGCTGGTGGGAGCAAGATCTCTGCCCTTTTATTGACAGAGAAGGGTGGTCAAACTGAATCCTGGAGATAGATCTTCAGGAAGGGTGAATAAACCCCAGACTTCACCCATGGCTCCAATTTTATTAACAAGAGGTTCCACTGATCAGTTCCTGGGGGGCAAAGCACCTCAGTCTCTGGCCCTCTGGGAATCCAGGCCATACCTCTGATGTAAATCTATTGCCCCAGGGTGATCAAGCATCCTGCTCTTATCTAAATTGAAAGGAGCCCTCTACAGTCACAATTAAATGAATGCATGACCTCTGCCTTTTTTTTTAAAAAAACTGAAGTCCAACTTAGAGAGATGATTTAGTCTGGAAGGTGTGCAAGGCACATTGTGATCGCATGTAACCTACATTCTCATTTTAAGCACTTAGTTCAAGTTGTCCTGAGGGCCAAAGAAATTTGCCTGGTGGAGGCAGAGGGAAGACTGGACTTACTTGGCTGGGTTTCATGGAAAACACTTCCTGCATGTCTGGGCAGATAGCAAAGTACATCTATCTATCTTCTGTCCATGTGATCTGAGAATTCTGCCTGAACATGAATAATTAAAATAACTGTGAAGGACCCTTCTACAGTCTTGTTTTACTATTTCAACCTCAGTGTTTTTCTGGGGAGTCAACTATCTGACTGATAGCTTTACTTTGATTGAGAGCTAATTTTTTTTCCCTTTATGAAATACTCCCACCTTATCATGTGTCACATATATAATTAATTTCAGCTGTCGCTTAAAATTTGACAGTATATTTTTCCTCACTTGTTTATTCTGTATAACTCAGGTTGAAATCATTTAAAAGTAGATGAGAAGAAATTTCATTTTCTTTAAAAAGGTCCAAAAGTTGAGTGTTGTTTATTTAGCTATGCCTTTTGAGTGAAATAATTCCAGGAAAAGTTGAGAAGACAACTGTCTTTTCCTAGACTATTTTTTCCAAAGTGTTTAGAAAACAGAAATTTGTCAGTATTTTATGATTCTGAAATTTACAGATGGAAATAAATTTTTGAAGTTCAATACTTAGAGGAAATTTGAAGCAATTTTCTAAGTAAGGTCACTTCCTTCTAACTTATCAAATGGAGATAATAGCTTAAGTAACACAAATAGAAAATTAAGATGACTGAATCAAAAAATGATACACTTTACTCATCCTTTCATTTACAAACCTACATCTTTATTTTACTTGACAGTGGAGACCAGTGAGCATGATATATTCAAGCAGAAATCCCATGCCCCAAATCCTAGGGAAGCAATTTTCAAAATTGTTAGACATTAATACTTAATGGATATATTTATCATCTTTATAATTTTGAGACATATATGAAGATAGTATAAAGCTAAAAACAATACATATTAAAGAAGCAGAGCTTCCCTAGACAAAATCCCATAGAACTTAACATCAAATACAATGTGATTTAAAAAAACTTTTCAAAAGGATGTTAAAAAGACTTCTACAGAAATTTGGAACATATTAATCAGAGACAACAGACAATATTTTGTAAAATGTGAGGAACTGTGTTTGATGGTATTCATACACATATATTATTAGAAGTATTATTTTCTAGTTTTGTCAATCGGGATACTAGATAAAAACTCTCTTAAAGCATAGCTTCAGAATAATTTACCCTTACACACGCAGAGACCATAACTCATTTCCATCGAGCTCAGAAAACTTGCTGCTATTTTTGGGCAAATACAAAAATGATCTATAGATCTCTTTCAAATCTTACCTGCCATTGAGGACATCTTTGCCCTTTGTTTGAATATGTGGTTGCCGTGCCAGGGTTTCTAGACCTCCACGCTTCATCTGCATTGTGTCAGTGATGAAAACCCAGTACTCGCTTGGATGTAATTTGTGAACCACTATATTTTCCTACCTAACTATTCAGTATTTAGGGTTCTTGTTTATTTATTTAAGTTTGTTTATTTATGCATACATGAGCTAGGGTATAGACCAGAGGTGCAGAGGGTGAAATGAGTTACCAGAAACAAAGTGGGGAGCAGAACCAGCATACTACTGAGGTGAGCAATGGTTGAAGCAGGAGAGGTCTGCTGTGCTCTGTGGGTCATCTGACTGGCTGGGAATCGAACTTGTGCTATAGTGGCTGTGGGCAGCTTCAGAGCTTCACTTTAACACGTTGCCCCACCAAGGAGGGCCCAGGATTCTTGTTTATTTAAAACCCAGGCAACCATATAACCCGCTTGTCAATGTCAGTCAGCTTCCCTTTTTATTAAAATAATTGGTGATTCAAGAGATTAAAGTATAAGAGCCAGAGGGCTATGGGAGTCCCAGGTATTGGTGGATGTGATGCTTAGAAATATCATTCCTTGGACATATTCTGCTCATCAGCAGAATGGGCAAGATAGATTTGTCTTTTGGGTTGTTCTCAGAGAATGTTTTTTATTCTTAAAGGTGTGACATTTTCTGAAATTTGTAACAATTTTAACCAATTTCTTCTATGCTGCCTACCATACCAGATATTGATAATCAAAACCTATAGTGCATACTTTAGAAATCAGTGGAGCTATTATTATTGAGAACATTGCTATTATTAAAGTCTCACACTTAGAAATTGGTCTTAGCACATTTGTATCCCAGATATCTTTGTAACTTGTCTATTTGTGGTGTTTCCACTTGAACATAACTATTAATATCTTGTTTCCTCACATATACATTATTGGGTGATTTTTATTTTCCAGATTTTTTCCCCTCAAAACAGCTTATTAATTTAGGAGAAAAAAAAAACAGCTCTTAATCTTGGCTTATACCACATAGAATTATCTGATGTCTGAGAATCAAATCATCTTTATTTGTAAAACATGCTACAATAACTTTGTGTGTTTTAAATCTCATTTTTTCATCCAAATCCACACATTTCTATTCTTGCCCAGCAATAGGCATCTTGGGGTATAAACGTTTTGGTGAGTACCTTATTTTATACCCTTAGTCCCTCAGGAGTAGGTTGGTGTAGTCAGAAATGACAAAGAGAAAGCTGTGCCAGCCTCTGCTGCCCTCATTGCTTTGACTGGAGGTTGGCTTATACAGTTTGAACATTCCAGAAGCCCCCGTGTCCACAGGCTTAATTTGATACATGTCTATATAAACACTGTTCAACATTTTATTTTGTGGTATCATTTGGGGGGGGGCATACTGTTCCCTTCTCCAGACCTTAAAACAATGGATTTGGGCTAGAATGCTGGAATTCCACCTGTTTTACTATTTACCTCACTGGCACATTATTTTTCTCATTTTAATACATTTAGCATATAAAAATCATGCTAGTATGGCAACCCAGGCTGTCTAGGTATATGCACTTTACTAATATCTGCTCCCCATTCTTTATTTGGTGACACTCTAAATATGTATTTGGACCATCTCACCTTTGTGACCCTTCCATCTTGTTTTGTATTTCTCCCAGGTCTTGTTGATCCATATAATTTCCTTCATTTATTAACTATTCATTTCATTCCTACTGTGTATATTAATATCTTTCCTTCCTATTCTGTAGGTCCCCCCCTCTGAATTCCCTCTTGATTAGCACTACCTGCTGGAAACCATGGGTGTTTCTCCGCAGTTAGAGAAAGACTCCAAGTGACTCATGGGACCACACATACTATTTTAAGGCAGGGTGGGCTGGGCCATGTAGGGGTAGGGCTGGGCAGGCCGATGGAAGGAAGAAAAGAACTCTGGTTGCCAAGCAACTGAGCAGGCTTAGAGTTTTCAGATGCCATCCCACGTGACATGTGACCAGACACTGGGAGTGTAGTCAAGCATAACAGCAATAATTTATTAGCTTAAAACAAAACAAAACTGTAATGCCTCTTATAAGAAATAGCATGTTCTTATACCTATTCCCTTCTCTAAAGTCCACAACTGTCAATGAAGCGGACAAGAGCTACACAATACATCGTCAATGAAATCTAGAATTGGTTAAAACTCCTTGACTTAAAGTGCAGCTTTTGAAAAATATAGCTAAATGAGGAACTCAGATAAAGGAAGTGAAAACACCGAGAGCTAGGGCATGCAGTCTACATTTGAACTAGGTTGCGGCAGCTACCATTTGGAGAAAGCAGATAGTCCAAAGATAACGCTTAGAACAACCTCCGGCTGGGAACAAGACAAGACTATCCTCAGAAAAGCAGCAGGGCTGATCTCAAGGAGGAGTGGCAGATTTTCTTACTGTTCAACAAATTAGCCTCTTACAATTAGAATTTGGAGGATAGAGAGGTAGAAGAATAAGGTAGGCTAGAGAAAGAAAAAATGCAGTTTTGCTACATGTATAGCTTTCTCTACATATGTTATATCACTGGAAGTTAGTAGACTTTTTTGAAAGAAACACTTATCTCACAATGGCCGGCCTAACACTTGGAGTGCAACAAACTAGTTCAGAGAATGTAGCAGGTGTGATTCACTTAGGTGCACCTATGGGAACACACGCATACACACACACACACACACACACACACACTTTTGAAATTTTCAGTTTTTCTGCCACTCGCACCTCCCTGATTCAAATCCTTTCCCCAAACTTGAGTGAATAATAGATTTGTATGGAATGGACTTAGTTTAACACAGAGAAAGGAAGAGTAGGATCCACATGGAAATTCTGCTTGGATATTATCTGTAAAAAGTAATTAGGAAGGAGAATAGTAAGTGCAAAGTACATGAAGAATATTTAAGTACTACTTCAGGAAAGAGAAGATAATTCACAAAAACTTTCTTAATATTAGCAACATTTTTTTAAAAGAAATAACTGTAAAAAAAAAAAAATCCTTTTGGCCCTCCCTGGTGGCGCAGCGGGTTAAAGCACAGCACTGAGAATCTAAAGCCGCTTCCACATGAGTTCGATTCCCGCCTGTCCCGGAGGTGACCACATGGTGTGGCAGACCTCTCCTGACCCGCCCGCTGCTCCCCTCAGCAGTGTACTTCATCCATCTGCCTGTTCTGTTCCCTACTCTGTCTCTGGTGAAGCCTCTCACCGCCCCTGAGCCTCTGGCCTGTACCCCAGTTCTGTATGCACAAATAAATCTTTAAAAAAAAAAACCTTTCAAGACAAAGAAATGCAGTAAGAGAAACCCATGTGAAGTGTCAATAAATCAGTATGCAAACCTTAAAGAAGAATGAAGTCTTAACATAAAATATCAAATAAATAAAATCAAAGAAGGAAAGAAAATAAAATAGGACACTGCCAAAAGCAGATTCAGGAGCATAGAGGCTAGATTTGAAAACATCACATAAAATAAAATGGAAAAAAGCAAAAAGAACATTTCAAGAAAAGATGAAACATACAAAAACAGGCATTCCCATAAATGGATCCCATTTCTGAAAGTCAGAAAATTTCACATAACTGGAAGACTTTCAATAACCTAATTGAGGAAAATGTTTCTAAAATAAAGTGCTAATTCTGCACATTGAAAGCTATTCCTAAAAATACTGTAGATAATAAAATAGATTCTAGTAATATTAGCGAACTTCACCACCAGCCAACAGTCCTGTAGATGCAATGGTAGAAATGTCCCCTCCAGTCAGGGGAGGCTTCCAGAGCACTGAGCTTGGCACAGCAGAATCCAGGCCCAGAGACAGCAGAGTCCTAACCAACATAGAGACAGTGACTTGTGGAGCTCATGATGATATCAGGGAATATTATACCCTATATTATGTAAAATAGCCATTATTATGTGTATTGGGAATAATTTTGCTTTGAATCAGAAATACAAATGCCATTGTCTCGTTTTCTTTGTAGCTAGAAGTAAATGAGTGTATCAGATTAAATCATCACAGAGAGTTTTAAGTAAAATTCCTAAAATTTTTTTAAATATAAAAGAGAAAGAATTCATAACATGCTTCAATAAAGAAATAGAAAACAAAAACATATAAATAGTACAAAACATAGTAAGCTTTACAAATTACCATGATGAAGAAATCCAGACAGAAAGAGACAAAATAAAGCAAGAGAACACAGTGAACATATTGCAAATAAGGTTGGAAAAAAAAATAAAATCAAGCTTTCATTTTATAAAATAAATATACAGAGTTTAGTCTAAACTAATATTCAGTACATGTAAATTAAATGCCTACAAATACAGACTTTCAGTTTAAAAGCTATGCCCTTTAGGCTATCTACAAAAGATATACTTCGAACAAAATGCCACAGAAAGGCTAAAAAGTTAAAAAGATCTCTGACAAAGGTAAACAAAGTATAGCAGGGCCATAATATTTAAATAAGATAGGATTGAAGGCCCTCCCTGGTAGCAAAATAGGTTAAAATAACACCATGACGACTGCAGCACATCACTGCAGCACATCACAAGTTCGATCCCCCACCAGGGAGGTGACCCACATGTGGAGGCAGACCTCTCCCAACGTGCCTGCTGCTCCCCTCAGCAGTGTATTTCAATAGGTCTGTCTGTTCTGCTCTCCACTCTGGTGAATCCTCTCACTCCTCACATCTTTGGCTTGAACCCCAATTCTTGTGTGCATGAATAAATATTTATAAAAATAAAATAAATTACAAGACATTTGAAAATGCAGAAGTACAGAAAATATGAAAATGATTTAATATAGGAAATATAGTACTTAGAATGTCTAGCTTACTTCTTTTATACCATAAAGATAAATGCATGAATTCAAATAGTCCTTAAGTATGGCAATGCACACCCTCATCCAACTGTATCCACTAAAATTAGAGAATTGATTTTATTTTTAAAATGCCATATAATTCTTAACAAGATGAACATGTGTAGGCCTCAGAGAAACCCAGGTAAATTACAAAAAGGAAATAATCTACGCAAGAATTTTGAATCATTGATACTGAATTAAAAATAAAGGTGCAAGGTTTTATGAGTCCCCTCCAAAAAAATTGCTTTTCCGCAAATATGATGAAAACTGACTTTAGCCCAATATGCATAATTAGTCTGAGACAATCACACGTTTGAACTTTGCCAGGAGAGAGGCTGGTGACTCCCTAGCTATGAATACTAATGTGCTGATTCTCAAATGTCATAGAGCTGCAGATCAAAGACTGGACCCTAGCCCCAATCATGCCAAGCACCAGGAGGGTGATTTCCCCCAGACATAAACCCTGAGCTGAGGCACAAGTCTGAAGCCAAAGTTCTTCCACTTCATATTTTTAGTGTCTCCTGGTTCCCGGCCACCACAGGGGAAGAGGCAGTGTTTTCCTAACTATGCAACTTAAAAGTTCCAGATCCAAAGTCTGGGGCCATGTGCAGAGTCAGAGTTCAGTCTTTCTAAATATCTCTGTGATATCCAGGGGTGCAGTGGGCAAGGAGACCTCTACCCCTTGTTATTTCTCCTGTATCTGTGTGGTTTCTTCAATAAGTAAATATTTCCCCTACTAGATGGCCTATGCTCCCTGGTGGGTATAGTATTGTTTATATAATTTTAATGATGGGAAAAATATTTTTTAAAAACTGAAAATTTTACTATGCTTTCTTAACCTCTTTGCTAAAATGACAATAAACTGTAATTTCAGTAAATTAGGTAAACATAAATAAAAACCTAAGAGGATAGAGCTAAAACTGAGTTTAGTGTAATAGGTATAATATATTGTGTGTGTGTGTGTGTGTGTGTATACATATATATACAATCTGCACATTACAAAATGCTTATACTTTAAAAATCTTCCACAAAATTAATTAATTCTTGATTTACCAAATCAGAAAAACAGACCTAAAAGGAAAAAAAGTAGTAAAGTGGAAATGCATTAGAGAACAAATAAAAAGGATTAATGAATAAAATCAAAGAACTAAATCAAATTTAGCTCTTTAAAGTAATAACTAATAACATGAAACTACTAGTTTTATCTAGAATAAAAATGTCACACATTTCCAAGAAATTAAAAATGAAAACCTTTATTCATTCATCAACTAATATTTACCGAATTTCGATTATAGGTCAGGAACATTTCCAGGTAAGTTTTGAGTATACAACAGTGAATGAGACAGAGCAAAAAAGCAAAAGTGCTGACCTCCTGGAGCTCCTATTCTCAAGCAAAGACAGAAAATAAATATGATAAATATGTAAAGTATGTTAGATAGTAATAAGTTCTAAGATAAACATTACAAAGAGGAGGGAGATGTACAGAAAATTTTTGTTTGCAGTTTTTTCTAGGGTGGCTAGAAAGTGGCATCTGAAGACTGACCTGAGGTTGGTGAGGAACAGGGTAGACTAAAATGTGTTAGGGGCCTCCCTGGTAGCCTAAGTGTTAATGAGCACTATCACCTCTATGGCTTCAGGTCCATCCCCAGCCAGAGAGCTGACCCACTTATTGATATAGACCTCTCCTGCCATGCCCACTGCTCCCTTTAATAGTGTGTTTCAGTAAGTCCACCTGTTTTTCTCCCCACTCTGTCTCTAGTGAAACGTCTCACCACTGGCCTATACCCCAGTTCTTCTATGCCAAAACAAACAAACAAGCAAAAAATATGTTAACATATTTGCTAGGCAGCCATCAGGTCCACAGTCCCAAGTAAAAGTGAAATGCACAGCAAGCCTATGTTTTTCCTCTAGCACTTTCAGCTACAGAGGGGAACATGAAACAAGTAGATAGATCTTGGCTTAGAACAGAGACTAACTGAAAGGGGCACTGTGAAATGATGGGCGATATATGGGATTGAGTTCATGGTTTGGCCACAGGTGGAATTTAAAGTTGGTAAGGCAATATTTAAGAACCAGAGGAGGACTCTTATTTTCTAATATTGGAAAGTTTTTTATTCTGTAGGCTGCCTTTAGAACTCTGTCATATATACATACATATATATACATATATATATGTATTAACCATTATTGGTCTTCATTGAAGTGACAACGTAGAGTAACACCACCAAGGAGCAGAGCCTGAGGACTTAAACACAGGGGCCAATGAAAGGATTTCTCAGAGAAGCAGGTCTCCAGGAGAGGAAAAAGGCTATCGGGTATGGGATGCAGCTGCTCACAAGAGCTTCAGGAAGGCCTTATATTTGGCCATGAACAGGGTAGACAGAATATTCAGCTGTTGTTGAAGTTTCTTCAGTGTCATATTCTGCTTTTGCTGCTCCCCCATCACCTGCTGCCTGTGGTAACTGACACAGAAATTCACCTGGCCCTCCACTATGATTCCCATGGCTTCTTCAGGGATAGGAGGATCAGGAAAGATCTGCTGGTCCAGCAGAGCATTAAATTTCTTAATTTCTTTGGATATAAGATCCTATTGTCTTGAAGAAGAGCCATGGCCTTCAAGCCCAATAGCACTGTGTGTATCTCACCAGCACCTTCACGGGATGTATGCCTCTCTGTTAGGCTAGATGTAGACAATGAGTCAAGTTTGACATGGCTGGTCTCTGGATTTCCTTAGGCCTTCCTTTCCCTATAAAAATGGCCATAATCAGGTCAACAAGCATATGAAAAAATGTTCAATATCACTCATAATAAGGGAGATGCAAATTAAAACCACAATGAGATACCACCTCACCCCAGTGAGAATGGCCCATCTTCAAACAACTAGCAACAAGAAATGTTGGTGAGGATGTGGAGAAAAAGGAACTCTTCTGCACTGCTGGTGGGAATGCAAACTAGTACAACCACTATGGAAAACTGTTTGGAGGTTCCTCAAACTGCTAAACATGGAGCTTCCCTATAACCCAGCAATCCCACTCCTAAACACTGATTGAAAAAGATACCTGCACCCCTATGTTTATTGCTGCTTTATTTACAATTGGAAAAACATGGAAGCAGCCCAAATGCCCAAAAGTAGATGACTGGATTAAAAAGATGTGGTACATATATACAATGGAATATTACTCAGCAACCAAAAAGAGAAACACATGTCTTTTGCAGCAACTTGGGTAGAGCTGGAAAAGATCATGCTTAGTGAGATAAGCCAGAAAGAGAAAGAAAAATACCGGATGGTTTCACTCATAGCAGGAGTATAATGGACCAGGTGAGAAAATAACAAGAATAATGAACAGCCATATACCAGAGACATTTTGTGGGGGTGGAGTGGGGCATGGGATCAAAAATGGGGGTGGGGTGGGGAGGGAAGTGCACAGGATTATGGTGATGGCACACGGGTGACTTGGTGATGGGAAACCTGCAGGGATTACAATTGAGATGGAAAAAAAATGTACAAAATGATGTAAAAATAAACTGTTATTAAAAAAAAATGGCCATAATCACTGTTTAGGTGCCAAGAAATATAAAACTCATCCTATTTAATGATACTGGGAGAGAAAGAAGCTGACTTCATGGTCTCTTATTGATGGTGTTAGGTCTTCAGGGAACCAGAACAGATTCTGCTCTCTTGCAAATGCAGGAAATATTCGTCTCAATACTTTCAATTGTTTTCTTAATGCCTACTTATGTTTTATTGACATCTTCTGAGTCAAAGAATGACAATTTTAATTTCCTAAAAATGAATTCTAATTTTACTTTTAATAAAAAAGAACAGAAGCCTGAGGAATGTTATTAGAATTAATATTTGTTTTGACAAAACCAGGTGAACTCTATCAGTTAGTCTTTGAAAATTAGATGATAAAATTATATGCTAAAATTTTGAAGTTGGAAAAAAAACAGTGTGTCTGCACTACTACATTTACTTAATTTTGCTTTGTTTTGCCAGAAACTCACATTTCAAGTGACAGTTTATACACTGACTTGTGAAAATAGAAAAATCTGCTATTTGTGGAGCTACAAAAAAATGATTTTATTCTTTATATGCATACACAAGTCAATGAACTTAATCTTGCAAGAATGCTTATGAGCGCTGTTTTGAGTTGACTCACATTTATTGTATTAGAAGAGGTGTTTGTTGATAAAGTTAAACAAATTTAGGATGAATCTTGAATGCAAGACTCCTGAATCATAATTTTAAGTAAATGGTTGTATTCTATTCCATTGCATTCAAATACACCAATCTTTTCAATTTACTAGTGAATGTTGATGAGTGTATTGACTAGAGAAGATTATGGACACCATTTATTAATTCATGAAATATCATTTATTAGGCACCCACGTGTACCAGGTGCTGCACTGCGTAGGAAAGATAGGAAGGTAAAAACATCTTTGCCTTTATTCTTGAATTTGGGATATAAGCCTGTACACCTTTTTATTTAAAAAGATTGTAAAAAGTACCATTAGATGCATTTGAAAATGATACTGAAAGAGCAAAAGTACAAACAAAATGCTATTTGGAATGGTGGTCTGATATTAATAGAATAGAAAATTCATTTTTTTATAATTGTCTTATTTTCAATTCAACAAAGCATTTAGAGAACATATGGTGATACTAGCTTGCAAGCAATCATGCCTAGCAAATACAATTGCACTGACAGTAATCTCTATGGGGAGAGGTTTCACATATGTGAAGAACAATGTAGCACAATCCAGAAGCATCAGGCTGGAAAAAAGTTGAAATAGAACAAGTATGGGTAGTTTCTAGTGGAAATTTTTCAAAAAAACCATGTACTGACTAGAGTGAATTTACTTACAGGAGATGAAGAATATAGATTCAATACTGCTCTTGATAGTAGAACTTAAGGAATTTGAACACTGCTATTGTTTTCTCTTAAGGTCATTTTGGAACAGATAAAGAAATAAAAAATAATTTGAAAAGATTTAAAAACATGGTTTTATGGTAGATTTTATCTCTCAGTACACAGATTGTATCAAAATATAATAGAATATACAAACTAAAAATTATAAGCTTATTTTATTTATGGGAAAATTTTAAATAAAATATTTGCAGACAAAATTCATCAGTATATTCAAAGTGCACTTTGAAATTTATTTCAGAGAATGCAAGGTAGTTTTTTCATATATAATTTATTTATTTATATATATTTTGCATCCTTGCTCATTTTTATATAGTATTTGCTTTCTTTTCTCAGGTGTAGTCCCCACAGAATTCCCATCACCAATTCACCTGTGTACCCTATTCATAGTTCTTTTGCTGTTCCCACCCTCACTTTGATCTCTTTCCCAAGCCTCCTGTGCAGAATATCTCTGATTTATAGTTGTTTGTCTATATATATATTTTTTCCTAGATCCTTTATATTCCTCCTATAAGTGAAAATATCTGGAATTTTCCATTTTCCTTCTGACTTAGTTCACTGAGCATAATCTCTTGTAGCTCCATCCAAGTTGCTATGAATCACATTACTTTGTCTTTTTGATTGCTGAATAGTTTTCTAGTGTGTATATAGACCACATGTTCTTGATTCAGTCATCTATTTTTGGAATGCAAGAAAGTTCTAACATTAGAAACCTATCAATGAAATACTTATTATTAATATAAGTGAAAGAGTAAAAGATTTTATCAAAAAACAGTTTTTGTTAAAATTTCATAAGCATTTCTGACTAAAATGAAATATCTCTAATGTAAAATAGAAAAGGAAAGACATTTTCTTTTAAAAAAATTATTTCTTTATGCATACAGAAATGAGGTATAGCCAGAGGTACAGGGGCAGCAAGAGGATTCACCATAGAGTGGGGAGCAGAACAGGCTGATAGACAAAGTACACTGCTGAGGGGAGTAACGGGCAGGTCAGGAGATGTCTGCTGAGCCATGTGGATCACTTCCAGGGTGGGGCTCAAACTCACACTGAAGCAGCCATGGCTTAGCTTCTCAGTACAGCACTCCAATCCGCTGGGCCACCAGCAAGGGCCCAAGGAAAGCCATTTTCTAATATAACTAACCCCAATATGACATAAGCCTAAACTTAACTAACATTAAATTGAATAACATAAGAAGCCAAGAGTACACATTCAAGAAATATAAGTATCTTCTATAAATGGTGTTGGAAAAACTGGACAGCCACATGCAAAAGAGAGAATCTATATTCACTATCTCACATCTTATACAAAAATTAACTCAAAATGGAGTAAAGATATAGCTGTAAGACCTGAGACCATAAAATATCTCCACTTTGTCCCTGGTAAATTCTCTCACCTCCCCTGAACTTCTGGCCTACACCCCAGTTTTGCATGAATAGATAAATCAATCTTTAAAAAAAGAAAGAAAATATAGACAGGACCCTCCATAACATTGGTTTTAGTGATATGCTAATGGATTCATCTCCATCATCAAGAGATATAAAAATAAATAAAAACAAATGGGATACAGCAAACTAAAGCTTCTGCTTTAGCGAAAGAAATGAATAATTAAAATAAAAAAGAAGACACCTTACTGAATGGGAAAAATATTTACTCATCATATATTTGATATGGGACTGATATCCAAGATCTATAAGAAACTTGTACAACTTAACAAATGTAACCAACCCAATCTAAAAAAACAAAACAGCTAATTAGGCCCTTCTTCAAAGAAGACATACAGCTGGCCAACAGATACATGAGAAAATGTCCACCATCACTTATCAACAGGGAAATGTAATCAAAGTCCACAATGAGATACTATATTACACTTGTGATATAATGGCCCATCTCAAAAAGTTCAGAAACAAGTTTTGATGAGGATGTCCAGAGAAAGGAACCCTCACACATGGTTTGGGAGGAATGGAACTTCATTTTGTGGAAAATAAATGGAGTTTTCTCAAAATATTAGAAATAATTTCACTATATGGCCCAGCAATTATACTTTTAGGTAGCTTCGTGAATACTACAAACACTTATTTGAAGGGATATACACACTTCTTTGTTCATCGTGACACTACTTATAATAGTCAAGTTGTGACAAAACCTAAGTGCTCAAGGAGAGATGAGTAGATTAAGAAGATGTGAGATATAATATATACATATTATACACACATGTACATATAATGAGATGCTACTCATGAGTAAAAAATGATGATTTGTGACAACATGGATGAAACTGAGAAGGATAATGCTAAGCAAAATAAGTCAGACTAGAAAAACACTGAGACACTTATATATGGAATATAAAGGAAAAAATATTTGGTCAAAACCAATTCAATAGTAAACCCTAGAATTCTGTCTGTAGCATAAAGATGACCAGAACTGGGGTACAGACCAGTATGCGGAGGGTGAGAAGATTCATCAGGGACAGAGTGGGGAGCAGAACAGGCAGATTGACGAAGTACACTGCTGAGGGGAGCAGCGGTCGGGTCAGGAGAGGTCTGCTGCGCCATGTGGTCACCTCCGGGGCAGGCAGGGGATCGAACTCATGCAGAAGTGGCTTTAGCTTCTTAGTGCTGTGCTTTAACCCGCTGCGCCACCAGGGAGGGCCAAATATGGGAGAAAATTTTAAAAATCTAAATAGAAACAGTTGGTGGGTATTTTCCTTACCAAATATTAAATGCCTATAGTCAAAATGGCATATGGCACATAGCTAACATCCTCTCTGTGAAAAAGTAAAAACTATCTACCTAATGTCAAAAACAAAACAAAAATGCCCCCTTCTTTCACTTTAACTGGAAGTTTGAATGAAAGAAAAAGAAATAACGCCACCTAGACTAGTATGAATGGAATGAAGTCAAAGTACTTTTACTCACAGATGATATGCACATGTCTGTAGAACATCATAAGGAATCCACATACACACACAATTAGAACAAATAACTGAGGTTAGCAATTTCAGAATATATGAGCATTATTCAAAAATCAATAGCATTTCTAGATACCAGCAAAACATAATCCAAAACTATAAGGAAGCAAACAATTCAATTTACATTGGAATCAAAAAGAATAAAATAGTATTTAAGAATACATTTAGGAAAATAAAATTCAGCCTTGTATAGTTAAAACTATATTACTAGAGAGTATTGTTACCATGATCATAATGAATAAGACTTTTCTACCATCTAAATGTAGATTTAATCTACCATCTAAATGTAGATTTAATCTAAATGTAGATTTAAAAAAAATTTTATTTATGCATACAAGAACTGGGGTACAGGCCAGAGGTGTGGGGATGAGAGGATTCACCTGAGACAGAGTGGGGAATGAATTAACAGATCTTCTGTAGTACACTGCGGAGGGGAGCAGCGTCTGGCCAGGAGAAGTCTGCCACGCTATGTGGGTCACATCTCTTGGAACTGAACTTGTGCTGCAGTGTCTGTGGATAGCTTCATAGAGCTGTATTTCAACCTGTTGCACCACCAGGGAGGGCCCCAAAGAATGTAGATTTTGACAGTCATAATGGGGATGAGTGCCTATGGAGAAGTCCAAGACTCCAGCAGAGAAACTTCAGTGCAACCTGGTAGCAATACATATCCAAGACTAGCTGCACTGAAGAGGGTAAGCAGTTTCTCTTCACCCAGGCCACTTCTTCCCTAAGGTGTCACAGCTCAGTGTCAAGAAAAGGCTTTTATTTTTATCCTGGGGGGATATCAATCAGTGTGAGTGAGTTTGATGTCCCCAGTTGTGCAGACACACTTCTCACTCCATGCAAGTACTGAGTCATAAAATGTACAACTGGAGGTAGTGAGCTGCTGGAGAGCAGGCAAGACCTGCCTGGAATGGAATGTATTATAGAGATGTAGGTATTATTAGCTACTTTGTGGCCTCCCTCAGGAAGCCCATCCATGAGGCAGGCTAGGGATGCTTTCCCTGTAGATCTCCCAAATGGCCCACAGGGACCCCAATGCTCTGTGTGCCTTCCCTACATACCCCCTCACTCCACCACAGAATTTTGTAAACTGAAGAAAACAGGGAAGAAAGGGGACCCTCCTGCTGTCTCTTTTTCATACAGAGTTATTGTTAGGAGCCTGTTTACAGTTCTATTTGTCTAGGTGTATCTTCCCAGCCACTTTCTTTATGGGAGGATCATACTTTCTATGTTGCTCTAGAAGTGCTGGAAACTTCAATCTCAATTTCTGACCAGGAGATCTTATTTACAGTGATGTTTCTTTGCAGGGACTTAAAAAATGGGGGATTTAGTCTGCCTAAGTTACCATTAAAAAAATACTATAAATACACACAATGGAATATTACTCAGCAATGAAAAAGATAAATTCATGTCATTTGCAGCAACCTGTATGGAACTGGAAGGGATCATGCTCAGTGAAATAAGCCAGAAAGACAAAGAAAAAAGACCAGATAGTTTTACTTTTAGAAGGAATGTAGAGAATCCAAATAAAGGATCAGGAAAAAAAAGTAATTATAATAAAGTAAACATCAAAATTAATAGGCAACTCTAAACCCACAACATTTTACAGAATGGGAGAGGGGAGTAGGACCAAAACAGGTATGGGAGGAGCACAAGGGACTATGGTGATGGTACATGGGTGAATTGGTGGTAGAAATTTCACAGGGATTTTAACCAAGATAAGAAAGCATACATTGTACAAAAGTGAAGAATAATGTGAAAAATATATAAAACAGAAAAATAAAAAATACCATAAATAGATGGGTGCATTAAATATTAGGAATTTACTTCCATGAAGTTCTAGAAGCCCCAGATCAAAGTTGTAGTGAGGTAGAATCCTGGGTGGCAGAGGCTACCTTCTCTCTGAACCCTCACCATGAAAAGGGGTGTGTGGATAGAGAGATAACAAGCAAGCTTTCTGGGATTCTTTTTATAAGGACACTATTCTAGGTTAGTGCCTCCCTCAAAAAAAAATAATGTCTTATTTAAATTAATTAATTACCTTGAGATCTCTGCTGTAAATATGACTATACTAAGGACTGAGATGAATATATGAGTTTGGACAGGAGTATAAACATTCACTCTACAACAAGGTCTTCTGAACTATTTCTGTTTCACATATTCTATGTCTTTGCTGAAACAATGAACCAAGAATCCTTGTTCATATTTAGGAGGTAGGAAAAGGAAGAAATAGGCACAAATATCTCAAAAATATTATTTCATATTTAGAATAGAGAAATTATAGTATCAATTTAACTATCAATCAATCAGAGGGATAATTAATACATTACTATATACTCGTATCAGATATCATTATGAAGATAACAGAAACATGAAGTAGATTTATATGAATTGATTTGGATCACTAGCTTGCACATACATGCGCATAAATATATGTGTCATTTTATTAAAAGTTATTTTTTAGAGATTTATTTATCATACAAGAACTAGGTTACAGGCTAGAGGTGTAGGAGTTGAGAGGATTCCCCAGAGACAGAGTGGGGAACAGAACAGGTAGATTGACAAAGCACACTGCTGAGGGGAGCAGCGGGCAAGTCAGGAGAGGTCTGCTGCGCTAAGTTTTGTATATTTTTTTTCCTCCCCCTATGTCTTATTTGGTTCTCTTTTATTCCTCCTATAAATGAAACCTTTCTATATTTTTCTTCTCCTTCTGACTTACTTCACTGAGCATAATCCCTTCTAGCTCCATCCATGTCACTGCAAATGATGTGAGTTTATCTTTTTTGATTGCTGAGGATAGCCAAGTAATGGAACCAAGTGATGAATGGCTCAAGTCAAATCACACATTCTCTGGGTATGTGGAAGACAACTCAGCATGTGGAAGTGCTTAGAAAGACATTTTTAAATGGATGATACTTCCCTGCCCCCCACTCTCTCTCCTTTCTCATTTTCTGTTTTTCCCACTTTCTTTTCTCCCTGCTTTCTCTGCTTTTTGCCTTCTTATTTTATTCCAGTAAGATGATTTGTGGCTTAAATATTGAACTCACCTATTTAGCAGTTCAGTATATCAGAGTTGCCAGATTCCTTGTTCTCCCCAACACAACAGGAGTGTGGAACAGATCTATCAATTGTCTACTCTTTGATTTTCACTTTGCATGATTTTTTGCATAATGATGTCCTCCAGGTCAGGCAATTCAGTTTTTTTTTTTTTTTGAAAGAAAACTTTTAACACTGTCCCTTTACCTACAATGTCTTGCCCATTTAGGTCTGTCTGTTTTCATCTTTGGATTAGAGATCTATCCTGTATCATAATTCTTTCATTGAAATCTAATTTCTAAGTGAACTTAACAGTCACCCCCATTCTAAGACTCAGAAGTGTGTTACATTTAACCTTCTTTGTGCCCATTTATTTTTCATTTTTTAATATTTTTTTTACATCATTCTTCATTTTGTGCCTTTTTTCATCTCAGTTGTAATTTCCATGGGCTTCCCACCACCAATTCACCCGTGTGCACTCACCCGTCTTCATGCCAACTTAGTAGAAATTTAAAGTATCCATCTCAAGATTTGATAGTCAGAAAACCCATCTGAAAAATCAATGTCCTAGTTCTGAGTAAAAAATTACAGAGTGCTCTTAGACACAAAAGGAAAATTAAGTCTATAATTTTATTAAAATTTCTATATAAAGTCACAGAATAAATAATAAAGTATTCAGTTAGGGAAATCAGTGGACACAGGAAGGTAGACATGCATCATTAACATTCAAGAACCTTCTTTTCTCTCTACTCACCTTGCTAAGTTTAGGGGAAAAGAAATCATTCCTTAAGAAACAAAAACAGGGCCCTCCCTAGTGGCACAGAGG
This sequence comes from Condylura cristata, assembly GCF_000260355.1. NCBI lineage: Eukaryota > Metazoa > Chordata > Mammalia > Eulipotyphla > Talpidae > Condylura > Condylura cristata. The sequence goes on along the minus strand of NW_004567110.1, from coordinate 55,870,366 downwards.
GTTAAAGTACAGCACTGCAATCTGGCCACAGCCCCTTCAGTTCCAGTTGGATCCACAGCCCTGAAGGTGATTCACATGGCGCCGCAGACCTCTCCTGACCTGCCCGCTGCTCCACTCAGCAGTGTACTTCGATGAGCTGCCTGTTCTGCTCCCCACTCTGTCTCTGGTGAATCCTCTCACCACCCCTGTACCTCTGGCCTGTACCCTAGTTCTGAATGCATAAATAAATAAAATCTTAAAAAAAAAACAAAGAAACAAACAAAAAAAAAATTCCAAGAGAATGAAGTACTCTTCTTAAGTACTGTGCTATTAAACTTGAGTAAATTCAATCTCTAAAACAGTTTCCTTTTATATCTCGAAATAACAAGTTTTCCCCCAACACCTGGGCTGCTTAGTAAATCTAAATAGGAATTTAATCCTGCTAAGAATGAAAATAACCACTCAGCTGTGGCAAGATTTTGACAAACTAGTATAGTCATGTTTTAAGATAGCTACAGCATAATCTTTCAATGGTGACATGGTTCTGAAATACAGTATTCAAATCTTACCATGACTAGAAGTTCTATTTATTCTATGGCTCTTACTGTTACAGGGCAGTGAGAGGGGCACCTCTGAACCCCCAAACCTGCCCACTCTAAATAGGTTCTTCCATCTGCCGCATCAAGACAAAACACATAAGACCTTTAATGGAAAGGAACTTTAATACAATTAGTGTGCAATAAAGAAAAGACAAAGAATAGTTTCTAAATCAAACACTCCAAGTCCCTCATCCCCTTGTGAGTAAAAGCCCACCCAAAAGGGATTGGCCCAAAGACCTGAAAGCCCACCACAAGTCTAAAACAAGGTCTGGAGGGGCATAGAAGGGTCAGAAATGACTAAACAAGTCTGGGAGGAAAAGAGCAAAATCAAACTCCAAATAAACACTGTCACAGTGTCCCCAAATAAACTTCCAAATAAAACTCCAAATAAACCTCCCCACAGGTCTCTCACCTACATCTGTTTCAGCCAGTCCAGGACCAAGAAACAAGAGCCGCTTCTTCACATGTCTCTCTGCTCCATGTGGCTCCCTCAGGTCTCCTTCTGGCTCCCCATCCCTCTTCCTTCCTCCTCAACTTCCTCTCCGGATTCTTCTCTTCTCAGTTCATCTCCTCCCTCCTGTGGGTGGGGCAGGGAACCTGGAATCTCCCCTTTTCCTGGGGACTACCCTATTTCATTACCATGCATGATATTCTCACCTCACTGATAATGCTTTTAGACTCGCATTTTTAATCTAGCAATATCAACTCTATGCACCATTACTTCCCAAAAATTGCATTTTGCAAAAGAAAAGGCTTTTTACATTTAAAAAGAGACAACCCCTAAACTCAAATGGCTTGGGATCTGAGTTTATATCACATTTGGGAAGCAGAGAATGAACAAAGGGTTGAATTTCACTGGCTGGGAGTAGGTTAGGGTCAGTAAGTGGAGGTTTGGCAGGTGGCCCTGGGTAAATCGCATAAAAAGAACACGGTATCTGCGAGTACCCTCGGTGGTCGTGGGTTCTTGTCCATAGAGGTGCACCAATGTAACAAAGAGGGAGCATTCCATGTGTCCTGCCTTGCTGGGTGAAGGGTGGAGTGAGGCGAAGACTAAAACGGACTTGAGGAAAGGGTCTTGGAGAGAGGAAACTTGAGAGAGGAGATGTGGAAGAGGAATGTGGAGCAGAAAGACTGATGAAGAAAAAGGTGTACATACTTCTTGGTTATAGACCTGTACCAGAGACATGGGGACATGGAAGGAAACACTCAGAAGAGACAAAGATGTGGGTGAGAGACCCATGGAGAAGCTGAAAGTAAAAGTATTTATTTATCTTGACATATGTTATGCGTTTCCTCCTTTCCCTGGCCAGACTTGCCTGGCCCTTTCTGCCCCTATCTTATTGTTCTCTACCAGAAGGTACCTTACACTTGTGACAAGCTTTTGGGCCCCAGTGAACCTGCTTTGTGCCAACCCTGTCTGGCTGGGCATTTACCCACAAAGTGATGGGTAACTGGATGTTTTATGGGGAAACTATATCCTTTGTCTTTTCTGTATCGGACACTAATTCTGTTGACATTCTTTTCTGTTGATGGCCTTACATACTAAGAGTAAGCTACTGAAAGCAGGACCTATTTAGAATATACAAGTTTGGTGGTCCCAGGGTATCCCCTCATTCTGCCTGCTAAGCGATTGACTGGTGGTAAGATCTTTCTGATGTGTGATATTTCTTTGTGGGCTAGGGGTGGACCCAAGATAGTAGGGGTTCTTTAACTGGAGAAACAGAAGTTCTTGGGGAGAATGAGTTAGTCCTGGTGTTGTAACAAAAGGGATCATAAGTTTTCTCACTTAACCAATTTGAAAAACAAAAAGTTGAAATTGGTTAATCTCAAAAAGAATGCATGCTAGTTTCAGGGTGGTTTTCCGTTTTGGAGGGATGATTTCAATTTCTTTGCAGACCATTTTATTCCTCCAAGCTAATTTTAAGATGCTGCTGGTTCCTCCTGTTTCCCATGGGGATTAAGATCAAGAATCTTTCACTGCTGTGCTATATAATGTGGTAACTACAAACCACATGTGGCTATTTAAATTGAATTTAGATAAAGAGAAAAATCCATGTCTTCAGTTGCATTAGGGACTTGTGCTTTGTTAGTGACTACCATATTGGCAAGCTTTCCATTACTGCAAAGAGTTCTACCACTGCATTACGGGGGACATTTCTTTTCTGTGCTTTCTGCTGAATCATCATAGTTGTCATTCTGACATTGTAGCAAATGTATCTTTAGGCTTATCTCAATACTTTGCACATGGCTTCAGCTTAAATCACTGAGAATGGATGAATGAAATGGTTGAATGAAAAATGAATGGGCATTGTCATTAACAATGATGTTTCTTAGTTTACCTGAAGCCTTTCATGAATTAATTTTCATCCCCTTTTATTCTCAGTTGGAATCTTCTGTTCTCTGACTCCCCCCACCCCCCAGCCCCGGCCACCCAATTTAAGTGAAACACACATTTCAGAGCACCAGGCTAAATTCAACATCTTTATAACTGCTTTCCTTTTCCTTTTCTTTTTTTTTTTTTCCTAAACAGAAAGTTCCTTGAGGGTAGGACTCTGAACTCTCTGTTAATATTTTACCTGTAACTTATTGCTACAAAAAAACCAAATTCCTGGAAGGCTGAGTAATTGAAGAAATCTCTTTACAGCTATCTACTATGTTAAATTCTTTCAATTATTTCTTAAAAATACCT
>NW_004567110.1:55862287-55863585 GCF_000260355.1 Condylura cristata | reverse complement strand
ATGTGGGCACCACCATCTCTCCTCAGCCTCTCTTCTCTATCTCTTTGCAGCTGTCTTCTGAAGGTGGTCATTCACTTACTCTGTAGAATTGTTAGGTGAAAGGCTGTCTTGAACAAACTCTAAGAGACAGGTCTTGTGGACTGCATTCCACCTCAGACACCAGAACTACAAATCTCATCATCACCAAAGGGAGGATTGCTGGGACCTGAGGCCAGGGGAGGGGGGGTGGGTGTTAAGCAGTCAGGTTTGATATAAAATCAGACATGTGGGCCTTTGGGGGCCCTTGGGTTTTTGGCTCATGGCTTGTCTCTTGGCTTTTCACTGGCTTTCAGTGTGCTATTGGACTTCCAGGTCAGTGAAACTGGTAGGACACATTAACTAACTTATCTCTTTCTTTGTCTTTCTCCTTGAGTTACTCATTTCCCTTTCTCTTGTAAATAAAACCATTATTAACCTTTTTGTGTGTGCCTGTAGTTGAATCTTCTTATAAGTCCCTTTAAGTGTATGGGTGAGGACCCACACTCAGACAACCTAATCTACACATGAGTGGCCCTGTGGCCCTGTAACAAAATGACTGAAAATCACCTGCAACATCAGTTTAACCTTATATCAGAGATTTGATTTAGTGATGGAGAGATGAGTCTATGAACAACTGAGTTCTATCATTGTGCCTTTATGTAAATTTCAAAATCTCTCTAATTTGGGGGTTGATTTTCCTCCACCTACATTCATAAAGTAAAGGGTATAATTTTCACACCAAGTTTCTTTTCCAAAATTTAGTAATTGTGTCCAAGAATGATTCTGTTCTTTAAATCACACCATGTTGGCTAAAATTTGATGGATTTCAAATTTTGGACAGACCTGTAACTCTTTATTATGTGAAATGTCTTGGTTTTTAATCTTCCCTATAGCAACTGAATATCATGATTACAGTATTATAATAGCTTGGATTTGTAATCACTTGGCACTTACAGGAATCTTGTCTATTTCTGCTTAACACATTGTTTCACATACCAGTTGCATAAACATTTCAGTATTGTTATTCCACACTAATGGTTTATTTATTATTACTTTTTAAACATTTATTTATGCACATAAGAGCTGGGGTACATGTCAGAGGTACAGGAGGTGAGAGGATTCACCAAAGACAAGAGTGGAGAACAGAACAGGCAGATCTACTGAAATACACTGCTGAGGGGAGCAGTGGGCAAGACAGGAGAAGTCTGCTGTGCCATGTGGGCTACCCTCATGGCCAGGGATCAAACTCATGCTGCAGTGGCTCTGGATAGCTTCATAGT
>NW_004567110.1:55858342-55861077 GCF_000260355.1 Condylura cristata | reverse complement strand
AAAATGTAAGATTTTAATTGAATCAATTCCCTTATGTATAATATACCCACCAATATTTTGTTAAGTTTTTCTTCCTTTCTCTACTTGGTTTCTGCTATAAATTGCTCTAGTTGAGAAGTTTTTCCTAAACAAATAAAAACAACCATGCTGCCAGCTGTATTTATAAATCATTTTCCTTTGAAGTTTACTTTATAATATGCATTTTTAAGAAAATGACTAGGACTTCTATCAGATTTGATATATTATCTATAAATCTATCAAACAACCCTATCAACTCTAGCACCAAGAACCATCATAAATTTTTCAGTAAAATATATTTTTTTAATTTATATAAAATACAAATTAAAAATAATAATAATTGTTTGAATACTGAAAGGGCAATCAAGGAAACCAGGCCTACTGGTACCAAGTCAAGGAAATGCACTGAGATGATACCTCATTCCATTTTTCCCTTCAAACACTTACTGACCCATAAGTCACACAGATCATGGTGGCTAAGCAGCTATCAGCTCAGCTTGGACAACTTGCTACAACTTGCAAAAATGTAGTGGGATTTGAGTCTTTTAAGGTGGCTAGGACTTTAAGGATCAAGATCCTGAGCAAAACTGAATCACAGAAAAGTTGATTTTCCCTTTTCTTTTCCAATTGAAGTAGTTACCATTTTCTATAGTGCTTGACACAGAAAGATTGACACAAAGGGGAAAACAGCTTGCAAAAGTCACAACAAAGCAACTATTCAGTGGTCTCATGGGGCTGAGAGTATAATTTTTGAGTTCATGTATTGTTGAAAAAGACGGTTCTTAAAAATCACTTCATATTTTCAAAATATACCCTGGAGATAAAGAAAAACTAAAGAGATTGAACCAGATAAAACATAAAATCTATATTAAATCATCTCAATCCACTGATTAATTTATACTGTCTCTTTTCCAGTTGTCTATCAGATGATAATTAAATCTTTTAAGATTCATTTATTTATGCCTACAAAAATGGGGTACAGGCCAGAGGTGCAGGGGTGATGAGAGGATTCACCAGAGACAAAGCAGGGAGCAGAACAGGCAGATAAAGAAAGTACACTGTTGAGGGGAGCAGCGGGGAGACAGGAGAAGTCTGCTGTGCCATTTGGGTCACCTCCCTGGCCTGGGATTGAACTCGTGTTGAAGCAGATGTGGCTAGCTTTGTAGTGCTGCACATTAGCCCATTGCACCAACAGGAGGGCAATAATTAAATCTTTTCTAAGAAAGATCATGTAATCTCAGACCCCTGAAATTTTTCAAGATATAATTAACATTCAAGCGGAAATCATGATGTGTGTCAGAAAGTGCCCAAATGACCAAAATACAACTGGGAAAACCCACTAGGAATGATCTACAGGCGACCTATCTATTGAAGCTTTATGTACCAGACTTTACTATGATGTTAACAAATATGTTCCAATGATAAATGATAAAATGGAGCATTTATCTATTAAAAAATTCAAATGGTTATTTTAGATTGAAAAATATATTGGACAAAAGTTAGTAATACTGCAGGTGAAATTTAAAAGCAAATTTGGTGAGTAGAAGCTACATCAGAAGACATTATCCAAACTAAAGAAAATGTAAAAGGGAAATAAAAAATGTAGAATTGGAGAGACTTGTGTGACCTATACCAGATAATAAAATGGGAAGAACTGGAGGAAAAAAGACAGAAGAGATATTTAAAGAAATATTAGGAAATATTTCTAAAATGGAAAGATTCAAGCCACTTATTCAACAATTCTATGAAGCCATGGAAGAAAATCAAAGAAGCCAACATAGGGATATATAATGATAAAACTGCTAGAGGTCAAAAAAAGAGAAAGTATTACAATCAGACAGAGGAAAAAAATTCATCATTTTCTAATAACAATATAAGCAAGAGCTAGTTTTCTGACAGAAGTAAAGGAATATAGAAGGTAATGGAATCATATCTCTAGAAGGTTGAAAGAAAGTGAACTGCCAAACTTGAGTTTCATGTCTAGGAAAAGTTCCTTAAAAATGCGGACAAAAAAGGTGTTTGGATTAAAAAAAAATGAAGAAATGTACTACCATTAAGCCTTCACTAAAATATATTCTTAATACAGGTTGATTTAAAAAATAAAGAAAAATGAGAATAAAAATATATTACAAATCTACGTAAATGTTAGATATATAAAACAATTGAAATGTGATATGAAGATTATCATTACCTAAAATGCATGGCAACAATAGCAAAAATGATAAAGAAAGTAGATAGTATAATGTTTGTTCTTAAATTCTCTGAACTGTTAAAATAATTAGTCATAATATGTGTATATGAATGTGTATATGTTAATAAAATAAAATGGAGAAAATTACTTGCTTAACCCAAGGTGAGAAAGGGAGAAAGAGGAACAAAGAATTGATGGGGTCAATGGAAAAAAAAAAAAACAGAATAATCAATATAAATAAGTAGAAGGAAGAAATAAAAAGTAAGAAACTGAAAAAATAAATGATGTTAATAGGACAATTCAACAATTTATATTTTGAAAATATTAACAAATTTAATAAATTTCTCATATGAATGACAAGCACTACAAAATCTGAATTATCAAAATATTTGAAATGAAAACATGTGCTGTATAAATGACAGTGACTATGTTTATAAATGAATGGCAATTAAAAATAAAAGGAGAAAAGTATGGACTAAATCTAGGTGATACATTAATTTACAAGGGAATTTAATTTGCAAGTTAC
>NW_004567110.1:55842253-55856847 GCF_000260355.1 Condylura cristata | reverse complement strand
CCCTGAATTAAAGAAAATTACAAATTTCTGAATTCTAATGCTTAACACAAAATCCTGAGTGTATATACAAAAAAGAAAGACAAAATTAGTTTCAAAGAAAAAAAAAATGTGAGTACAGAGTTGCCAGAATTGGAGTCTAGGTACCAACATAAAATTTGTAGAAGTTTGTCAAACTTACTTATTTATGTAAAAAACTTGAAATATCATCATCTACTAATACCATCATCGTGAAAAAGAGGAAAGAGATGCTAAAATTACAGGCAAGAATTTCTCAAAAGTGATAGTATACATACATATACATATATATATGTATATGTATACACACACACACACACACACACACACACACACACACACACATATATATATGTATATAAAAGATATGATGTCCTGTAAAAAAAGCAAAAAATGAATAGATAACTTCACAGGAGCCTGAAAATGAAGTAAATATTTTGCATTTACTGGCCATTTATCAGTTATTTTTTGTTACAAATGGGTTATTTATAAATGTAGCTTTTCAAATCTCCAATTTATAAGGCTGCTTCTCTCACTTGTGACAGATGAACACAATCTCCTACTAGTGTGCTTACAATTTTATATGAATATTTTACTAATGGAAGTTTCTTTTAAGGCATATTATTATGTTGTTATTGTTCCAGCTGCTGCTGCTGTTATTATTTGATTTTTAAGACAAAGGTTGATTTTCCTGGTCTCAGAGAGAAAGCTAAGCCTGAATTTTGTGGGAATTCTCTCCTTGACAAGGAAAGACAACAGTGATTAAACAGGCACATCTAGGTCACATTATCCAAGTTCCTTTATAATCTTCTCCTGCTGATTGAAAAGTCATTTAGGCTACATTTACATGGATGGAGAAGAGATGAGATGAATGGAGATTCACTCCATTCCATCTGCCATGGATGCCTGATGGAAACACAGCCGTTGGCCTGCTTAATGAGTTTGAGCTAATGAGATTATATTTGTTGTTTGATTGACTAAATGTCAGAAAAACAAATTTTGGGTATTGTTGCCCAGTGGGTGGTTTCTTGTATTCAAACAAATGAGGATAATTGATGTACTGGACTGAAGATTAGCAATCTCAGATTTCTTGCAGGAGAGATTCCTGAGAGCAGGCAGGGCCCAAGGGAGGATCCCTTTGCTGTTGGGATAGGTCTACTTTTATACCACCATGGGGACTTTCCCACTCTGATGCTTTTCCACTATCCCTCTTTGCCTCATGCCCCACTTTGCCTCCCAGAGGGGTGAAGCCACCACAAACTACTGTGTGCTTCTATTTGCTCTTGTGGTTGCTAGCTTCTGCCCGCTAGCTCTCTGGCCAGCAGCCTTTGCCTGTCTGCTCCCACAAGCCCCCAGTCTCAGTCTGCTGAGTTACAACCGGGCCTGGCCAGTCAGCTTGAAGCCAACTCTTGCAGGCTAGCTCCCTAGCCAACTAGTTCTCTAATCCCTCAACATCATTGTACTTAAATACATCCAAATACAGTTACAATGGTTTCTATGTTTTCTTTTTATAATACATTTTTTTGGTTCCTGATATTATCAGATTGTGAGATTTTTGAGGAAAAAGATTATTAATACATCTTTGCTTTCTCACAGGTTTTTTCTTCATAAACACTCCTTTGGATTTTTAACACTATAGTTTTGCCTGTTTTTGAACTTTACATAATTAAAGTCATAAGGTTTGTGTTCTAGTTTTTAAATATTCTTTATGAGCACAATCCCTGTGCTGCATGTTTCTTTTTCATTTTGGACTATATTGTTTTCTATTGTACAAATATGTAAACTTTTCAATAAGAAATATACTGAAGATGGATGCTTTAGTTATTAGTTATTGTGAATTATGAAGCCCTGAGAATTTTTATATATGTCGTTTGGAGAGATTTTATTGAGTGTGTCTTGGCCAGAGGAGATGATAGATCATAGATTATGTTTCTGTTCCAATCTCAAAGATGGTCCCCTATTGTTCCAAACATGGAGACCAATTTATGTTCCTGTGAGCAATGAATGAAAGTCTCTTTTCTTCATATCTTTTATAACCTTCATCTTTAACATTAGCTCCTCTTGTGAGGATATTAGAGAAGTGTCTCAAAGAGGTTTTCATTCATGTTTCACCGACGACTTAATAAGTTGAGCATCTTTTCACAGACATATTGGCATCTGGATATTCTCTATCGTGACATGTCTGTTCAAATCTCTAGTCTTTTTCAAATTGATATTAAATATATTAGGGGTTTGTCAGTTATGTGTTGCAAAGAACTCCTGTTCTGCATGTTCCCTTTCTACTCTTAGGGAGGGTTACATTTTATTAGAGACATCATCCAATTTATCAATTATATCCTTTGACTTGTGTTTTATGTGTTTTCTATGGAGAAATTGTTTCCTACTGAAAGGCATGAAAAAGTTCTCTCAAAATGCATTCTTGCTTTGCTTTTATTGTGAACATTTGTAGCTATAATTTAGTCGAAATTTTTATTCTTATTATGGTTTAAAGTAAAGATACATTTGCATCCTTTTTTACATATGGTTTTCTGATTGACTCAGCATCATTATTATCATTTTTATTTGATAATCAACATCTACACATGAATAAATCTGTTTTTGGACTTTCTAGTCTATTGCATCACTCTCTTTCTGTTCTAGTATCAGTGCAACCAGTCACAATCGCCATAAATTTTTATAAAATATTTTGACATTTAGTACATCCTTCTAACTTACTCTTTTTATGAATTTTGTCTATTACTGTCCCTTGTCTTTTTCATATGTTTTCCAATTGGCTTATTCATTTTCACAAAATATAGGATAGGGCTTTGATTAAGGTTGTTTTAAAGCTATTGATAAATTTGGGGAAAATTGAAATTCCTTAAAATATTGAGTTTTCCAAATAATAAATGAAGTATATCCTTTCATTCACTGTGCCTTCTGTAAGCCTTGAAAAATTATTTTACACTTTTCTTTATAGAGATCTCATATATTTTCTGCTAATTTTTTTCCTAAATATTGATATTTTGATGTGTTTGTTTATTTCATTTCCTCAAAAACTACCATGCTTATATTTTAAAAATAATTTAGTCTAAGAATCTTTTATTTTAATTGGAATATTCATATCATTTGTAATTTATGTAAACACACCTAAAATTCACCAATCACAATTTATCAAAAATGCAAAATTGAAAAATACAACATAAAATGGTTTTTAAAAGAAGAAATAGTGGTTATGAAATGGATGAAGAGGTAAGAAAGTACTTTTAAAAGAGGAAAATGATAAAAGCAAGAAAATGTAGTAGGAGGTAGCAATAGTTCACAAAACATAATAGAATAAAGACTTTTACTGTTACAGTGATAAAAAGATTGTTAGAAATCTTAAAGATAATCTTAGAGAATAGAGAAAGATGATAAGAAGATAAGAAAATAAGTTCTATCCATTTTTAAAGGAGTGTAGAAAGACTGAAAATACCTGACAAAGTTGTTTTATTTTTCTTTCAAAGAGAGATCAAAGCTATAGAACTTCAGAAGGACAATTTCTTTTTTTTTTTTAACATATCTTTCCAGGGTACAATAAGATATTGCTTTGATTTATTATTTTTGAGTTTTCAAAAATCTACTATTTACCCTCCAAGTTACTTATCAATACACTTTTTTTGAGTGACTTACAAATTTGTAAAAAAAAAAAAAAAGAATCACATTTTTATCTTATTTTATTAATTTTTAAAATATTTATTTACTCATGCATATAGAACTGGGGTACAGGCCAGAGGTGCAGGGGTGTGAGAGGATTCACCAGAGACACAATGGGAAGCAAAACAGGCTGACTGACTGAACACTGCTGAGGGGAGCAGTGGGTGGGTCAGGAGAGGTCTGCCATGCCTTGTGGGACAGCTCCCTATTGGGGGATTGAATTTGTGCAGCAGTGGCTGCAGACAGCTTCATAGTGCTGCACTTTATAACCCGTTGCACCACCAGGGAGGACCCCAGAATCACAATTTTATAATACCATGGAAAAATAATTATAAATATAAAATGAGTATTCTATTTAATCTACTTACACTCTTTTCCTTTAAAATTTTATGTATGCACTTCTTTTTGCCTTTGTATATATCTCACTGTTAATAATGTTTTTGAACTATTTTTCATTATGCAAATGTTATCTGTGAATTACAAATTGATGACTAACACTCTATAGTTAATGTATCAAAATGGTAGTGCAATAAGGTCAATTCTATGGCCACCTCTAAACCTACCCACCATAGACTTCAGTCTCTGTCCTTTACTAACCATATGACAGCTCTATAGAGCTCATAGGCTTTCTGAAAAAATAATGTGTTCTATTTAGAATACTCCTCTCTGGCTCTTGTCATTGGCCAGTGAGGAGATATTATTGTTGGGACAGAATCAGAGAGGAGGAGAGAAGGGGTGGAGCTACGGATATGGATGCTCGCTGCTGGAGTCCAAGGCAAATCCAGGAGTGAGAAACAGAAGTGGTTCCTAAGTCTGACATTGGTCATTTTCTCTGCAGTGTTCATTTATGGCATCTTGTTAAGTGGACTCATATGAAAATGAAAAACAGTTATTTTATAATAGTAAACATGATAACTCTTATCTATTAACTTGCTACATATTAATTCATCTAATCTGCACAATGACTCTCTAGCCAATGATTATTATTTTTAGTGTTATTTTTACAAATGCGAGTACTGATGCACAAAGATAAAAACTAACTTGCACGAGATTACACGAATCAGAGACTGAGCCAGAATGGAAACCAGCATGCTAACTCCAGGGTCTGTCTTAATGCTTCTCCTTTGGGCTTCAAAGATACATCTACACAGTAGATGGCAGTGAGGATTCATGGGAGGTGACCACTCCAGCTACCTGGGACACCTAGGGGCGTCCTATCTTTGAGGTTTAATGCCCTCAGTCACCATATTGAAATTTGTATTGATTTCGCCTTTGGGTTTGTGCTTTGGACGCAAGGACTGATGGGATGATGGAGCATGCTCTGGGGTCTTAGCGCCCCTGTGCCTCCTCTTCATGGGCTTTTCCCGGCTGTTCCCCTTGCCCTGCCCAGGGGAGCTGCCCTCTCCACTAGCTGGAGAACCAGATAAAAGGGTGATACATTAAAGCCGGTGTGCTCTGAAGCATGAACAAAAGTCCATACACACTTTTTAATTACCTCCTGCCCATTCAACACTATATTAAATCACAAATATGTAGTACCCTGGTCATTAAAGCTGTTTCTGTTGAAGAAAGCACTATCCTTTCTGCTTTTTAGACAGGAACTCTCACGTTTGCATTCTCCAAGGGGTTTGGAAATTATTTGCTGAGCCTGGTACCATCCTGGCTCTCTGGGGACTACTGCAGCCCACAGAATCGGGGCTGGTTGTTAGTTTTTTGCTGCTGCTTGCAAAGTCTATCAGATTTCAGGTTCTCACTTCAGAGGCCAGGACTACCCACTTGACCTTCCATCTGCTTGCTGGGGAACCCCTTTCTCTAGTAGGCATTACTTCTAGTGTGTGCTGAAAATGCACGTTAAGAAGAGCTCTCTTCAGTGTACTAGAGGTAGACTTTATGTCCAGTGTTTGGCTGTAGAATTTCCATTGCTTCTTTAGGATAGCTACTTATAAAGTATAACTTTACTACATGTTTTATTCATGTGACACTTCGGTGCCAGTTTTACAATGTTTTCAGCCACAAGCAAAGTAACAAGTAGCTTAAAGTGGGTAATTAGAACTGCACTGGGAGTTCTGGAAGTGGGTGGAATGTCCTTAAATTCTAAACATCTGGTTGTTATACTTAGTGAGCAATAAATGATTAAAACATTGCTGACATTAGTTAGCAAGAATATATTCCAAAGCTTTAGGTTATGTGATTTTGGTGCTTAAAAGGAACAATGATAAAAACATAAAAGCAATCTCAAATGTGAAGAATGCACACCAGTCGCCTCCCATCTGTCAATTCACCCCTTTAGTGTTCCTTACAGTATACTGAAATGTTTGCTCAGTGAAAGGGTATTTGCCATCACTGCTAGACCTATGATTCCCCCAAAGAACACATCCAAAGATTCTCCACAGTAAATCTCCTGGAAGTCTTTCAGACTGAGATATAGTGTTATGATTACTTTTCTTTTCATGGGGCTGCAAGTTATACATTATTGGGAAATCAATTCACTTATTACCTGTAGACAGTACCAAAATAACAAGAAGGTAAATGATAACAAAATAATGATTTTTTGTAGCAATAATAATATTGAAAACAACTAATGGAATAGCTTGATTCTAAAATTATTTTTTTCCTGAATTTACTGTTTCAGAGCTGTTGGGTATTTTTTAGGCTGTTTTTGTTGGTAAGAGTGTGGGCAGTTAATGTCCTGCATATGAAATAAATGTGTAAAAAACAAAAAGGTTGGCAGATGTCAAACTGTTGAATATTACCTTCTTATTCACTGAATAATTTGGGTTACTGGATTTTAAAACATGCTTGATTCTGCCTGAAAAGAGATCGGAACACAATTTTGATAAAGAAAATTTCTTGGAATATATTACAATTATATTCAGGTTTTGAACCAATGAATCAATAGAACAGAGGGGAAAGTTTCAAACTAGGATCATATAAAATATTGTTAGAATTTTGGAGGTGATAAACTAAGCCAGTTTGTGTTGGTCCTACAAGATTCCATTCAGTGAAACACACACACACTTTATTTAAGCTAAGAGATACTGAAGGCTTCCAGCAATCAGTGAATGGGGAGTCCATCTACACATCTGGAGTTAAGTTCAAGTAATCCTGGTCAATAGCAGAGGAGTATTTTGGATAATTAGCTTAATGACTTTCTTTGCATCCGGATTGCTGTGTTAATGATTTATATTGAGATAAAGAAGAACACTTCACTCACCACTCCCCCCACTAAAACTTTATGGAAAGGAATTTAGCAGAAAACTTACAGAAAGTCAGAGTAAATACAGCCTATGACGTGAGTCCTCAGGGGACATGTCAGTCCTTTACTGCAGAAGTCTGCAGAGTCCCGTGCTGTGTACTGTCTGCTCAGCTTGGCTCAGGCTGCACTGAGTAGCCGGCTGTTCCTCCATGCTGACTCTCTGCCCCCCTGGGTCTCCTGTACAGGGACTCTCCTGCCATCCTGTCTACAGATCCAAACTCAGTCTGCTTCTGCCAGCTACATGCTTGTCTCTGTGATTGATAGTGTGTTCAGATGTAGCATAATAGCCTTGGTGTAAAGTAGGGGGATTCTTGTCTATTCCTTCTCTTGAAAGTAAATTGTATTTTGATTGCAATAAGCAGTTGAATTTATTCAAATGTGCAACATCCCTTCTGCCTGCCTGCCTTTCTCCTTCCTCCCTCCCTCCATCTCACCCTTCGCTTTCCCTCTTCTTCTCCCTCTACTTCCTCTCACCTTTTCCCTTTCTCTCCTTCCTCCAAGGGTGTTCTTCTTGCTCTCAAGGTCTTTGCTCCTAGAGTTGAGATGTGGTTGGAGGGATATAAGTTTGCAAACAGAAGGTAGGTCAATATGTTGCAGTTGAAAGTAATTGCTTCAATTCAAAGTTAAACTATTATAGCAGCTTTGAACCTAGATATGGCTGGTCTGCCCTTCCTGTTATTGAGTCCCTAGGCTAACAGGAATTCTACAAAACTCCAGCCAATCATGAAAAAACAAACCCTCCATCTTGCAAGGACTTCCTGTTTTGGAACAACCATCTCAAACCTGATGGCTCTAAGGACTTAGGTGTCAGATGACCTGTTTTACAAGTAACCGAGGATCACTGGCATGCTAAAATGTACACCCCTTGTAGGAGTCGCTGGAATAAAGCAGTCAGGTGATGTGGAGAGAGAGGCTCAAGAATTAATTTGGGCTTCCAAATACTGGCCAAGCCATCAAGACCATCACCCTCTAGAGAGTGAGGCCCTGAGCAGTTACAGTGTTTATATACTGCAGACAAGGAACCAAAACATAGTTGTTACAGAGATAACATTCTCACACTGGGTCCTAGGATGTTTGTCAAGTCTTAACGAACTATATAATCCGCATCTTGGTCCTGTTGCAGATGGTAATCAGTTTTACTAGTTTTTTTACCTTTTCAGCAAAGTTATTTGGGGAATTTCCTATTGGAGCAAGCAGCAAGCAGAATACAGAAGCAAGATGGCGTTAGCTTGGTTCAATACAGGTCCAACATCCTGGGTGGACACCAAAAGTGCTAAATGAGATTAGGTAATCTATACAGAAGCATGTAGCCATCTATTCATGCCCAAGATAGCCCAATTTAAAATACACTGCCTTGTTAACCTACTCCACAATCCCATAAAACCAGAAGCCCCACTGCCCGCAGGTCCAGAGTGTGGCTCAGGGAACTTGCCACTCTTCACCTATTGTGTGACTCATAATAAAGTTTTCTCCTTTAGAACCTATTATCAGCTCTTGAAATTTGTGAAGAATTCATTGGTGTAAGCAACAAAGGCCCTTCAGGATGTGGAACTGTTACAGGGCAGCCCAGAGTGGACTGGGCCGCCTGTCTGTGGGGCCTCAGCTGTGCACTCAAAATTCAGGTATACTGCAGGTACACACAAAAGGGTCAATAATGGGTTTATTTACAAAAGGGGAAAGGAATAGGAAGCAACACAGGGAAAGAGAGCGGGATAACAAAGTAACTGGAGTACCTTACCGGCTCGGCTGACTGAAAATGCCGAGTCACGCAATCAGGAGAGCTGTTTCCCAAGCAAGAGAGAGAGTGAGAGATGCAATCACGCCCTATTTATCCCCTATATCCCAGAATTCCTGCTAGCTCCGCCCTTGGGTCCTTGCAGTTCTCTCTCTGGTACTTTTGGGAGCTGTAGTTTCCAATCACTGAAGTAGGGGGTGGAGTCCAGAAAGCCAGAGTAGGGGGTGGAGTCCACAAGACTGCAGAGTTCCTTTAGGATATCCTTCCCCTTAAAAGAACAACACTGCAGGTCAGGATTCTTTTTCCTCACTGTTCTGTCTCCTTCTCAGGAATAGAACTAGGTGCATAGAAGCTTTAATTCAAGAGTTCCATGGGGAAAAGACCTGCTGTTCTAAGCTTCCTCCTGAAGATTGCTATTGTCTTGAAAACTCAGTGACCACTGAGATGTGTTGGCATTGTCTGGAGTTTGGGGCACCACAATGGTCTCCACTGCTGGTACCCTGGGCTGCTGCCCAATTCTCTGGTCCTCAGTTACCCACATTCATGCTGCTATGAGCCCAGCCCTCCTGAAGGCCTGTTGTCTGCTCAGCTCTCTGCTGCCTCTAGGGAAATCTGTGAAAACTCATGTTCCTCTATAGGAAATACTAAGGCTCCTCACTCTTGGGGGATACTTACTCCAGCCTGCAAAATTGCTTGATTCTCTGAGAGACTATCAGCCTCCCCACGTCATACTAGGAAACTGGGAATTCAGCCACTAAGAACTCAGAGTTCCAGTCACCGACTATTCTTTTGTGTAGTCCACGGCTGTTAAAATGTGATCCAAATGGTTAAGGGGTGCATGTTCTGAAAAGGATCCAGCCATTCATGAACATCAAGGGAAATGAAGTAGACTCTTACTGTGAAATATTTTAAATAGAATTGGCATGGAGAAAGAGAAGTGGGAAGGAGGAAAGGAAATGCTTTTTCAAATAATAATTTCCCAATAAAACTCTTCAGATTACCCATCTCCTCATGGGTGAATGCCCAGCCAAAGAGACTTAGCCCATAGTACAGCTGCTAAGGTCTGAAACCTTGTCGTAAGTTTCAGGTATCTCTGGGAAGTAACCACAAGAAGGGGGTTAAGCCACTCTCAGAAGCTTAGGACTGATGGAGAGACTCAGAATTCAAAATAGACCATGTCAAATAATGGCTGGCATCATCTCAACTAAGGACCCAAAGCAGCCTTCTATGTGTCTCTCAAACGTGTATCTGCCAAATGTCACTACATGTCTCTCTTCTAAATGTTTCCTTCCATGTGTCTCTTCATCCTTTTTCACCCCCTTCCATTCCACGTCTCTTTATTTGTCTACCTTGCTCCTTTCCAGCTGCCTCCTAGTCAAGATATCTGGTTCATGGCATACGAGGACTTGTAATCCAAGGCTCCTGCATTTTAATGGAGGCAGAGAAAATAGTATGTTCCTTCAAAGAGATGTATTTATAACAGAGGGGCAATCAGCCTTGGTCCTGGGCACTCCTCTGACTGCCTTTATTTCTGACAGGAGCTGCCTGCTATCCAGGTCCCTCCTTTACTCACTGCCTCTCCCTGCTTAAGGCAATAAAGGAAGAGGAAATCAAAGAAAGGGAAAGTATGACCAAGATGGGAAATAATTTAGAATATACTTCATAAGTATATTTTAGTTACTTGTGCTAATATTTTATTTTCTCTCTCTGATTTCTTGTTAATTCAAAAATGATGAGGGTTTTCCCCAGGCTCTGTTTGAAAAGCCACTGGTGAGGGCCCTACCTGGTGGTGCAACAAGTTAAACCACAGCACTATTGAGGTGATCTACAGTCACTGCAGTTCGATTCCCAGGCAGCCAGGGAGGTGACCCACATGGCGCGGCAGACCTCTCCTGACCCACCCGCTGCTCCCATCAGCAGTGTATTTCAGTCAGTCTGCCTGTTGAATGCTCTCACCCCTGCCACCAGTTCTTGTATGCATAAATAAATAAATCTTTAAAAAAATAAAAGCACCTGGCGCACCCCTCATTTGTCACTCTGCCTTTGTCTCCCTGCTGCATATATTCTGTGCTGTTCTCTTGTATCAAAGCCCTAATATGTTTAGCCACACTTTGAGGTGACAGACCAGATAGGTCTTGGAAATATGCCCTTGTTTATGAATATCAGTATTAATGTGAGTTGGGAATATGTCTAATTACATATGGAGTTTATTATTTAATCTCCTAACTAAGGTAAAGATAAAATTGGGTTTTTTTTCTAAGGTTTCTTATATAAAGGAGATAATACTTCCAACTGCTCCTAATTAAGCTAATACATGCTTTTCCCCTTCCTTTTGATTCAGTAACTCAGGAGTAGGAAGTTAAGTACTGAATGGAAAGGGCCCTGCGGTAACAAGACCTAACTCAGAGTCTGTAGATACTCAAGTATGATGGGAACTAAACTGTAGCTTTTACTCAAGAAGAAAAATATTCTTCAAAGAACATATTAATCATGTAAGTAAGTAGATAAAATAGTGTTTAAAAGTTTAAGAAAATAAGTTCTTTTATAGTGTATCTTCAGAATAAGTCACTCATACACATAATTGAAATATAATCACTTCTTATTCTGGTCTAACATAGCCCATTAGTAGCCATGTTAGACAACACAATGGACATATTGCTCACTTATTTGGCTACAGAACTCCACAGACTGGGTGACTGCATAATACATGCTTACATACACACACACACAAACACACACACACATTGTTCTGGATACTGAAAGACAGGGCATCTAAGATCAATGTGCAGTACAGAGTTTGTGTTTGTTTGTCCTTATCTTCACTCTTAAACTAACTTTTCTCAGGATCATCATATACTGAAAGTGAGAAGAGGTCATCTCTGGGGTTGCTTTTGCAGGGCATTAACCCCTTTCAAAAGGGCTCTACCTTCATGGCATAAGTGTCCTCTAAGACCCCACATTCAAAACCATCATATTAAAGACTAGGCTATGAAACATGAATTTTAATAGGAACACACTCAGGCTATGACATATACTGGGAGAACAGAACTGGTTTATAATTTCAGTATTCTTAATTCAAATTCCTGCTCCTATGTAAGGGTATGTATCAAATTTATCCTTTGATAAATTACTTGATGTTTCTGTGACTCAACTCTAAAAAAATTGTGGCAAGAATATATAACACGAAATTTATCTGAAATCCTAGTGGTGGTGTTGACTTTTGTTTCTACTTACCTTGCAAGAGCAGCTGAGTAGGTTTAGAGAGTGAAGCAATGGGACAAAATAGCCTTTTTAATTTTATTGCAATCTTACCTTGTTTTTCATGAATCTTGCATTCTCTGTCTCTGTTTCCACTACCATCTGTTATGTCCATTTCACCTTTTCTTTCTTGTCCTTCCTTCTTAAATTCAGAAACCTCATTTTGTATATTAGTGACTGCTAGTTTTTATAAATATTTGACTTTGTTAACTCAAACCCATTATATAAACATCCAATGTTTGCTTTTGTCACTCAAACCTGTTTTACTTCGCATAGTTCCTCCAAACTCCTTCCATTTTGCTGTCAATGCCAACATTGCTCTTTGTTAATGCCTTAATAATATTCCACATTATGGAACAGACAGATCCACAAAGTACACTGCTGAGGGGAGCAGTAGGCGTGTCAGGAGAGGTCTGCCACGCCATGTGGTCACCTCCAGGGCAGGCCGGAATAGAACTCATGCTGAAGTGGCTTTAGCTTCTTAGTGCTGTGCTTTAACCCGCTGCACCACCAGGGAGGGCCACTTTTGTAGTTTTTAAAAAATGAATCCAGATCACTTTCCAAAATGGCTGTACCAGTTTATATTCTCACCAACAGAATGGCAGTGTTCCTCTCTCTCCATAGCCTCCTTCCTATGTGTTGTGCTTTTTAAAAAACATACATAAGTTTTATGGGTGTGAGATATCTCATTGTGGTTTTGACCTGCATCTCCCTTATTAAAAGCAAGATGGAAACTTTTCCATCCATCTCTTAATTTTATGGTTATACTATGTCAAATTGTTTGTAAAAACCTGATGTGCATTGGTTATTGGGTTGTTTGTTTTTGGTATTCAATTATACACATTTTTAATTATATATATCTTGGCTACTAACCCATTGCTAGTTGTGTAGTGTATAAATATTTTCTCCCATTCAGTTGGTTGTCTTATATTTTCTTTAGCTGTGTAAAATCATTTCAAATTAACGGCTTTCCAATTATTTACTTTTACTATTATTTTCCTTGTCATAAGGGTCAAGTCTCCAAAAACATCATCATGAATGCTATGAAACGTATCACCAACCAGAATTTTCTGCTATACATTTTATTGTTTTAGAACTTACAGATAAGTCTTTCATCCATTTAGATATTTTTTAATGGTATAACAGACTGATTCAATGTCATTCTTTTACATGTTCCCATCCAGTTTTCCCAACACCATTTGTTTTTTGTTTTGTTCATTTTAATTTGTTAAAGAGATCTTCTTTCCTCTTGTTTCATAGTGGTTCCTTTAACAAGAATGAAGTGTTGATATAAACATGGATTTACTCCTAAGCTCTTAATTCTGTTCCATTGATCCATGTTTCTATTTTTATTCCAATACCATGCTGTTTTTATTACTGTTGCTTTATACTACAGAGTTAGGTAATGTGGTATCCCAGTTTCTCTCCTTTTTTCTCATGATACTTTTGCTATTCAAGGTCTTTCATGGTTCCACATACATTTTAACAGTTGGTCACTTTCTTTGAAAAACGTTTCTGGCATTTTTTTTTAATAATTAAAAAAAAAGATTTATTTATTTATTTAGACATACAGAATTGGGGTACAGTCCCAAGGTACAGGGGCAGTGAGACAGAGTGGGGAGCAGAACAGGCAGATCAACGAAATACACTGCTGAGGGGAGCAGGTCAGGAGAGGTCTGCCGTGCCATGTGGATCATCTCTGGGGCTGGGGATTTAACTCCCACTGAAGCAGCTGATGCTAGTTTGCAGTGTTGAGTCCTAACCAGTTGCGCCACCAAGGAGGGCCCTATTATTGGTATTTTAATGGGTATTGTATTAAATTTACATAGTGCTTTTGGCAGTATAGACATTTTGACAATATTGAATGTCTCCATTCATAGTCATGCTCTATCTTTCCATTTCTTTATGTCATGATGTAAATCTTTTAATATCTTGTAATTTTCATTGCCCCTTATAACACAGATGTTTTGCAAATATTTTCTGCTCTTTTGTAGATTGTCTTTTCACTCTACTGGTTGCTCTTTTGCTCCACAGAAGCTTTTCAGTTTGATGTAGTTTTGTTTTAATTGATTGTGCTTTTGAAGTCAAAAATAGGACATAATGGTGAAGATGCATATCCTAAAACTTTACGTTATGTTTTCTCCAAATAATTTATAGTTTTGGGTTTTAAATTTAAGTCTCAATCTGCTGTGAATTGATTTTTGTGTCTGTTTTGAGATAAGAGTTCAATTTTATTCCTTTGTATGTGGATATCCAATTTTTTCCACATCGTTTGTTGAAGAGGCCATCTTTTCTCCACTGTGTTTTCTTTGCCTTCTTGTTAAATATCAATTCACCACAATTATGTGGATAATTTCAGAGCTGTCTATTTTGTTCCATTGCTCCATGTGTACTGTTGCAGTTATTGTATCATTGTGACACCTTTTGAAAATCAAGAAATGTAATGCCTCTATCTCTCTTCTTCTTTTTCAAGATTATTTTGGTTGTTCAGTGTCTTTGTTGTTTCTTACAAATTTTAGATTTTTTTCTCTATTTCTAGAAAAAGAATACCATCTGGAATTAATTAGGCATTCCACTGAATCTATAAGGTATCTGAACAAGGGACATTAGCAATGGTAAGTTTTCCAATACATAAATATGAATGCTTTTCCACTT
>NW_004567110.1:55828256-55842084 GCF_000260355.1 Condylura cristata | reverse complement strand
ATACTTTTTTTTTTTTTTTTTTTTTTGTACATACAGAACTGGGGTTCAGGCCAAAGGCTCAGGGGCAGTGAGAGGACTCACCAGAGACAGAGTGGGGAGCAGAACAGGCAGATCAACGAAGTACTGCTGAGGGGAGCAGCAGGCGGGCCAGGAGAGGTCTGCCACACCATGTGATCACCTCCAGGGCAGGCAGGAATCGAACTCATACAGAAGTGGCTTTAGCTTCTCAGTACTGTGCTTTAACTTGCTGCGCCACCAGGGAGGGCCCAGATACTTTGGTTTTAATGTACAAGCATGCATTACTTAATGATGAGAATATGTTCTGAGAAATATAGCATTAGATCATTGCATCATTCTGTAAAGGTCACAAAGTATATGTTATTCTCAAACAGTACTCTGTTTCATTGGCAAAGAAATTCAGGGGGTCATCTTGGAAGAAGTGCTGGATCATCCTTGAGTTCTTGTTGCTCTTATAGTACATAGACATGTATGCTATGCTGTCTCTAGGCATTAAGATTTTGGGGCCCATCATTATGCAGCACATGGAAACTGTTTTCTGTATGTTGCTTTGGTATTCTGCAAGTTTACTTCATTTATTAGTTCTAGCAGTTTTCAAAGCAACTTTAGAATTGTCCACATCTAGAATCATATTATTTGTAAACAGGGACTTTGTTATGTTATCTAGGAACTAGAGTTTAAAATGAATGCAGAAAATGGCGCTGTTGTTTGTAAATCTTCATGTTAAAGAATTGCTAAGCATAATTACAATAAAGCGTCACACAATGTCTGGACATTCAAGTCATCACACTCTTAAAATAGCTACAAACTTAATCAAATAGAAGATGAAAGGAGTACTCTAAGGTCTCCTATTGCCTGCAAACTCTTTCCCATTCTTTTGTAGTAATACTTAGAGATAAGTTTATCTAATAGTTACCACAATTATAACCAATAGTTATAATCTTAGTTCACATCAGTGCACTGACTTAGAAGATTAGAATAATGACAGAGTTGTACCTAAAAGGCATCTCATAAGTTATATGTGCACAATTGTCTCTCCATTGCACTGAAATTCCTTTGTTTTTGGAAAACAGAAATTTTTATTGTGAGCAATTAAAATACTGCTCCACTCAAACACTTTATAAGCTATAATGCCCTCTACAAATGTAAAGCATTGTTATAAGAGAACATTTTTGCCTTTTACTTTGGGATGTTTCTTAAACCCTAAAAATTAAGCCTATGGTTACATTGTATCCCAATATGAGAATTCTGCTTATTTTATATATGACTTAGTTTTATGCTTTTACTTTCTGCATAAATGTACAGAATAGACCTCAACATACACTCATTGTTGGTAGGGGCTAAGTAGGTTACTAAGTAATGAAAATAAAAATTATATATTATTTTCAAGACATCTCAACACTGTATGGCTAACAATTTCTTCCCAAATTCACTAATGAAAGAATACATTTTTATTTTTCTGACTACCCTTAGTGGTTGAGTGTAGCATATGCAGCAAAATCAGTTTTAACTTCAAGACTAGAAATGACAGAAATAAAAGGACATAAAGCTAGTTTTGTGCTTTTTGGCAGAACAACTTGAAACAGAACACAGCAACAGCAGATGCAGTCATTTCATTATTTTCCACTTTTGACACTGGAGTTGGCTGTGTGCAGAGGGACAGTGACTGAACCTGCCCAGACACAGCATTGTCTGCTCCAGGCTGACTGTAGGAGTAGCCAGATGTGATCACTGCTCCTGTTGAAAATTGCAAGTATTTTAAGATTTTTGATCTTTTAATTTAAACTGAAAGTTCTTCTGTAGGTGGGGGACCAAATGTTATGCAGCAGATGTAGCTGGATTGGACAGTTGACAATGTCTGACTTTATTATATTTGTTTTCAAATTTATTTTAGGTGCATTTACACACATGAGCTCTCTATTTTCATTTTGAAGATAAAGGGAATTGTTTCAGCCCATTTAAGTGTGTGATTTCTGAACCTTAACACATAAGAAAATACATGTCTAATTTTATTTTTCAGTTATTAAGATTTTGAAAGTTCAGAAACATACTTTTTAGTAGTGTGAATCTATATTTTAGTCAAAGGATAAGAAGACTGAGGAAAATAGAACATTTCTCTCTAGAAACTCATTCCAGTCTCTTGCACTGCTTCTGAGTATCCAAGAAAATATCATATCAACTAAAGAAGTTATGTATGCTTTAGGGAAAGAAGCTAAAAAGCAAACATACAAACAGATTAAAGCAAAATCAAACCAACAACATAAGCCCCAAGCAATTATAACAGCCTTAGTTAGTGATTATTTTTCAAGACAACTTAAGATTGCACAGCTACCAATTTCTTGTTCATCGCTATCAATTGAAAAATTCCATTGGTTTAACTCATGTTTAATTGAATAGCTTTGAAAAAAGCATTGTGTAGACATTTCACTTGAAAGCCGGTAGCAACAAGGGAAGCTGAAAAAAAAAAAGTGCTATAACTAAATACTACTTTCCTGGAAGCAAATGGAAATCTTGTTTTCAACCAAAACATTCTTGACAATGTTCTAAAAGATCTGAGGCTGTTGAAGAGAGAAATGCCCTCTATCTTTTGCAAGCATCAACAGCTTTCATTTGGATGGTAAAGTTTCCCCTAATTTTCCATCATGGAAAGTTACTCCATTTTCTGAAAGATGAAATACGGTGGCCACACACACAAAAAGTTACTGTGATGTTCCATGACAACAATAGCAACACAAGGGGAAAAGACTTTCAGGTTTTGCTCGAAAAGCCAATGAGAACTGACACATAACAAAATCATATTAACAAACAGGTATAAGGAGCCCCAGGAAGTTGGGAAACTGACCTCTAATCACCTGACAAAGCACAGACATGGGACTCCATCCTCTTCTTTCTCTCCTTCTCTTTATCCTGCTTTTATTCTCTCTCCCCTTTTTAGTTTGGATTTTTCCAAGTTCTATATGTGCCTTCAGACATCATCTTAGTTTTCCTTTTATTTTAAAATTATTGGAATGAATAGAAATTTATTATTTCACTTTCTTTTTAAAATATTTATTTATTTATAATACAGAACTGGGGTATAGGCCAGAGGTGCAGGGGGTGGAGGTTGGAGGTTAGAGGATTCACCAGAGACAGAGTGGGGAGCAGAACAGGAAAATCAACAAAGTACACTGCTGAGGAGAGTAGTGGATGGGTTGGGGGAGGTCTGCCACGCCATGTGGGGTCACCTCGCTGGCCAGGGATGGGACTTGTGCTGCAGTGGTTGTGATAATTTCATAGGGCTCTGCTTTAACCCATTACATCAACAGGGAGGGCCTTATTCTTTCACTTTCTAAAATAGACAATTGTGAGAAAGTAAGAAGCAATTTCTTCCTTTTACTTATTCATTGTTTCCTATTTTCTCTGGCCCCTTGATTCTGAGGCAGGAGAGAGAGGAGGGATTCTGAAGGTGGAATGTTAGGGTCATTTTCACAGAAAGCATTCTCTCAAGGGCTGCCCTGTGTCACAACACTGAAATTGTTGACACCCAGCTGAACACCAGTCCCTCGGCCGACCTGCAGCTGCAGAGGGTGGTTCTCAAGTGTTGACAGTGCTCCACCTCAATCTGGAAGTGCTTCTTTGGTGAGGGTTTCTGCTAGCACCATACCGAGGATATAATGGTCATTGTGGTCAGGGGAGGAACATCTTCCCAGAGCCTGCCCCATCTGCCAAGCATTGATTCAGAGGGATGTTCCATGAGGTCTCCAGTGTCACTAGGAGAGTGGGTACCACCTACGCCAGTAGTGACAGACTTGTTCTTATATATTTTACCTAAATTTCTATTTCTGTTACACTTTCCCCAGCTCCATGTGCTTCTGAATGGTCCCTCCTAACTGCCTATGCCCAAGCTGAGACAGATGGTCACTTTACTCATTATCACTGAAGATAAGGGGACTTGGTAACGTTTAATTCTGAAAAACACTGCATTGTGCCAATGCATGTACTTTAATGGGATTTCCTAATAGTATGTCACATGTGACAGTGCATTATGGCTGCCTGTAAGCCTTTGGGTAATTATCTTATTCTAAATAAGAGATGATATTTAATTAGTAATATATGCAAAGGTTAGTCTTATATGCAATAATTATTTACATGCTGCATTAATCGAGTAAGTTCAGAGAGGCTAAATGATTTCCTTAAGTCACAGAGAAGGTCTGGTAAGAAAATCCAAGCTTCACTTTACTATGTGGCCATAGGTCAGAAATCTTATTCTATAGTAAGGTTATTGGTTTTTATTATCATATTTATGGAAGGAACATTTTATTAATTTTAAGAGAATTGTGTTTGCTGTCATATTGACTTTAATTCTAGGTTTCTAAAATGGCAAAGCGTTTATTTCCCACTTTTTCCAGTGGGGAATATACACGTGCCATTTAATTTGGTAAATCACAGTTAAGATGTGTGCTTCTGCACACAAGAGAGGGTACCGTCTAAAGGTGAGTGAGATTATCCATGGAAATAGGGCATTCATTGGGAAGCTCTTATATAGTTATGTGATGTCTCTTTTCTCTTGTGTTCCCGAGAAACCTCCTAGGAGACATGGGGATGGGGGTGGATCTGGTGGGAGCTGGAGAGATAATTTATGTTTAGAAAAAGGCAAATCTTGGCTGATTCATTTCAGATTGCCTATGAGGACTGTCATCTCACAAGAAAGTCTATTCTCACAAGACTTCCCGACCCACTCTGTAGAATATTAAAGGAAAATTTCTTCCAAGATAAACACTTCTTCTTTGAATAAAGCATAGCATTCATCTCCCTAAAAAGACTAATTCATCAGGTTTGTACTTTTGGGGGCTGAAGTTTCAAGTTAAAACTACAGTAAAATACTCAGTACTTTCCTAAACAATTGGGAGATAATAATCAATGAGGAGCTTTTATAGAAAGGGATATTATTTCATTTTCTGAGTTTATATAATGCTGGACTTCATCTCTAGCTTTATATGAGTATAATATTCAGTGAAATCCCTTAAGTTTGTTATGAAATTAATCTATTTTAAGGATGGCTTTACAAATTTCTGAGATTAAATGTAGTCACTGTTGACAATTTTTCCAAAATGAAGATGTTTTATTCCTAACTCTCCAACATGTTCAACTTCTGCATTAATTTCAGTTCTAGTTTGGGTTTATAGTGAGGAGGTATGGTATAAAACACAAGGAACATAAAAGTAAATGTAGTCTGCTCCAAAAAATAAATATATAAATAAATGAAACTTAAATACCGATCGTTTTATTCAGCATAAATTGTCTAGTACATAGATCCTTACACATTTCTTGTTGACATCTTTCTAGGATAAATTTGTCCTTATAGCATCTTGAGGGTTACTTGTACCTTTTATCTATTATTTAATGTCTAGCATTAGGTTGTAATATATAATTCAGTTGTGGTGCCTCTGTAGATCAGCTTTTGAAACCCATAGCATCTCATTTTATTTTCAAACGATGATCTTTATGGAAAATAATGTAATGCCTCAGTTGCCGCTTTCTAGTTCTGGTTGGCTCTTGATATCAACCCTTCCAGAAAAGGTGACACATTGGAATAAGCATGCAGATGATTCAAACACTTTCATTGGCACATGTAACAATCAAGTCAAATATTTATCTTCAATTTTACTAATCCAGAGTGTTGCTTAATTTCTAAAGTTAATTTTACATGACTGGAGGTAAACTTTCTGAAGAAAATAAAAGCATTCCTTTGCAATTCTTGCATAAACTTTCACTAATGACATATTTTGTTTGTAGTCCAAATTAGACTGTATAAATTCTATTTCAAAGGAAGAGGATTTTACAATCTGAGCTTCTGGGTTGAGAGTTGATGTCATTTTTATATGTCTAGCATTTACTTTGCAATTTTGGAGGTAGTAATTTTAGGCACAAACAGATAAATTTTGTCACTGAGAGAGAGACTTGGCTATTTTTATACATTGTTTTTAAAAACTTGCTTTTGTTACTCATTTTGTTTAGCTAAGAATGTGGAGAAAGTAAAATATTGGGACTTTTTTTTTATTTAGGCAAAAAAGAGACTAGTTTGAACAATGTTTTTATTTCTGGGAAACATAAAGGAGAGAGAAATATTTTAATAGAAAATTTCCAGCCTTCTCTTCTTTTAATCCAGAGTCAGGAATCACTTCTAAAAATAGGTTCAGAATTGACAGAATAGTTCTGTGTAGGAGAAAAAGAACTGTACTGCACTTGGGCTGGATAGTTAATAAGTCTATCTTGAAAAGATATTCCTAGA
Organism: Condylura cristata; assembly: GCF_000260355.1. Taxonomy (NCBI): domain Eukaryota; kingdom Metazoa; phylum Chordata; class Mammalia; order Eulipotyphla; family Talpidae; genus Condylura; species Condylura cristata. The sequence continues at coordinate 55,835,795 of NW_004567110.1, read as the reverse complement.
TGAGAGTAGAAGCTTAGCTCAAAATTAACTAAATACATTTTATTAATTAAATAGAAAACCATTTTGTAGGGGTAAGCTTCTCTTGTTATATGCAAGAGAAGACCTACTTAAAATTTTGATTAACAGTTATAAAAACTGTGAAAGAGATGCACAATTCCTTTCTCTTTATATTTTTACAGCCTGTGAGAACTTGGATTAACAATGTTTTCCATTCACTTGCCATATTTTCACAGGATCCCTTCTAATATTACCTGTTTAACTTAAACTTTAGCACAATCCTGCTTTTGTATTTGTGACAGATTTTTCTGATAAAAAAAGAATTTTTAAATTTTGTTTTCTGACAGACAGAAACTCTTTGAACAAAAGAGTTAACATGTATTTGCTAGCCTAAGAGCAAAAAATCTCCAAGGACTTCTCCTTGGGGGAAAATATATTTCAATCATCCTGAGTGCTCTGCTAAATAAGGAGGGGACTTTTAAGAGTCTTTATTATATTCTGAGTTTGATTTCTTGGAGAAATCACTTGAGACAAGAATACCACCACCACAAGCATGATAATCATAATCATTAAGATTTGAGCAGATGTCTCATACCTCTTACCTAAATTTTGGAATATAGCAAAATTGCATTGTCTCTTCTGTCCAAACCAGTTTGGACTGGGAATATGGATTTGAATTTTGTTACAGCACTGTCACTGGCTAGTGATGTGACTCTGAAAAACAATTTAATTTTTCTGAATCTCCATTTCTTTACCTATTTATATGTCATGACTTTGCTGAGAACCCCAGAGATATTATGTGATGGGGTTGAGTCTTTATCTTCTTGGTACTTCTCAAATTCATTTCATCAGCTCCACAAAGACTTTTTTCAAACATGGAAAAGTTGATGCTTTCACAATCTATGGACAATGCTGTCAGATTCTCTAACATATCGCAAATGAAGACTTTGATTTCTGTACTCTATATGAGTGGGCAGGAGAAGGTCCATTACTCTGTTCTCTGGATTTTACTAAAATTGTATTTATCTTAGAATTTTATAATTTATTTTATGTTGTGTTTATCTTGAGGCTTTATAATTTACAAAATGAAGTTGGTTGTATGAATATTTTATTTCGGTTGTGAGGATATATTTCTGGGTAGAGTCTCTCTTTACTTCCTAACCGCCTCTTGAGTGGTACAGTTGACAGAAGTGTCGAATCTGCTCTGAACTAACCAGACACTGTCTTTAAAGCCATGTGGAAAGTTCTGAGTGAATTGCTCAGACAGCCTAATTCAATAGCTGGTGACAAGGAGACAATGAGAGACCTTCTGTTGGTTCTCCTACAGACCCCACAATACAGCCTTCTGTCTAAAATTTAAAGACCCTTGTCAACCACAAATAATTTAAGCTCAGACCGCTTACCTGATTAGAGGTTTAAAATTCCCCTGTACCCTGGCCCTGGTGGAACAAACCTTGGAGCTTATTGTACACACTGTGATTATAATTATAGACCTGGATCATGATTCCTATTCAGAACTAAATGTTGTCTTGACTTATTACAGCTTGACTATTGCTCAATCAACAGAGATACAGACACTCCACAACCAAATGTCATTCCAAAAAGTGTGAAAATTTCATAGCAACTTGTACAGGTGACATTAAAAAAAAAGGTGCTTTTTTTTAAGGTTTATTTATTTATGCATACAGAACTGGGGTACAGGCCAGTGGTGCAAGGGTGGTGAGAGAATTCACCAGAGACAGAATGGGTAGCAGAACAGGCCGATTGATGAAGTACACTGCTGAGGGGAGCAGTGGGCGGGTCAGGAGAGTCAGGAGAGGTCTGCCATGCCATGTGGATCACCTCCGGGGCCAGGGGTCGAACTTGCACTGAAGCTGCTATCACTGGCTTGCAGTACTGTGCTTTAACCCTCTGTGCCACCAAGTAGGGTCCATAATGGTGTCCATAAACAGTTTATGCTGTTTATTTAGAATTTCTGAGTTATGAAAATAATAAGAGTAGAGAAAGAAATCAGTTATTAAAGAATGACTGGATGAACTCTTGCCATTAGTGATAGCATGGATAGACCTGATAAAGAAATAAGCAAAATAAGCCAGAAGGAAATACAAACATTGGACAGTCTCACATAAATATTTATATATGGATTATAGAGAAACATGTCAGGGTCAGACAATACCAAACCAATAATAAACAGTTAACATCTGATTGCAAAATTGAGACAAAGGGGAAGTGAGAGAGGTGGGAGTGTGGGAAGGAATGGCACAGTGTAGGATTATTGGGGTGTTGATGATGGACATGGTGTAAAGAAATGTATTTGTGGAGGTTTGGACCTATAATCCCAAATATGCAATGGTATAAACCAAATTTACCTTGGAAGAAAAAAATGACTGCACTGAAAATTTCCCAAGAGCTAGCTGGTTTTCAGGAAGAATCCTTTGCTTTGCATTTGTATGGTGTTTCCCTAAGTTTTTTCATATACAACATTTTGTTTTTCTCTTCTACCCATACATTACAAAAAGAAGTTTAACCCTAAATAAAGTGGAGATATTGACTCTCCTGTTCAAGGTGTATCTATCACCAAGGTCTATATCAGCACCTGACAGAGTTAATTCCTTGTAGATATCTGTTGAATGAGCCAAGGAGTGGAAGTTAGCCAGGATTAACATCAACCCTACCTGCAACCAATGCAAGAATTCAGATTCCTGGTAGATTTTTGGCCACACTTATTTCTTAAAATGACAAATCAGGCAAACAACAAAAGGTATTCAGAGAGGCTGACTCTTGGAGCCCTCCCTGGTGGCGCAGCAGGTTAAAGTGCAGCACTAAGAAGCTAAAGCCACTTCAGCATGAGTTTGATCTCTGCCCTGGGGTGACCCACATGGTACAGCAGACCTCTCCTGGATCGCCTGCTGCTCCCCTCACCAGTCAGTTAGCCTGTTCTGTCAGTCAGCCTGTTCTGCTCCCCACTCTCTCAGGTGAATTCTGTCACCTCCCCTGCACCCCTGGCCTGTACCACAGTTCTGTATACATAAATACATAAATAAGTTTTTTTAAAAAAAAAAAAAATCACTATTATGTATGTGAACTTGCTCATGTGTAGAAGTGTTGTTTTCAGATTCCAAGAGCCTGCTTTATTGTAATCTGCTTATATTCATAAATTTAATGTCAAAATAGGTTTAGTGAAATCAAATATAAAAATTAGGTGACTGAGAGACATAAAATGTTACTTATGACACCATATCTACCCACCTACCTATTCCCTAAAATAAATATGTGATCAACTTACAGGATCTGAACTGACTTCTTCTCTAACTCACATTTTCCTAATCACTAACAATTTATTACTTTAAGATATATAATATATCATGCAAATATATACATCAAATTAAATCCAATGCTCTTTAAGACTATAACCAGGAAAACTATATAGTGGCATTTGACTCAGAAGAAATGGTGAATAATATATTTAGAATAAATAAGTGGAAATTGTTTTCCAAGTTGAAATAACAAATCCTATAGTATATCTGAATTGAGCAGAGCTGAATATCAACGTTACTCATTTGCCATGCTGTAGGGCTAAGGGTGTTCAGTAGGGCTCTCAGAAGTAACTGAATCATCACAACCAAGGAACAGGTTGGGACTAGATATACCTCTGGATGCTGACTAGCTCCTCTCCAAAAAACTGCCTTAAAATACCCTATCATCACCTGTTGCACATGAGACAAGAGAATTGAAAAGAAATGTGAGAAAATGAGATAAATTCTGCAAAATAATGACTCATTTTCACTGCAGAATATTTTTTCTATTCAGAGCCAATTGATATAAATTATGAAAATTTATCGTTCCTGAAGTGAAGGGATGAGAGCTTCATGAAGTGTGACTTCATAATCTTTCCCCCTGGTGCTCATAGGTCTTTTCATCATCCTGACGAGTATTAAAAGTGAAAGCTCTTCTGTGACTTTAATAATAAATTTTATAAAACTCATAAAAATTCCATTTCTGTCTAAAATAAGGGGAAATAATGATGACAGGGTTTTTTATTATGTTTTTGCAAAGCATCACTGTGAGGTAAAAGCAATCTGAATTAAAGGAGTTGTGTGTCAGCATTAGGAGACCCTTCTTTCAGTGATCAAGCCATATCAAAATATTGTGTTTAATTCTGTGTATTATATTGTGATATATTGTGAAGAAATTGCACTTAATGAATAACCAGCTACATCACAAGATTTTGTGGAGTTTCTATACATTGTCTCATGTAAAACCTGGGCTTATTCAGTGTAAAAATGAATGGATGTTTATCCATGGCCTTTAGATAATCAAAGTCCTCCATTTTGAAATCTCTGTGAGTGTAGCTATGGTCTGTGAATTACATTTGTGTAGAAAAGTAGAATTAACGTGAGGAGCTCCAGAGGAAAAAACTGGGAGGGAGAGAAAAGTTATGAAGTAGAGTTGAACTCAAGATAAAAATGAATTAAGACCAGAAATGTTACAGGGCAGATCCCTGTGCTACAGTGAGTCCCTTTCATTTGGTTGAACTTGAATGATCATCTCTCAGAAATGCTATAGAAAGACTTTTCTCAAACCAATAAGGGATTCGAGGACTGAATCTCACGAGCTCTTTATTTTTATTTTATTTTTTAAAGATTTATTTATTTATTCATACAGAACTGGGGTACAGGCCAGAGATGCGGAAGGTGAGAGGCTTCACCAGAGACAGAATGGGGAGCAGAACAGGCAGATCAACGAAGTACACTGCTGAGGGGAGCAGCGGGCGGAGGTCTGCAGCGACATGTGGATCTCCTCCCAGGCATGTGGGGATCAAACCCATGGGGAATTGGCTTTAGCTTCTTAGTGCTGCGCTTTAACCTGCTGCACCACCAGGGAGGGTCCTCATGAGCTCTTTAAACCTACAAATGTCATTGAGATCAGTCCAGGAGAACTTAGAAAATATTTTGTGACTGTTAAAAAAAAAAACAAAAAAACTTGCAGGTCCACAATATGATCAAAGGAAAGGATATCCTATAAAAAATATTAGAAGTACTAATATTCTTGTCTGTAAAGTTTAAGACAAAATTTAAAGTTTAAAAATGGAAAGTTTATTTATATTAGTGTTAAGAGTGACTTTATAATGCATGTCATCCTTTAATTCACGTTTCAGTTTTTTTGTTTGTTTGTTTTTTGTTTTTTACCCTTACAGTGTTTGCTTTCTTTTCTCAGGTGTAGTCCCTATAGAATTTCCGCCACCGGGCCCTCTCTGGTGGCATAGTGGTTTCAGTACAGCACAGAGAAACTAGCCACAGCTGCTTCAGTGCAAGTTTGATCCCAGCCTGAGAGGCCCCCAGGGAGATGATCCACATGGCACAACTGACCTCTCCTGTCTTTCCTATTCTCCCTTCATTAGTGTACTTAGTCTATATGCCTGTTCTGCTCCCCATTCTGTCTCTGGTGAATCCTCTCACTGTCCTTGTATCCCTTGCCTACACCCCAGTTCTGTATGCATAAATAAATACATTCTTAAAAAATAAAACAAAAGTCTCTTAAAAAAAAAAAATCCCACCATCAATTTACCTGTACACTATCACCATATTTCCTTGTGCTATTCTGGCTCATTTCAATCTCTTTCCCTCCCCCTCCCCTGGAAAATGCCTCTGATTTATAGTTGTCTATTTATGTTTGTTTGTTGTTGTTGTTGTTTTTGTTGATCCCCTATATCCTCCCTCTAGTGAAATCATCCATTATTTTTCTTTTTCCTCTGATAATATAGAGAACGCCAAAAACTCCACAGAAAAACTAATCAAAATAATCAACAGTTTAATAAGAACCAATATACAAAATTAATACATAATCCACATTTAAAAAAAATGAAACAGGGCCCTGCCCTGGTGGCACAGCGGGTTAAAGCACAGCACTGAGAATTTAAAGCCGCTTCCGCATGATTTCGATCCCCGCCTGCCCCGGAGGTGACCATAGAGGTGACTACATGGCGTGGCAGACCTCTCCTGACCCGCCCGCTGCTCTCCTCAGCAGTGTACTTCGTTGATCTGCCTGTTCTGTTCCCCCGCTCTGTCTCTGGTGAAGCCTCTCGCCGCCCCTAAGCCTCCGGCCTGTACCCCAGTTCTGTATACACAAATAAATAAAAATATTAAAAAAAAAAAAACAAACTGAAACAACAATTAGTCATAGACAAAAACAAAAAAGGAATGATAGTCACTCTTTTGTTGTTGTAGCATCTCCGGAGTCACAAGCAAATCAGGCTACTGCCACCGGCACACCTGCGTCTCCTCTCTATTTAACCATCCACACGTATGGCAGAATAATCTTCCTGGAACTTTCAGCTAACCCCCCAGTGGTGGAGGCATTTCCCTTTTCAGAATCCTTCCCTGTCTTCCGAATTCTCACCAACAACCATCAAAGTTAATGTCAACATGATCTGCCATCAGTTCTCCAGCCGGCCCCACCTTGTGGTCTCTGTTTCAAATGTCATGGCTGCACTTTTGATGTTCCCTATATTGGCATAAATGCGCTCCTTGCTTGTCAATGTCCAAGTCCTACTAAGCTTAACTACCTACCTCGAATGCCATCCTCTTTACAAAGTCTCTTCCCACATGGAAATGATCTCTCCTCCTAGATCCCAAAAGCATTTTACATCTTTGTAGTGTTACTTTAATGCTTTACACTCTATTGATGTCTGTAAATGTCCTAGTTCATTGCCTAAACTATAAACAAATCCCATTGGAATATGTATATAGCAGGTGCTTTAACATGTCTGTTACATTATGACTTGAAGACTAGTTTGCCATACCATAATGAGGTCAATGTTATTTGGTCCCAGGATCTTTCCAACTTGCCACATGTTGGGGGTGGCCACCAGGGATCCTCTTAAGGAAAGACGAGCTTGTCTTATAAGTAGATTACACAGTGGCCCAGACCAAACCCTGATCCCCCAGAGAGCTCACTCTTTACTCTCTGCTCCTCTCTCATTCACTCTTTTCTATATTAAAGTTGTAGCACTTACGAAGTTGGGTAGGCCCTCCCTGGTGGCGCAGTGGGTTAAAGCACAGCACTAAGAAGCTAAAGTCACTTCCACATGAGTTCGATTCCCGCTTGAACCGGAGGAGATCCACATGGTGTGGCAGACCTCTCCTGGCCCACCTACTGCTCCCCTCAGCAGTGTACTTCGTCGATCTGCCTGTTCTGCTCCCCGCTCTGTCTCTGGTGAATGGGCTTATTCAGTGTAAAAATGAATGGATGTTTATCCATGGCCTTTAGATAATCAAAGTCCTCCATTTTGAAATCTCTGTGAGTGTAGCTATGGTCTGTGAATTACATTTGTGTAGAAAAGTAGAATTAACGTGAGGAGCTCCAGAGGAAAAAACTGGGAGGGAGAGAAAAGTTATGAAGTAGAGTTGAACTCAAGATAAAAATGAATTAAGACCAGAAATGTTACAGGGCAGATCCCTGTGCTACAGTGAGTCCCTTTCATTTGGTTGAACTTGAATGATCATCTCTCAGAAATGCTATAGAAAGACTTTTCTCAAACCA
>NW_004567110.1:55810512-55828156 GCF_000260355.1 Condylura cristata | reverse complement strand
CATCTCTGGCCTGTACCCCAATTCTGTATGAATAAATAAATCTTAAAAAAAAAAGAATTTGGGTAAAGGTCACCCATACTGAATATTAAATCTATGAGTCTAATTTTTCTTCAAATTTCTCAATGGACATTTGAATAAAAATCTTTTATTATTTTAAAAGATTTATTTATTTGTGTATACAAAACTGGGGTATAGGCCAGAGGTGCAGGGGCAGTGAGAAGATTCACCATAGCCAAAATGGGGAGCAAAACAGACAGATTGATGAAGTACACTGCTGAGGGAAGCAGTGGGCAGGTCAAGAGAGGTCTGCTGCTCCATGTAGGTCACCTCTGGGGCTGGGGGTTGAACTCATACTGAAGGGGCTGTGGCTCGCTTGCAGTGCTGCACTTTAACCAGTTGCACCACCAAGGGAGGGCCCAGAGTGAAAATCTTTTTAGTCACCAGCACCCACACGCATGTTCATCATTCACAACAATCATTTATACTTGTCCATTTCCTTTTCTTGTATTTCTTTTCTCTCTCTCTTTTTCTTCAGGAAGATAGCATCTTATTTTATTGAACAGTTGTATTAAATTGATCAAAACTGTTGCCATGGCCACTATACATAGACAAGAGACAGATGGCTTATTAATATTGTTGGTCTCCTCGTCCCTGTCCTGGAGCTGGTCTTCAGGCATCTGCTTGTTTCCTTGACCCAAGCACCTCAACCTGGCCAGCCAAGAGCTTTTTGGGAGCTTTTGAATGTGAACCATGAGAATCACTTGTTTTTGAACATGTTCCCCTTCACTTTCAGGTACTGACTGTGTTACATGTGACAATCAGAGTTCTGAGACTCACTGTATCTTCTGAGCAATGGAGGCAGAAACCTCTTTGGTCACCTTCTCAGTATTCAAGCATTGGCAATACCCCTTCGCTTACCTGTGTCCATAGGCCTGACCTCCCACCTACCCAATGTGTACTTCTGGCATCTAGCCTGAGATTGGACAGCCACAGCCTTCCGGGTCAGTGGGTCTTTGATCAGTGTCCATATCTGCTGACAGGATTAGCTTTGGTGATTTCATTGGTATCTTTGGGGTTCCACAAGAACCTTCTTTTTGCCACACTGAGTTGAACCTCTTCTGAAGCCTGACTAAGCTCCGGGCTGCAGCAACAATACCAAAGGAAAATGCTGTCTCTCTCTTCCAGTCTCTCTCTCTTGCGGAACAGGTGGATTGACTGAAATTCACTGCTGAAGGGAGCAGATGGGGAAACAGAAGTTTGCTGCGCCATGTGGGCTAGCATGCTAGCCAGCAGTGCTTGCTGATAGCTTGATAGTGCTGAGATTTAACCCTTTGTGCCACCAGCAATGCCCCCAACAAAAAGCAATTTTTTTTAAAGATTTATTTATTTATTCATACAGAACTGGGGTACAGGCCAGAAGCTCAGGGGCAGTGAGAGGCTTCACCAGAGACAGAGTGGGGAGCAGAACAGGCAGATCGATGAAGTACACTGCTGAGGGGAGCAGCAGGCGTGTCAGGAGAGGTCTGCCACGCCATGTGGTCACCTCCGGGGCAGGCGGGGATCGAACTCATGCAGAAGTGGTTTCAGCTTCTTAGTGCTGTGCTTTAACCCACTGCGCCACCAGGGAGGGCCCAAAAAGCAATTTTTAAAATGGACTTAGAAGGTTACACTTTACCTTCTCATTCCTTTGAACATATTTAGTGGGCAATTTTGCCATTTGTATTTGTAGCACTCACTAAGCTATCAAATTGTAATTTATTTTTTTCCTCCCTGTTCAGAGTTTATATTGATTACCATGCTTTCATTGGTCTGATAGCACATTTATCATATAGAAGTTTCTCTCTCTCTCTCTCTCTATATATATATATGTGCTAGTGTCTTCCCAGCTATTCTTTAAAAAATATGCCAAGCAGGTGGTCAGATGTTTGGAGACACTAGTTATCTGTTCCAGTTTCACTTGAACATTTTTCTCAAGTCCAGTTCTTGGAAATCTCTTTTATAAGATAAAGGTCAGATTGATCATCTATATATTTTAATATTCCATCATTCAATTAGTGTCCATTCAAAACTGTCTGGTGCATACCCACATTTAATTGTCAACATTTTGCTGCATAGGGGCTCCTTTGTTTTGTTTTTCTATATTTCTAATATGAGTGAAGTCATTTGGTATGACAGTATGTTCTTATGGAAACTTCATTACTTATTTTCTATCTTTGAATCTTTATTTTCATGCAAAAATATGGTGTAAGCAGAGATATAATCATAGATTGGGTCTGTGACAAAATTTCATGCTGCTATTTTGCAACAACTTAGTATAAGGTAAACAAATGCTTTTTAAAGTTAGTTCCAATTTCTGCCCCTCAATTTATGACTCATATAAAAATATAACACTTAAATCTTGCTAGATCAATCATTAGATAGTTCCATCTCCTTATTCATTTGTCTATGCTCAAAGTTACCTCCAGAGTAGAATGGGCCTAGTTCCAGTTACTACTAACTGTTTCCAGAAGAGAAGTGAAAACTTTGCAATAATATTCATATAGTCAACATTTTATTTCGAAGCCAGGTGGGGTGGAGGGGTGGATGACACATCTGGACATGTCTATGTGAGCTGTCTAGATGTACCTTTGCACAAGGAACTAAGAAGCCTTCTAAGAGAGAACTCACAGGGAAGGAAGAAGGGTCAGGGTCAATGAGCCTAAGCCTATTAAAATGTTTTCAGTAACTAGAGAGAAGAGAGAACTTCTGAATTTGGATAGTTTATATCAATTGTATTTGTCTTCCAATTCCCAGAAGGCTGGATAATATGGAAAACAAGCAAGCAAAGATAGAATGAACAATTTCAGTGAAATCTCTGCTACAGCACATTCTCTCTCCACATCATCAGAGTTACTGTGCCATGAGAACTTGCAACAAGTGAGGCCCTGCTGTCAGTGGTCTCTGGATCCAACAGGAGAAACATGGGGTCCTAGGAACAACATCAGCTCCAGGGAGGGACAGATGTGTGTAAACATATGTACAATAAACCTATTCATTTTAAGAAATACCATGGGGTCTCAATGCATTTTTCTAGGTCACTTTGAAAGATGGGGTGAAAACCAGTAAAATCAGATCACTATTCTCAATGGAATCTCATCTGTGCCCACTGGCTGGTGAAACCAGAGAAGGCTAAAGTTTCTCATAGCACTGACCCTCATCTGCTGAAGAGACTAAAGCAAAAAAAAAAAAAAAAAAAAAAAGACTAACACATGCACATAACACGTACACATGCCGCCTCAGACTGTGTTATACCTTTGTCAATTTTTATTTATAAGATTTTCCTTGATAATGATATAAGCTATTTATATTTTAAAAAAGTAGATTGAAAAAGCATACAGTCATCTTTCCTGCAATCTGCACTGCCTCAGATGTATACACCCTTCAAGATACAGCTCTACTGCGTGGGTAAACACAGAAAAATGTCTTTCTTTTACAAGTGCAGCAAAGTATAAATAATTCAACACTAAAGTCTGATGTAGTTCTAACAGCCCTTTTATTCTGTATTCAATATCATCGTTAAATTCCATAGCAGGTGGTGAAATTTATAGCTGTACTTTCTTATAAGCACTGTCTTCAGTGAAACCTAAGAACCATCACTGACAGTTGGACATAATCAATATTTACTGAATTGCTATTTGGAGAACCAAGGCCTGAGACACAGGTGTACAAATCAGAGACTAGGAAATGGCATCTCTGGTTATTGCCATTATGATTATTGAGAAGGAGTCATGTTCTCATTCTAACTTCCAATAATGGTTCTCTCTGGGCCTTGTGTAAAGGGCCAGTTGGTGATAATAACTTAGAAAAGGTACAAACATTTCTGAGAATTGCACTTGGCTCTGAAGAAAGCTTTGTACCTAGGGATAATAGTCAAGATCCACTGTCTTTTTCATCTGTGTTTATGACCCAGACAGGACAGCGGCGACCAATTATAGGTAAAGGATTACCAAGGAGAAAGACAATGGCTGGTAATGTTGTACTGTTGATCAAAATATGCTATGCACTGAGTTCATCTGTAATGATTTTGTGAAAATGTAGATTCTGAAACAGCTGGGCCCAAGAATTTGCACTTTTTTTTTTATTTTTTTTTTTTAAGATCTATTTACTTATACACACAGAACTGGAGTACTAGCCTGAGGTGCAGGGGCAGGGACAGTGAAAGGATTCACCATAGCCAGAGTGGAGAGCAGAGCAGACAGATTGATGAACTACACTGCTGAGGGGAGCAGCAGACAGACAGGAAAGGTCTGCTGTGCAATGTGGATCACTTTCTGGGCTGGTGAACTTGCACGGAAGTGGCTGGAGCCAGTTTCTCAGTGCTGTGCTTTAACCTGCTACCACTGCCCAGGAGGGCCAGAATTTGCATTTCTAATGAGGTCTCAGTTGATGCTGAGGCAATTGTCTAAGACAGTGTTACTGTTGTCTAAGATAAAGTGTTACTTTGCCGTCACCCCCTCATTTTCTGATTTCAGGGGAAATTCTGCCTTTGGGAAGTAAACCATCTCCTGTTCTCTTTGGGCAAGGTTTGATTTTCTATGGGCTTAAAGTTATAGAACAATTACAGTTTACTCCTCCTATGGCAAATTATTATTTTTATCAGAAGAAAATTAATTTTAAATCCAAATAATATGCTATAAAATCACCCACTCAGAAGAATAACAAAACATAATTTGTAAGGAAAATTATATACTTACTAAGGAGTGAGATCTCTCTTTCTGACTTAGTTGGAATTAGAAACCAGGGAAGAATTGGGCTGGTTATTCTGAAAAACAGCAAAGACCTTCACACATTTGAGAGGAAATAATTTTTATGGGTAATATTAAATGTAAGTGCATGACCTTGAAGAGACTCACTTCTGAATTTATTCTTCAGCTCTCTGATCAGATGTGATTCCTTATTTACCATATTAGAAGAAAGCCAAGCCTAGACTACTGGAGGGATCTTGAGTCTTTGAAGAAGCCTGATACAAATCTTGCTAGCAGGACACTTTGGGCAGCATGTGTATTGAACATGAGTCTTGGCACTTTTATAACAAATATACATTCAGAAAATAGTCTATCCATTTATTCCTTGACTTTTTCCATTAAAGTACTCAAATCTATTTTTTTTTTCTGCACATCAACTATGTGCCAAGCTCTGAGGCTATAAATATGTTAATTTATAAGAAATTTGGCTACATGTGTGGAAGTGTTTTATTACCAACGACATGTGTGTCACTGACTAGCATGTACTGTGCTAGCTCATTCAGTTGCCCCAAGAGCCCTATGAGATAGAAATCTGCTTGCTTTTTATGGAATGTTGTGGCCTTTGATTTTTATTTTTTTATTGAAGTAACACTGCATTATAATGTTACATAAGTTTCAAGTTTGCATCATTATAAATCAAATTGTGCAAATACTACACTAAGGTCACTACCAAAAGTCCAAATCTTTCCTTCACCCTACAGTTGACCTTTTTTTACATGATTTATCCATCCCCTATGCCTCTTCACTTCTGGTCTCCCACTAATTTGTTCTTATAGTTTAAACATTGATTTTTGTTTATTTAGTTCATTCATCCATCTGACTTATTTCCATATTCAGTTCATTTCAGTGTTGTTGCAAATGATGAGTTCATCTTCTTTTATGGCTGAGTAATGTTCCTTTGTGTATATAGAACACATTATCTTTCTCCAGTCTGTTGAAAGCACTTTGGTTGGCTAATAGCCAAGAACTCATTGCTCCTTCTCCTTCCCTAGACAGTTTCTTGTCCCACATAATCAACTAATTTACAGTTAGGTAAAAGATCTTTTAAGATAATAAATGCCATTGTTGTCCCTGGGAGTTTATTATGGCAACTGCAGTGGGTTGAAGTGTAGCCCTTCCAAAGAGATACATTCAAAACCTGTGAGTGGGATTTTATCTGCTGATGCAATTAAGTCAAAGATTTCAAAATGAGGTTATCCTATATGATCTGGAGGAACCTTAAGCCGAGGGGCACATGTCTTTCTAAGAGGAGAAAACCAGAGGGAAAGCCAGGTTTGGAGTGAAGCTCCAAAGGTACCAGGAGTGGCCAGAACCTGCATGAGATAGGGGAGAATTCTCCCCTGGACTTTCCTGAGGTCCTATGACATCTTGATTTCAGAAGTCAGGGCTCCATGTTTCAAGAAAACGTATTTCTATTGTTTTAAGTCATCAAGTTTATGGTAGTCCTAGGAAACTAATATAGCAATTAATTTCCTAAATTACTTTTCTTATATTATTTAAGCAATTACATAAATTATTCTTCTTGATGATTCTAAGCCATGTTTATTTAGCATGATAAATACTTATCGGTCATCTTTCAACCATTCTTTTGATGATTTCCTTAAATTTTTCATCTCTTTTAATTTGACCATTATATCTGTATACCTTTGGGGTTACATTTCACACTGCCTTTACTCACACACCATGAAAATGTCTATGACAATGATCTATCCCTTTCCATTCCCCACCCCCATTTCCCCATCTTCCCTCTACCACCATTAAATGACAGTAATCTATCCCTTTCCATTCCCCATCCTCCCCCATCCCCATTAAAAATCATAATTGGGCCCTCCCTGGTGGCGCAGCGGGTTAAAGCACAGCACTGAGAATCGAAAGCCACTTCCGCATGAGTTCGATTCCCACCTGCCCCGGAGGTGACCACATGGTGTGGCAGACCTCTCCTGACCCGCCCGCTGCTCCCCTCAGCAGTGTACTTCGTTGATCTGCCTGTTCTGGTCCCCACTCTGTCTCTGGTGAATCCTCTCACCCTCCGCATCTCTGGCCTGTACCCCAGTTCTGTACGAATAAATAAATAAATTTAAATTAAAAAAAAAATCAAAATTGGGCCCTCCCTGGTGGTGCAACTGTTTAAAGCACAGCACTAAGAATTTCTGCTAAAGCCACTTGAGCATGTGTTCCATCCCAGCCCCAGAGGTGATCCATATAGCCCAGCAGATCTCTCCCTAGCTGCTCGCTGCTCCCTTCAGCAGTGTGTTTCGTCATTTGGCCTTTCCTGCTCCCCACTCTGTCTCTGGTGAATCCTGCAACTCTGGCCTGTATTCCAATTCTGTATGCATAAATAAATAAATCTTTAAAAAAATTATAATCACTTTATGCTTCACTGGTGGATTTTACTTGTTCAAAAATGATTTTTTATAATTGCCTTTTATTATTTAATTTTAAAAAATAAAGGAAGCAATGTAGAGAGGGAAGAAGGGTTTGGAGCGATGCTCCCAAGGTACCTCTCAAAATGGTGCAAAAATAATAAATAATACTTCTCCCAGAATATTTCTAAATAGAATGCCATGTGGTCTAATAGTCTGAGGGTGCATTCTTGACAACTCATTTAGGTAAAATTTTACTTGAAATGAAATTGGAAACAGGACTCACAGTGTTTTCTGAGTCTATGTAGTTGGTGGAATTTCCTCAGGACTTAAATAAATGTTTACTTTTGAGGTGTTTCCGACAGTAATCACACCTAATTTTTCTTGCACTTTGAGGAAATTCAGAATTTTCTTGGGTCCGATTTAAGAAAAATTAGAAATGAAATTTTACTTTCACCTTCTCCTGAAACTTCTTGATCAGAGTCACTTGGCTAGCCATAAATTTTGAAAAAATTTATGAATTTTGAAAAAATGAGATCTTCTTTCATAACGATTGCCAACGCTGTGTTTTTACACCCAAGCTGATAATGAATCATGATCTCTTTCTGTTGTCCAGAGTTTGTAGGTTTTTTTGTTTTGTTTTGTTTTTCTAGCCAATTCTCTGTTAAAGTGCCCTCTGATACTTATGACAAAAATTGTTTAACACCATAGCCATTAGTCATTACACTCTGGGGTAAAGCATGCCATTCTTACCAGATGGCTAAAGTGGTAGGGACATAGGAATTACTTGCTCTCCATTATTCAGATGCAGAAATCAATTCTGGCACCCAAAATATGAACCCTAAATAGAATTTCTCTTCATATTTGAATATATTATCACTAACACTGAAGCTGCCTGTGATGTAAAGAGACCATGGATAATAACTAAATTCTATTCTACTTTGCATTTGAATGAAGACTACTGGTGGTTCTTCATTGGAATTCAATTCAAATCAGTGTAATCAGTGTAATAAGGATTAAAAAGAATTCATTTTCAGGCACAGTTTAATGGTACAGGGAGACATTTTCAAAAATAGAGTACTGAGTAGAATGTGACAAGTATTTTTTACTGTAAAGAAACTGGATTATATGGGGCAGGATCATTGGAAAGAATAATTCTAAATGGATGTTTCTAGAAAGGCTTCTTATAGGAGAAAATTCTTATTTATAGTTGTCTGGTTATTTTGTTTAGTTTCGTTGTGATGTAAAATGTATACAAATAAATAAATTAAATTTTAATAAAATGAGACAATTCTTGATTTGTAGCATAGAGGTGTGGTTAAGGACTTGGGCAACCAAACAAAGTGAGAAGACACACTATAGTTAAAAGACTATCACAAAACCAGCTGATAAATTACAGTGAAACTAGAGAAAGAGGTAAGATTTCTGGGCTTGGAGGGTCAATATATGTCAATATATATGTATATATATATGTATATATATACATATATGTGCATATATATGCAAACATATGCATACACACACACAGACACACATGCTACCCTCAGATTCACAGAGACACAGAACAGAACAATATTGGTAACTCTGCCTCAAGATCAAAGGAAGTCTCTATAAATCTTTGACAAAAGGATTCAGTTGACTGTTCAAATTTTAGACTATTACAGTTAGAGTAATTTCTTTCCACTGATGATTTTTTTTTATTAGATTCTCAAAAGGCCTGTTATATATGGAACATGGAGGTGAGTCAAAAGTTTAACAGTTAAGATAAAAAGACAAGTTCGGACATCCTGATTAGAGGATAGTTGGATTTACTACTCTAAAATGTCCACTTTATTTATTGTGGTAAAGTGAAGTCATTTTATAATATCATTAGAAATGAGAAAATTCTTTGAAAAGTGATCTCATTTTATTTCATTTTTTATTTACCAAAATGTTGTAAAAATTTATAATTATTGTGTTAAATTTGTCAAAATAGGGAAATATCTATTTATTAAACTCTAGAATCAGATGCTTGAATTTCTCTTGTGGACCTGTTTGTGCATAAGCACTAACATGGAAGACAGTTTGGTCTCATAAAGGGAGCAGGGAGGCAGGAAATCATTGCTGTGTAATTTTGAGGGAAGAGTACTTCCATGTGCCTCAGTTTGTTACCATTCTTTTTATAAAAAGGAGGGTATTTAAGCAAAATGGATCCTTAAGTATCCTGCCTTGGTGAAATGGGAATAAAAAAAGATAAGTAGGTAAGAACAACTGAAATAAAAATGTTTTCATTATTGAACCAATTCAAGTTGATTCTTGTTCATTCTATGATAGATTCAAATGGTTATGTAAGGAACTCTTTTAACAAATACATGGTTTTATCTTAAGCTTAAGCTTTGTGTTTGATGTGATGTATATTTTGATAAGTCAAAGGATGAGTAATTTGAACAAGAACCTTTATAATAACTCTGGTTAGGAATCATCTTGTTTACAAATTTTAATGGTGGAAATTTACTCGAGGCATTAAATAAAGGTCAGAATTCCAATATAGTACTCCAATTTGTTTTTTATGTGACTTAGCCAACGATTATAGATTCTCTTCAGATATGTTTACTTTCTTGGTGTGTGGCAATTCAGTGTGTCATCATTCCTATACAAATGCCATGTGTCTTTGGCAACTCAGATAATACATTTGATTGTGGTATTCTCCTTCTGGCATATGACTGATTGTTTATTCCTTGTTACAATCTTTTTTCCTTCAGGTTTCTTACATCTGTACTATCTGTACTATTCAAAAATACTTTGTATTTTATAACTGTCATCTATGAGTCAGCATCATGAACCCAGAGACATTTTGAGAGTTTATATATTACCTATTATTGGCAGAGAAAATGGAGTTTTATTAGAGATTGTACTGAGAATCATCCTGGAGACAACCGAATCACAACTGTGGGTGTTTTACCTTGCCCAAGGATATGTTCACACTTCCATCTCAGCAGACTTTGCAAAGTTCCTGAATAAGTGATCTTATAAATCTTGATACTTTATAGGATTTTATATTAGGTATCACACAATACTTGAATCGTGCAGAAGGACTATGGTACAAAGATCAGAAAAAAGTAAAGACATCAATAGAACATGAATAAAAAAACACTTTAATGTTCAATATATGAATAGTGGTTGATTTTAAATCAATGTACCATATATATAAATGCCAGTTATTTAGTTGTCATATATTATATGTTTGGTAGACTTACTCTGACAGTTGGATCCAGAAATAGAGAGCGAATATATCTACTGCTAGCTCAGATTAGAAAATGCCAGAGGGACAGAGCTAAAAGGGGCAGGAAGGAGCCCTATTTTGCAGTCACAGAGTCTTTACTCTAAATATTTAATTACTTTTTAATTTCCAAAAACAGTTTTATTATGCAAAGTACATATTTTTTTTCTATTACTTTATCAATCATATTCATAGAAGATGGTCTGTGTGTTCCAACAATATTCATGTTTCAGGTCTTCATGCCCTTTTGTTCTCTTTGCAGCATAGTTGCTTAACCAGTGACCTGTGGATTTCAAGTCGCTCAAGAATGGGTTTCAACAGCTTTATCCAGTTCATGGGATTGTTATAGAATTTAATTGCAGCACATTCTTCTATATAAATTAACTTTCATAAAGAGATCTGTATCTCCAAAGTTCAGAATCCCTACCTGTCTGGGATATGCATTAAGACATCTAAGGGCCTTCCCTGGTGGTACAACAGGTTGAATTACAGTACTAGCTGTAGGGCTAGCTGAAGTCTTTTTAGAGCGATCCCCAGCTTAGGTGTGGGAGGTGACCCACATGGCACAGCAGACCTCTCCTGTGTCACACACGCTCCCCTCAGCAGTGTATTTTAGTCAACCTGCATGTTCTGCTCCCCATTGTCTCTGAAAAAATATTCTCACCCCCCACACCTCTGGCCTATACTCCAATTCTACATGCATAAATAAATAAATCTTTAAAAAAATCTGAAAACACACAAATCTCAATTTTTTACAATAAATACATAACAGTTTCCTGCACATACACACAGACTAGATTTCCATGGGCAAAAAACACTGAACCAGGAAAAAAGTATTAGTTAAAATGCTACTTAATTTAGGTATCAGATACAATTGCAGAAATACTTACACCAAAGTTTCCATTTGGCTCAAGGTTTTTGAATGAGGAACATTTTAATCTCATCATCGAAAAACAATGCTTTCCATAGTGCCCAAGAGATAACAAGAATAGAGCAAAAAGAAAATAAAAATGGAGGAGCTGCATGATGGGACCTCAGACAAACGGAGACTAACTACCCTGTCTCCAAGTTACACTGCAGGTTATACTGCAAGTGCTATGGAGCCAGCTGCTTTTCAGAGGTGGAAGGTGAAAGTTATTCTGGGCCTTTCTTGGTCCCTTTATGTGAATGCTTGCTTTGGGTATGTGGGCTAAACTGGACTCAGTCTAGAGTAGTTTTTCAGTGACTGTGAAAGTGAGTATATGTATTAAACACATGCAGAGTTTTAAGAACAACTTATTAAAAATAAGGAAAAAAAGGGCCCTCCCTGGTGGCACAGTGGGTTAAAGCACAGCACTGAGAAGCTAAAGCCATTTCCGCATGAGTTCTATCCCCGCCTGCCCCAGAGGTGACCACATGGCGCGGCAGACCTCTCCTGACCCACCCGCTGCTCCCCTCAGCAGTGTACTTCCTCGATCTGCCTGTTCTGGTCCCCACTC
The DNA here is from genome assembly GCF_000260355.1 of Condylura cristata. Taxonomy (NCBI): domain Eukaryota; kingdom Metazoa; phylum Chordata; class Mammalia; order Eulipotyphla; family Talpidae; genus Condylura; species Condylura cristata. The sequence goes on along the minus strand of NW_004567110.1, from coordinate 55,816,272 downwards.
TGTCTCTGGTGAATCCTCTCACCCTCCACATCTCTGGCCTGTACCCCAGTTCTGTACGAATAAATAATTTAAAAAAAAAATAAGGAAGAAAAAAGAATGACTCTGGCTTTGAAACCCAAAATGACTGAACCTAGTGTGTGCATGGAAAGCTGCTATTCTTATTTTCTCTAGTGAAAATATGAGTTATTTTTCCTTTACTTTTTCTACTATTGCTACTTAATTATTGTAAGATAGTATACTTAAAGTTTTGTAAATATAGAAAAACAGTGAATGAGAAGATTAGTGACCTTGAGTCTCTTGTTCAAGGTTAATATTGGAAACACAGCAGCCTGACCTTGGAACTACACCAACAATTGCAATACTGTCTTCTGGGTGAATAATATTGGTGGCCATTCTATTACTAGGTTCTGGGGGTTCATATCCTGACATACTGTCTGTCAGCTGAGGCTATAGATTCTGACTTCCAGTCATCCTTTTTTTAAAAAATTTATTTATTTATGCACACAGAGGTGAAGTACAGACCAAAGGTGCAGAGGTGGTGAGAAGATTCACCAGAGACAGAGTGGGGGCAGAACAGGCTGACTGATGAAGTATACTGCTGAGCCATGAGCAGGCCAGGAGAGGTCTGCTGCGCCATGTGGCTCACCTCCGGGGCAGGTATCAAACTCATGCTGAAGTGGTTTTACCGCTTAGTGCTGCATTTAACCACTGCACCACCAGGGAGAGCCCATTCTTTTTTTTTAAGATATTTATTTTTATGCATATAAAATGGGGTGTACATCAGAGATTTGGGAGTGGTGGTGACAGGATTCACCAGAGACAGAGTGGGGATCAAAATAGGCAGACCTACTGAAATACAATGCTAAAGGGAGCAGTGGAGAGACAGGAGAGGTCTGCTGCGCCATACAGGTCAGCTCCCTGGATGGGGATCAAACTCATGTTGCAGTGGCAGAGGGATAGCGTGACAATGCTGTGTATTTCACCTTTGTACCACCAGGAAGGTCCAACTTGCAGTCATTCTTAAACATGGAAGCATGGTGATGCTGTGAAAATGAACTCTGGAAAGAAAGGTCAGTGGAAAGAACAGAGCTCTGCTACTAACTGCTCTTAAGTAGGATTTGTGACTGATATTCATTTGTGTATTTGAAAAGTGAAGGAAATATCTAGAAATTCTTGAAGTTCTTACTTTCTATGTTAAGTGGTTATCAGAATATGATTAAAAAGTATGTGTTTTCTCCTTCCTACCCCTCCCCAAAGTGAGATGTCCTGTGGGGGAATCTAGTCCTTAAGTTAATACTTTTTATTTAGTTGCTACTGTATATAAAATATCACATTATATTAACTATATTAATTTTCATGATCTCCATGCTACCAAGTAGTTTATTATCTGTTCCTATGGAATCTTTGGGTCCTGAAACTTTCTCATCCTCTGTGCCTGGAGAAATCCTTTTACTTGGTGAAAGAAAACATACTGTTCACCACAAACAAGGGATTTTTTTTTTCCCTCAGCATAGTTAATCATAGATAAAATGAGTTCTAAAATGACTTCTAAATCCCCAGTGCAGGGCTAGAATTTTCATATGCTTGATTGGATTCTGAGGTGCTAGATAGTAATATTCCAACATATGAATTTTTGGGGATGGGCACAATTCATCCCATAAAAGACACTGAAGTTCATAGAGGCTTAATATTATCCCTAAATCATATACTAGGATGAAGCCAAAGTTATGTGGACACAGTACAGTGCTTGATCTTATTTTCTCTATCTTGTGATCTTGTTTCAGTGGTGGAAAATGCACAGAGAAAAGCACAAGTCAATATATAAAGTGGACTTTATATTTTAAAGCATAGAATAGCTATGGAGTATCACTGGGGTGTGGGTGAAGGGGATATGGTGCAAAATGACCAATTCTGGAGATTGCAGTTGACTTCTCACTAATTTCTTGTCAGGTGAGTAAGAAATAGGTCAATATCCAGACTACATAGAACCCCATAAGTCCATCGTGAACAGCCTGATATGAGGCAGTATGTGTAGCCTTAGCCAAACCTGAATAAGCTTTCTGGTTCACTTATTCCTTGAATGTTTTGCATACCTATGCTACCATGTCAGGGGGCAGGGACACAAGTCTGTACAGCTGATACTCACCTTGTTGGTCTTGCAGTCCAGCAGACACATTGTTATACACACATGATATATGCAGCTATGTCAGCTGGAATATGTGCTACAGAGAAAATAGAGCAAGAGGGAGGAATAGACAGTACCCAGTGTCCTAAACTAGTGTTATATCAATTAAAAAAAAAAAAGTAAGTCAATTAAAAAAGAAAAGAAGTGATGAGAAATAATCACTGCTAGTGTAGAAGAGTGAGTTTTCAAGCGGGATTTAATTTTCCTGCATAGGGAATAGGAGGAAATTGGGTGAGGCTGGAGCACAGAGAGCAGGGGGAGGTGATAAAAGGTGAGAGCAGAGAGAATTTTAGCAGTCAGTATCTGCAATGCTTGAGAAGTCAAGGTGATTTTCCTCTAGTGTAACATGAAACCTGTAGTGATAACTGCGTATGTGTGTGTATGTGTGGGTGTGTGTGTGTGTGAGAGAGAGAGAGAGAGAAAGAGAGGGGGGGTGGGAAAGTGGCGAAAAGAGAAGAGAAAAGAAAATTTTGGGGGAACCCTGTGGTAAATGTACTGCATTGGGTTTGGGACAAGGGAGAGTGTAAATAAGGGGGTCCAACTAGGGTCAGGCCTATGCTGTGGGGGTGGGTGAAAGGGTTGCAAGCCTTGCAGCTGCCCCAGTCACCAGATCACAGATTTTTCTCCCCACCTCCCGGGCTCTATGTGCTCAGTTGCAGTCTTTGCCCACAGCTTGGGTTCCACTCATCATGCAGAATGAGCAGGAAGCCTCCATCTGTGGCAGTAGAGCCTGGGCACTCCCCCGACTGGAGTTGGGTCCTGGCAAGTAAAGAATGCTTTATTGTGTTAGGAGATAAAGCTTTATTTTTGGAGACAGTTGACCTCATTTTCTGAGATCATGAAACAGGCCTTTAAAATCCTTTATAGAAATATGCATGGAGAAATAATGAAAAACTTGGAAGATTTTCTGAATTTAGACTTGTGAGTTGTAGGTGTTCATTTAAAATATGAGTTTCTGAGGAGAGATGGCAGATGGCTGCAGAGTAAAGATGCCAAGCTCACTGCATCTAGGCTCGTATAGGAATTTAGGACTGAAAACGGAATATAGACTTACATACTACAAGTTTCAACCCAAATGAGAACACCCTGGACTCACTAGAAGGAAGATAACTGAGGGAGAGTTGGAGATTGGGGAATTCTGATAATGGAAATCCCTCCTGGGAGCGCTCAGGCGCCTGGAAGTTTGGCAAGCTGCAGGAGCCTCTTTGCCCCTTGCTAGAGCCCCGGAGGTGAAGGGGGACGGCTCAGCTTAGTGAGTGGAGCCCAGGATGAGGAAAGACTGCAGATCCGATTTGGAGCACCTGGGCACTGGGCGAAGCCACTGATGGATCAGCTCGGGAACAGGCAAGATGGCAGCAGAGTAAAGAAACAGAGACTACTATGTCCAAGCTCGCATGGGAATATATAAAAATGGACTATCAACTGACATGCTACAAGTTTCAACCCAAATGAGAACAACCTGAACTCACTAGAAGGAAGATAACTGAGAGAGAATTGGCAATTGGGGAGTTCCAATAAATGAACTCCTATCCAGAAGCACCACAGACAGAATAAGCCAAACCCTGCAGCTCGGATCAGGGGAGCACTCAGGCTCTAGTGCTGCAGATGGAGGCTTCCTGCTCACTCCTCACGGTGAGTGGAACACAAGCTGTGGGCAAGAAGAGAGTAGAGTGACATACTCAACAAACTCCAAAGCATTAAATGCCAACCAGGAATATTCTATCCTGCAAAGATCTCCTTCCTCTATGAAGAAAGAATAAGGACATTTTCAGACAAACAGAAACTCTGCAATTTTGTCATGGCTAAACCCCCACTCCAAAATACTACAAGAAGCCCTCAAACCAAATCCAACCGAAGAATGAATAAGAAGCGTTTAAAACAAGGAAATAAAAATACAAAAGGACTAAAATGTCAAATGTACATGCTAGTATATCAATATTATCAATGAAAAAGACACAGAGTTGCAGGATGGATTAAAAAACAGAACCCAACATTCTGCAGGAAACACATCTAACTGCAAAAGATAAAAACAGATTGAAAATAAAAGGGTGGAAAACAGTTCTACAAGCAAATGGGTCAAAAAGGAAGGCAGGAATAGCTATACTTATATCAGATAAAATACACTTCAAGCTAAAAATGGTTAAAAGAGACACAGAAGGCCACTACATTATGATTAAGGGGACAACACAACAAGAAAACATAACAATCATCAACATATATGCACCAAATGAAGGAGCACCAAAATATATAAGGAAACTACTGTCATCTATGAAAACGTATATCAGAGAAAATACATACATCATAGGAGACTTCAACACACCACTCTCCACAATGGGCAGATCAATAAGACAAAAAATAAGTAAAGACACGAAAGCTCTGAACAAGGACCTGGACAACATGGGTCTAACAGACATCTCTAGAATACTTTACTCCAAAAAATCTGAGTACATATTTTTCCCAAACCCGCATGGATCATTCTCTAGGATTGACTACATACTGGGTCACAAGATAAACATCAATAGATACACTAAGATCGAAATCATACCAAATATTTTCTCTGATAATTAAGGAATCAAACTAGAAATAAACCATATAAGAAAGACAAGAGACCTTCCTACCACATGGAGACTGAAACTCACACTACTGGAAGACAGTGGAATCAATGACGAGATCGAAGAAGAAATTTAAAAATAGCTGGGGAAGAACAACAATGATGACACAAATCTCCAAAACTTATGGGACACATTAAAAGCAGTTATAAGAGGAGAATATATAGCCTTACAGCCCCACATAAAGAAACAAGAAATAACTCAAAGAAACAACCTGATGTCCCACCTTAAAGAACTGGAAAAAGAACAACAAAAATAAGCCAAAAGCCAGTAGAAGACAGGAAATAATAAAAGTCAAATCAGAAATAAGTGAAGTAGATGTTAGAAAAACAGTCCAAAAAAATCAATGAAACCAAAGTTGGTTCTTTGAAAAAATAAACAGGATAGACATCCCACTAGCCAGGCTCACAAAGAAAAAACAAAACAAAAAAACAACAAGAGAAAGCACAAATAAACAGAATAATAAATGAAAGAGGAGAAATCACAACAGATCCAGCAGAAATCAAAAGAATAATCAGAGAATACTATGAACTATATGCAAACAAGTTTGACAATTTGGCAGAAGTGGACAAATTCCTACAACTCTACAACCACCCAAAGCTAGATAAAGAAGTAGAACAATTAAATAGGCCAATTACAAGCAAGGGAATTGAAGAAGTAATCAAAACTCTCCCCAAAACTAAAAGCCCAGGACCAGATGAATTTACAAATGAATTTTACAAAACGTTCAGAAAAGAAGTAGTGTCTATTCTACACAGACTCATCCAAAAATTCAAAAAAGAAGTAAAACTACCACATATTTTCTATGAAGCCAACATCACACTAATATCAAACCTAACAAAGAAAACACACAAAAAAGAAAACTTCAGACCAATCTCCCTAATGAACACTGATGCAAAAATCCTCAACAAAATCTTAGCCAACAGAATCCAACAATGCATTAAAAGAATAATACACCATGACCAA
>NW_004567110.1:55809291-55809942 GCF_000260355.1 Condylura cristata | reverse complement strand
AGGCCTTCCTATACACAAACAACCAATCAGAAGAAACAGAAATAAAAAAAAAAATCCCCTTTTCAATTAAAACAAAAAGAATCAAATACCTGGGAATCAGCCTAACAAAAGAGGTAAAAGACCTCTACAAAGAAAATTACAAAACACTGTTAAAAGAAATGCAGTAAGACACCATGAAGTGGAAGACATCCCCTGCTCATGGATTGGGAGAATTAACATCATGAAAATGGCCATTCTACCAAAAGTGAGATACAGATTTAACGCCATCCCAATAAAAGTCTCAATGACATTCTTCAAAGAAATAGAAAAAATATTGATGAGATTCATATGGAACAACAAAAGCCCTCAAATAGCCAAAACTCTCATGACTAGGAAGAAAGAGAATGGAGGCCTTACAATCCCAAACTTCAAGCTATACTACAAAGCCATAATAATCAAAATTGCATGGTACTGGAACAAGAACAGACATACAGACTGGTGCTGGGAAAACTGGGAAGCTACTTGCAAAAAAAAAAAAAAATAAAACTAGATCACTACCTCTCATCATACACAAAAATCAACTCAAAGTAGATTAAAGACATAGGCATAAGAATGGAAACCATAAAATACCTAGAAGCGGGCCCTCCCTGGTGGCGCAGTGGGTTAAAGCAC
>NW_004567110.1:55802997-55808776 GCF_000260355.1 Condylura cristata | reverse complement strand
AAGGGAGATGCAAATTAAAACCACAATGAGATACCACCTCACCCCAGTGAGAATGGCACATCTTCAAACAACTAGCAACAAGAAATGTTGGCGAGTATGTGGAGAAAAAGGAACTCTCCTGCACTGCTGGTGGGAATGCAAACTAGTACAAACACTATGGAAAACCGTTTGGAGGTTCCTCAAACAACGAAACATGGAGCTTCCCTATGTCCCACTCCTAGGTATCCACCCAAAAGACACAAAAACACTGATTCAAAAAGATACCTACACCCCCATGTTTATTGCTGCTTTATTCACAATTGGAAAGGCATGGAAACAGCTCAAATGCCCAAAAATGGATGACTGGATTAAAAAGATGTGGTACATATACACAATGGAACAATGGAATATTACTCAGCAACAAAAAATAAAGAAACACATGTCTTTTGCATCAACATGGATGGAACTGAAAAAGATCATGCTTAGTGAAATAAGCCAGAAAGAAAAGGAAAAGTATCAGATGATTTCTCTCATAGCAGGACTATAACAGACCAGGTGAGAAAATAATGATAATGAACAGCTATATACCAGAGACTTTTTGTGGGGGTGGAGTGGGGAGTGGGATAAAAAACAGTGGGGGGAAGGAAATGCACTGGATTATGGTGATGGCACTGGGTGATTTGGTGATTGCAAATGAGATGGAAAAATGCACAAAATTATGTAAAAATAAACTATTATATATAATAAAAATATGTAAACATAAAAATATATATATGAGTTTCTGAGTATGGAGGAAATATAGAGGTAGAATAAATTTTACCTCCAGCTGATGGAGCCAATGTGGTCTTTATATTTGCTCGCAAAGGTCAAATGGAGGTAGAGAGAAGCACTTAATGCTAAAATTATTGATGCTCCAGCTAATTTGTTTTCCCCACAAAAGCTGTCTTCCTTCCTGGCTGGAAGCCTGGGGCCAGGCTTCAGCCGACTAGGTCTAACACTAACTCAGCTACAAATAAATGAACTGGTATCCTGTCTGGACACAGGGTAGAAACTTCCTTCACTTTCCAGGCAGCCCCAATGGCTGCTGTTCCTGTGACTGAATTCCTTTCAAAGCTGAGGGCCAAGTCCCACAGAACAGGAGCCAGGAAATACTGGCCACCTATGCTTTGGAGAATCAAGGAGTCAAAGATTCTAACAGTGTTGGCTTACAGTGGCTCATTTGGATTTGAGCCTCCCCAAAAGGATTCCTGTAAATGGCCTGAATATATATTTTGTTTCTCACTGCAATAACATTCTGGGACATTGCCCCAGTTCAGAGCTCTCCTGAAGGGGCAGTGGAAATAATCACTGCACATAAGCCTTTGTAAATCTGGCTCTCCTTGGTGGAATTTTTTTAACACCCCCAAAAGGAGATGGACTGCTTTTTTGGCATTAGCACTAACAAGAGCCTTGAAGGGACTGTCACAAATACGAATCTGGGTAAATAAGAACAGTGTAAAAGAAAAGTTGGAAGTTTCCTTGTAATTCTGTATTCTACTCCCTGAATATAAAATGAGAGAATGCTTCTGGTTCTATTTACCTATTTGATGGATTAAATCTCAGATAAAATGAAACAAAGGACATTAATTGCTTTACCAATAAATTCTTTATTAGAAAGACAATTTATTACATTTAGGGCTTTGGATTGTGGAAAAAGGGGAAACACCCTGTTGCTAACTTATTAGAATTAAGGGAAGTATTTCCTTTCCAAAATAAGAACAATCACTTTCAAAAATTGCTTTGAGACATGAATATTCACACTAGGAGAAACTCTCAACTGAATAATATACTAGCAAAATCAATTACTTTTCTTCTTATTTATTTTTCATAATAAATTTTATATGTTTGTTACCATAAGCCATTTTTTGTTTTAAAAGGCTTTAATGATTCTGAATTTGTCTTCTCTGAGTTTCAAAATACCTTGAAACAAGTTTAGATATTCATCATATCCAAGGAAATAAACACACCATAAAACAGACCACTGTAACAGGCCAAAGCAATAGAGGAAATTGTTCTAACCAGGGAGAGGGAGTGATGCTATTGAAATAAACTCAGTTTTAAGTGACGTACATGAAGAAAAAGAGAGAGAATATTAGTAAAATGCATTAATTTTACCTCTTATGACTTTAGCATGATGAGGTTGGTGGCTTAAATGGTTTATTATTGCAAAAATATTTAGTATATACAGATCCTGGATATACAGATACAGAAAGGTCTTCCTCTGGCATTCATCAAGTAATCCCCACAAGTTCGTGGTCACAAGCAAGGGACAGTAGGGTGTGAACCAGGGCTCCAGGGCAGTCCAGGCAGTGTGTTTTTTGGCTGGGTTACCTTGCAAGACCTAGGTCACTTCTAGGTCAGTCTTCTGTCACCTGCTTCTGCCAGCCATCAGATATTACCTGGTTCTGGAGCCATTGTCTGAAGACAGGAAGCTTCTGCAGGTTGAGGGTCACTGCTGAATTCCTATTAGCCTGGGCACTCAATATGAAGGAGCTTGCAAGCCTGGGGTCTTGTAACAATATTAGATTGATTTTGTAAGACATTCTGTTGAGGGGAAAAGGATGTCCTAAATGAACTCCACAAATAGGTTTTATGGACTCCACCCCCCCACCTCAGATCAGAGATCTAAGAAACCAAGGACTACAAATCCATAATATCACCACTGAAGGGAGGATTGCTAGAAACTCAGAGTAGAATTAAGCAGCCATATTTGACATATAACCAGGCATGAGGGCCTTGGGGGTGCTTGGATTTTTGCTGCCTTTCAGTATGCTATTGGGGCCCCGGCTCAGGGGAACTAGATGCATTCACCAATTTACCTCCCTCTCTCCAAGTTATTCCTTCTTCATTTCCCCTTTTTTGTAAATAAACCCTTCATTAACCTTTTTGTGAGTGCCTGCAGTTGAGTCTTATATAATAGGTCCCTTTTAAAAGCACAGATGAGGTACAGTCAGGTCACTCCATTTCACATTGGGGTTGTCCTGTAATAATCTTATATCTTCCCTACTTCACTCACTGTCATACATCAGCTGTTGTAACTATGTGTTTGTGACCTCTAAGCACATATCAATGTGAAGTGGGTATATAATTTAGAGGTATGTTAGCAAGAATATAAAGTGAGCCCAAGTCAAAAATATTTTAAAGTTATCTGTAATTAGTCCACACGCTGATGATTATTCTTTTAACTTGGTGGATCTGTTAGGCAGTTGGAGTAGGGTGGACACTACCTAAAGAAAATTAAATGGCTAGTTATATTCAAGACCCCAAGAAACAATAACCAGAGCTGATAAACTCCTAAGAGCCAAGGAATACCCTGAAGGGAAAAGGGATACATTACACACACACACACACACACACACATACATATACATACATATATATACATTGTAGGTATACATTATATATATACATACACACATCATAGGTATACATTATGTGTGTGTGTACACACACACACACACACACACACATTCACACAAATAAAACAAAACAAACAAAACAGAAAAAGCCTGAAGAGAGCATGGTAGCACCTAGCGAGGGAATGCAGACCCCTGGTCCGACCTGCTGTAGGTGCTGATAAAGCTATACCCTGGGAATACAGAGCAGGGAGTGACTAAGAAACTCCTCCCTGGACTGGTAAACCAAAGTCTTGAGAGTGACTGCAGTGAACCCCAGAAAGGGACAGAGTTCTCCACGCCCCATTTAAGCCAAGAGTCCCTCGCCATTCCTCACAGTTGTTCTTCAGCAATCTCTGCCAGCCTGTTTCTGACTTCCTGGGTCTACTGCTTCTAAATAACATTTCCTTTGCCTTGCCTAGCTGTGACTTACCTAGAATTCTTCTTGTGGCCATCATCAAGGACCAAGGAACTTTAAAACCCAGAAATACCTAGGAACACCAAAAGTCCAGTAACATACATGATGTAAAATAATAATAAGTTTTTACATAAATGATTCAATTTCCAGGGCTACTTTAAGTGTGACAATAAAATGTATTTATGGCATGGACAATTTTTCTTAATTTAGTATGTTTTCCAAGCTACTAAATCTTTGTAATGGCACAGAAAGGTGATTTAGTACTGGAAAGGCACACGCTCAAACACACACACACACACCTATACCCAGCAGAGATTTCACTAACTAGTCACAGCAATCTTTTTCCTGAGCCCAGACAAGATTTCAGAGTCATTGTTAGCACAGCACTGCAGATAATCACTGCCAGCAGTTTAAAGCCGACTTGCAAGTTGAAGCCTCATTATTCTTCCTGACGTGGTATAAGTATACTCCCAAAGTTTCCGTTGAAATCTTGAAGGGCAAAAGTGAATTTGCTGGTAAGGTGTATGTATGGGAGAAGGGAAGAGAGGGCCGGAGAGAGCAGTTAAAAAGAAACTTGACAAGGCCACACTACCTAAAGGTTATCAAGTGACTAGTTTGAATCTTTTAATCTTAGAAATAAGTTTTTGCATTTTAATGAAATGTCTTATATTTTAATCAAATATTTGGGTGTAGACAGAGAAAGCATGCTGAACATTGTTAACACTGGCAAAAGAACTTGAACTCTTGTTTACTGAATGCCTACTTTGTAGTAGGTATGATAGAAACACACACATATATGGGCATGATTTTTGACTCACTCATTAACTCTGCAAAGTGGGCTCAAGAGGGTGAAAATTAACCAGGATAAAAAGGAGAAGTGATTGTATCCAAATCTAGTTTCATGTGCCCCTCAAATCTGTGGTTTTTTTCTGTTCCAGGGGGTGTAGATATTCTCACTTAAAAATACAATGTTAGGAGAAGTCAAATCATGAAACAATGTATTATTTACACTTATGGCTTGAAACTGCTGTTAAATTGACCAAAAATTACTTACAAAATCATATAGTGCAATTATCTATGGTAGTATAGAGAGATATGTAGCTTGGCAAATTTTACTTAAGAGAGACTTGAAAACTTAATTTTATTAAACTCAAAAATGTGCCAATCATCCTGAACACAGAATAGACAAAACATGTCTAGACTGAAGGAAATGTGGAATCAGAAGAGAACATACAAGTAAGAGTCACTTCTGACCTCCCAGGAACTGATAATGGAGCTAACAGAAAGAGGCCTCTTTCAGTGAAAATATTTTTTATTCAAATTTATTTAGTGGAAAAGGGAGAAGTTGACTTCTATTAATTAAAAAAAGTATATACTTTTATATGTTTAAAACTGTTAAGTTGTTTCTTGAACTGAATAAACATTATAGCTTTATTTGGAATTTCCTTCCATATGTTTCTATGGCTGAAACTAGATAGTGTTAATGTCCCAAACACAAGGGTAGAGGTAGCTTAGTGATAAGGTCCAAAACATTATTCAAAATGCTATTATTTCACTCAACTTGGAATACGGAGAAACAACACAAAGGAATAGAAAATCTAAACCAAAATTACTCCTAGAAATGACTGTAGAACAGAAGCTACCAGAGGAGATCCTGTGGTGGGAGGAGGGGTAGGGGAAAAAGACAGGAAAGGGGGGGAAGTGGCCCAGTAGACTTTGTGGGGATTATTGGTGCTTTGATGGTAGACTTGGCGCTGTAACATCCATCTGAAGAGGTGTGAACCTATACCTCCGGCCTACATATAATGTTGTAAACCATTATTACCTCAATAAAAATAATACAAATAAATGTAATTGACATGTAAAAATAAAGTCTTTTTTTTTTTTTTTTCTAAACCGGTGTTTCTCTTTCCAATTCTCTTATGTCATTTTTCTGAACTAATCAACT
>NW_004567110.1:55778037-55800580 GCF_000260355.1 Condylura cristata | reverse complement strand
AAAAAAAAACAGGCACAGTGTTCCAGTTTGTCTAGATAGGACGTATATATTTAGCAGTTTAAACAAAATTCTAAGAACAAGAGTGATATTCATCCTCAGCACTTTCAAACTATAAGGGATAGTTGAACCCCACCCATTTACCATGAAGTGACCATATCAAGTTCAGCACTGTCAGTGAAAGACAAACATAGAAACTTGATAAGCTAGAACAAGTCTTACATTTCATTTTCCTAGCCACCTTTATTTTCCAGGTAGAATTATGGCAGCTGGAGATTACTATGAGGTCAAGAGAGGTAAAAAGGAGAGCAGGCTGGCAACTGATTGAATGCAATGAATCTGTCATGTGGGGTTATGGGATGCAGGACTGAGCAGCACAAGCAGCTGAGGGAAGCCAGACCAAGACTGATGGATATATGGCCAAGTGATAGAGGTCTGCAGTGGCAGCAAGACGCAGGGTGAGAGAGATGAGACCGCAGGAAACATCAATTTCCCATTACATCCTCATATGTCAAAAAGGATATCCACGGAGGTTCTCTGAGTATTAGGAGCAACCCAGAGATGCCCCTAAACTTCCACTGAGATCTGAGGATCAGCCTTTCTTCCAGTCATGAGCACCCCACATCTCTCCATATACCCCAACCACTGTGGAAAGAGGCAGGTGGAGTGAGCATTGAGTATTTGACCTAAATAAACATTATTTGTTTAATATATAAATTACTGGTTTAAGAAAAAGTTTAGGGAAAGTATAGGGGAATAAACTACCAAAATTTTGCATATCTAACTCTGGTTTAACAAGCGGAGAAATGCAAAACAAGAAAAGTAGAGTTGGCCAAGGGTATGCCCTATGTTTATTTTTGAGGCTAGATTTGGTAGGGAAGTAGAGCACAAGCAGAGCTATGTCAGCAACAGTGGCCTTGAGTTACACCTTCTGTGAGTTTCTGATGGCTTCTGAGTAAGAGCTCTATATAAGACTTTTAACATTGTATACTTTATTCTTGCATTTATGCATTTTGGACATAGAGTCCATTACTTGCAGCAAATTATCCAGAATCCATGACTTACAGCACATTATCAACTGTATATGCTTTCTAAGTTTACTGAATAAGACAGATAGAATTAAGAATCATTTTTCCAACAGTCTCAGACCTTCAAATCAGGTTAAAACCTGTTGTTGCTGACCCCAGAAAGTTGTACTCTGGATGGGTACCAAGAACAAAAGAGCTGAATCATGGGAAGAAGGCCATAAATAACCAGCCTGCAGAAGGCTCTTAAAACCAACAACTGGAATTAGTCCATTTATTTATCCCAGAAGCATACTAGGTAGAGGTACAACAGCTAATTTCATCCTGAGCACACTGGCAAATGCAAAATCCAAACTGGACATCTAAGGGTGAACTCATGATCCAGGATGATCTCAGTGATGACTAGAAATCCCACTTTTAACTAGATGTCATGGTCATTGGGGTTACCAGTTATACTTATGAACATGTAAGTAAAGGTAATGAAGGTATAGATATAAATATTTTAGCTCAAGGCACTGATTTCTTATTCTAGATAAAAACTACAATGCAATAATCTTCAAGAGTGACTCACATTTTGGGTTGGGGGAGTTTATATGTTGTCTTGAGGCCATGAGTTCTCTGATTCCCCCCCCCCCTGTATTTTCTAGACCTTACCAATTAGAAAAACTGGGGCTAGAAAAATAAAAGCCTAAGGTTCTATTTACAATACCTTCAAAAAGAATCAAATACCTCTAGATTAACCTAATCAAGACGTGAAGGATCCATATGAGGAAAACTACAGAACTTATTAAAGGATTTAGAGTTTAACTTAAGGAAATGGAAAGGTATTTCAAGCTTATTGTTGGGTAGACTTGATATAATAAAAATGACTATTCTACCTGAATATATATATATATATATATATATATATATATATATATATATATATATATATATATATATATATAAGTTTAATGCAATCTCCATCAAAATGCCAACAATATTCTTCAAAGAATTTGAGCAAATATTAAAATTTATATGGAATCATAAAGTGTCTGAAATAGCAAAAGTAATTCTGAGATAAAAGGAAAGAAATGAAGGCATCAGGTTACTGACTTTACATTATAAAACAACAGTAATTAAAACAATATGGTAACTAGCACAAAAATTGTCACGTGGGTCAATGGAATAGAATTTAAAACCCAGAAATAAATCCATATGCTAATCAATATTTGATTTACTATAAAGCAGTCACAACCACATAATGGAGAAAGAAGAGCTGGGAAAGTGGACCACACATAAAATAATGAAGATAGAAAATTCTTTAATTCCACACACACAAATAAATGCCAAGTGGGTTAAAAGGTTTATATATGGGATCTGAAACAAAAAATATAGAATGCAACGCTGGCAATGGTTCATGATACAAATAATAGATACGTACTTGGATCCTTCACCTCTGACAAGGGAAGTAAAAGCAAAAAGAAATGGGGACTACAGATTGAAGGTTTTTACATGACAAAAGCAAATATAAGTAGATTAAAAACATCCTACTGAGTGGGAAAACATGTTATATATAGCACAAGTGGCAAGGGGTTAATAACCAAGATACATTAAAAACTTATGCAATTCAGTAATAAAAAAGCAGAGTTCAGTTAACAAACTGAACTCAGACAGCAGATCTGAATAAACAGAAAACCAAGAGCGACATGGAAAAGTGGTCATCATTGCTTTTAACATGGAAGATGTAGTTCAAAACCACAATGAGCTATTTCATGTGTGTGAGAATGGCATATATTTAAAACAACAAAGGCCACAGAGTATGTAGAGAAAGAACAACCCTATTACACTGTTGGTGGGAACGTGAATTCAGCAACTGTTTTGGAAAACAATTTGGATTTAACTCAAAAATCTAAAGATGGAAATACCTTAAGATCCAACAATCCCACTACTGGGCACCTATTCAAAGAATGTGAAACCATCAATTCAAAAATACTATACGCTCTGCAATGTTTATTGCAGCCCTATTTATAATAGCTAGGACATAAAGTAAAATAGATGTCTGTCTATGCAAAATTAGATCAAAATGATGTGGTGTATTTGCACGATGGAATACTACTGCAGCCATAAGAAATGAAATGTCATTTACAGCAAAATGGAAGGAATTCAAGGGAACTATGTCCAACGAAGCAAGTCAGACTTGTTACAGGGCAGGGAAAGGGTCACCCCAGAATCCCCAAACCCACCTACTCTGAATAGGTTCTGCCATCCACTGCATCAAGACAAAACATATGAGACCTTTAATGGAAAGTAAATTTAGTACAATTAGTGTACAATACAGAAAAGACAAAGAATATAGTTCTAAATCAAACAACCAAAGTTACCCATCCCCTTGTGGGTAAAACTCCACCCAAGTGGGATTGGCCCAGAGCCCAGACCTGAAAGCCTGCCACAAGTCTGAAGCATCTTCCAGTGGGTACTCATGGAAAAGGGTCAAAAACAGTCATACATGTCTGGGAGGATAAAAGCAAAATCAAAATCAAGATAAATGCTGCCATAGTGAACCTCCCCACGGGCCTCTCACCCACATCTGTTTCAACCAGTCCAGGACCAAGAAACAAGAGCTGCTTCTTTACATGTTTTTCTGTTTCTTGTACCTCCCTCAGGTCACCTTCTGGCTCTCCATTCTGCTTCCTTCCTCCTCAGTCTCCTCTCCATCTGCTTCTCCTCCCTGCTCAGCTCCACCCTACTTTGGGTGGGGCAGGGAACCTGGAATCTCCCTTTTCCTGGATACCACCCTCTAACAGAATGACAAAACAAACATTAGACAGTTAAACAGGAGACAATTTGACATAATATAACAACCAGTGGTCATTAATAAATGAGGTGAGGTTTCTAAGAGGGAGGGGGCATAAAGAGAAAGGGCCAAAAAGAATAAAAAGAACATTGATAAGAAACAAGTAAATAAAGAGATATTTGTACAACTGAGTATAAAAAAAAAAAAAAAGAAAGCTTCTTTGATAGCTTCTTTTCACCTGCTCTGTAGGAACGCAGGCAAAATTAGTTTGAAAGTTGTAATAAATGTCTCCCAATGATCTATGCCTCCTGGTATTCACACCCTGTGTTGGTCTCCTGCCTTGGTGAATCCAAGTTCTCAGGCTTTTGTTAATACACAGAATTGTTGGTGAAAGAGCAGAGTTTAGGGACCTGCTCAGAGTCTGGGGGTTCTTACCCATGCACTTACAAGACAAATACAGGCTCAATGTCAGGACATGGCACCAATAGGATTTATTTACAAAATAGAAATTGGGGTAAGGAAAGAGTTCCTGAGGCGACATGTCCTACCCCAGAGAGTATCTAGTGTCCTACCCCAGAGCGTATCTAGTATCCGGTAGACTAAAGCAAAAGATGCTGGTGCAAGAGAGTGTTTTCCCTCGGATGAAAACCTGGACTGGAGGCAACACTGGTAAAAGATTGCTCAGGATCCCACTAACCTGTACCACCTGGGGTAGGCACAGCTGCTGCTAAGGCCGAACCACAGCAGCATCCCTCCAGAAGCTCAAGTCAGTCTCCTGAAGCCAACATCATCTCCTGAAACCTCATCCAACCTGAGTCAAACCTCTTGATCTACTGAAGTCTTGCCAAGCAACCTCCAGTTAAGTGATTTTCCACTCAAGCTGAGGGTCTGGAAACCTTTTACTTCCATCAAGCTGACTATCTAAATCTCGGAAGTTTGGGCTTAGAGCCTCCGTCAGGCACCTGACTTTCAAACCTAATTGACAGGTGAAATTATGTAACAGGGTGGTCCCTAGGAAAAGGGGAAGTTCCAGGTACCCTGCCCCACCCAGAAGGAGGGTGGAGCTGAGGAGGGAAAAGCAGAGAAGAGAAGGAACCTGAGGAAGAAGGAAGCAGGATGGGGAACCAGAAGGGGACCTGAGGAGGCCTCATGGAGCAGGGAGCATGTGATGAAGAAACCATGCTTGTTTCTTGGCCCTGGATTGGTTGCAAGAGATGTGGGTGAGAGACCCATAGGGAGGCTGACTGTGGCATTGATTTTGATTGTGCTCTTTTTCTCCCAGACTTGTCTGGCCATTTCTGACCCTTTTCTATGGGTCCCAGCCAGAAGGTGCTTTAGTCTTGTGGTGGGCTTTCAGGCCTTGCTTTGGGCCAATCCCTTTTGGGCGGACTTTTGCCCACGAGGGGATGGGTCACTTCAAGTGTTTGATTTAGAAATTATATTCTTTGTCTTCTGTATTTTATACTCATTATATTAAATATTAAAGTTCCTTTTCATTAAAGTCTTATCTGTTTTGTCTTGTTGCGACAGGTGGCAGAACCTATTTAGTGTAGACAGGTTTAGGGGTTCAGGAGTGTCTCTCTTTCCCTGCCAGTTTTCCCTTTATTAAAATACTACAAATTACTAGTATATATTTTTAAAGATTTATTTATTTATGCATACAGAACTGGGGTACAGGCCAGAGGTTCAGGGGCAGTGAGAGGATTCAGCAGAGACAGAGTGGGGAGCAGAACAGGCAGACTGATGAAGCACACTGCTGAGAGCAGCGGGCATGTCAGCAGAGGTCTGCCGCGTCATGTGGGTCACCTCCGGGCAGGGGGTTGAACTCATGCTGCAGTGGCTTTAGCTTCTTAGTGCTGTGCTTTAACCTGCTGGGTCACCAGGAAGGGCCTAAAATACTAATATTTTTACATCAGTGAATTCATTACTCATATTCAGGTCACCAATTACAGTATATGGATTCCTTCCTCACTATTTTCCAATACCAATGGGGTGTCCAACAAGTCAGTGCCGTCCTGGCACTGTGGACCTGGAGATAGTATTTCCATAATTTTAGGTCTAGTTGCCCAACCAGAAATGGATCCCAGACCGCGCAGCCCTGAGCTTCCAGCCACTAGACCTCCACGGAGCTGCAGCAGGAACTGCGATGACTCGCCGGCAAGCCAGCAAAAAGAGGCACATTTGTTTAGAGAAATAAATATAAGGAAAAGTTTATTAAGGAGAAACAAAGTGAGGCTCCCAGACCCAGGGAACTGGGGGAGGGGGTGGGCAAAGAAGCCTTAATGAGATCATGCCTCAGGGAACATAGACCTCCCTAATTATTCTAAAGCTCCTTCAGTCTCTGTGATGGGTTAATGATCTCACTCTGCATCTGTGCCCAGAATTACGTCCCACATCCCAGCCCTTATTTCAGGACCTTTTCTCTTTTTGTACTTGTCTTGGAATGTCCTGTTTGCCCTTCACTGCCCTTAGTCCAGGGTGTGGGAAGTGTCTGGTTAGTCCCCTGTGGAATTTGCTGCCTCTTTCTCTGGAGCCTAACTTACTGCTTACTGCTCTGAGGCTTTTTCCTGTGCTATTCTGACCCTAGAAGCTATCAGCTTGTCCTGTGACTCAATAGTATCAGATCCCCTTGGCTACAGGCTCAGTCTGTGACACAATTTGGATTTCAGACATCAAATGCAAACCTTGCACTTTCTGAGAGCCTGGCTATCAATTGTTGATGCCCACAGCCGCCTCCTCTACTAATTTGTTAACATGGCTCACAGAATTAATTTTACTTAGTAGGTTTAACAGTTTATTACGAAAGGTTACAACTCAGCAATAACCAGAAAGCAGGAAGTTTCCCAAATCGGCTTAGATTCTGCTACTTTCCCAGGCCTGCTGCTGTGGGAGTCTGTTGCTTGGATTCTGCTGCTTGCTGGAGCCGAAAGTTTCCGCAGTATACTCTTGTCTACTGCAAGAGCTATGGCTACCCTGACCCCTTCCCAAACAATAAAGAATGCCCTTGCTATGATGGATGGAATGACAAGATTCCTCATAGTCTGTATAAAACCTTACCATTCCTGTCATTTGGGGGCTCAACCTTTTGGGACTTATCCCCAGTCTGCCTTCATGACAAGTAAGTCTCTTTGTCTCTCCACCTCTCTGAGTACCCTCTGATTTCTCTGGGAAATTGCCATAACAATGAGATGGAAGAGATGCATAAGGTAAACTATTCAAGAAGAGGCCTGGAGCGCTATACCCTCTCCAAGCACCAACTCCTTAAACCTCTATGTGCACAACAACCCAAAAAGCTGTCAGAACCCCATCCTTTTGGGGTTCTAGGGAGACTTCATTATTTTGTCATGCTTTGAGTAAGTAGTTGGTGATTGGCGATTAATTTAATCTCCAGTACTTCTCTCTTCCCAGAGGAGTGAGAATGAAGTTGCAACTATCTAATCACAGGGTAGGTCGCCTGGCAGTCAAACCCCATTCTTAAGTATAGTCCAAAAGTTACCTCATTAACATAACAAAAGACACTTGTGTTGCTCTCCTTAGTCGGGAAATTCCAGTTTCTAGCTCAATGCCAGAAAGAGGGACAAAGACCCAGTATAATAAGTTCATCTCTACACATCACAATTACCTATATTTAAAATGTGCCAGGCCCTTCCTGGTGGTGTGCAACTTGTTAGGACTTAGCACTGCAAGCTAACCACAGCTGCTTCAGTTTCAGTGTGAGTTTGGATCTCTGGCCTGGGGACGTGACCCATACGGTGGGGCAGGTCCCACCTGCTGTTCCCCTTAGCAGTGTACTTCTGTGATCTTTCCGCGATCTGCCTGTTCTGCTCCCCACTCTGTCTCTGGTGAATCCTCTCACCACCCCTGCACCTCTGGCCTGTACCCCAGTTCTGTATGCATAAATAAATAAATCTTTAAAAAATAAAAACCTAAATAAAATAAAATGTGCCTACTGTAAGCTTTCAAAAATAACTGTATGTCTAGTAAATTCCTTCAACATTTTAGTCAAACAAAAGGAAAGAGAAAATGGAGGACTTATGACAAATCTTTAGTTTAACACTGAGTTCCTCACAGGTATATAATGCAAAAAGTGTATATCTCACTGAATAAAAATTTCAAACATAATTTGTAAGTGATAGAAATTTGTAAGAACACCTAAAGGGAGTATTGCTTATTTGTGCTCATGAGAAACAAAGAAAACTTCATTTCATACATATTACATCTACTTTAAAATGTATGGGTTTCTGTCCTATCTTTCTGTCATGCTGCCTGGGCCTTGAGAGGCGGATACCAATTAAGGACTAGGATTCTACACTCATTGTGGACTCTGGGAGCCGAGGTTACCTCTGCAATTTCCTCATAAAATGATGCTCTTTGAAACCTGTCAGTGCCTGTGAGTGGAGATTTCATCTAGTTTCTGTCTTGGATCTCATGCAGGGACCAAGCATTTTTATTTGAGTTTAGAAAAGATATGTCTGTGGGTGTCCAGCAACATTTGGAGATTGCTCTGACATGTCTGTACATATTGTACATCTCCACATAATTTCGTGAAGCTAATAAAGATTAGCAAACCAAAAATTGTGTATGGGAAAATATTTCTTGCGATTACTGTGTAATTTATATCATTAATCTCACAGTATGTTCCTCAATTTGTTGAAGTATGTTTTTTCTAATTGTTCAACATTGCTGCATTTATTTCCCAAATAGATAAAATAATTTGAAGTCTTTACATTAAAAAAATGTGACCATGATAAAAAGTCCTTTTCTCTCAGGACAGATGATCTTCCTGTCGGTGGTAAAAGAGCAAGTGATTGTCTTTTTGGTGTCATAAAAGCATGCCAAGTGTTTCCAGTGTGGACTTGATCATCTTTCCCAACTACTAACAATGTTTTATTGCTGGTACTATTATAGGGAAGAGAAGGGGCACTTCAGACCCCCAAACTTCCCCACTCTAAGTTCTAACTTCCGCCACATCAAGACAAACATACTCTCCTGTGTAAGACATTTAGTCAAAAGGAACTTAATCAATTAGTGTGCAATACAGAAAAGACAAAGAATAACATTTCAATCAAGCACCAAATTACCCATCTCCTCACATGCCAATGCCTAGCCAAACAGGGTTGGCCCACAGAAGGGCCACTGAGGCCCAAGAGCTTGCCACAAGCCTAAAAGCACCCCCTGGTAGGGACTCAGAAAAGAATCAGAAACAGCCAGGCAATGCTGGAAGTAAAAGGACAAAGGCAAGATCAATATAAAAGCTGCCATTGTTAACCTCCCCATGGGTTTCTCACCAAGGACCAAGAAACAAGAGCCACTTCTTCACATGTCTCTGCTCCATGAGCCTCCTCCAGGTTTCCTTCTTATTCCCCATATTTCTTCCTTCCTTCCTCAGTTTTCTCGCCAGCTTCTTCTCCTCCCTGTGCAACTCCACCCTCCTCTGGGTGGGGCATGGAACCTAGAACCTCCTGCTTTCTTGGGGCCTACCCTGTTTCTGTACTTCTGTACTAAGCACATGGTTTCTTTTCTTCTCCTCTATCCTCTTTTCCTACTTTTCACCTTCTTGGGCCTTTTCTACAGTGGATTTGAAAGATCTAAAAGCAAATATAAAAAAGTACCCCTAATAGTCACTCTCCATTTCCTCTTTCCCACAGTGAAGTTGATTTTAAAAATACCCAAAGGCCATGTGGCTTCCATCCTCAAAATTTAATCTCCTATGATGTAATATTAAGTGAAACTTAGTTGAGATTTCTATCTGGGTGAAAGTTGTATACGTAATGGTAATGGAGTAATTATACTAGCTTCTAAATTTAAAGCCTCTTTTCCCCTTACAGAATTATGACACCAGATGTCACCCCAAATATCTTGGGGTGCTTGTGAATTAGACTTGGGAATTCTTTCAGCTCCTCAGCCTTTGCTGTCACATATTTTCAAACTGAAGAAAACAAAACAAATGACTCTTATTGTTTAGAAACTGTGTTCTGATTCATAAATAGCTCTTTCCAAAGTTTCCTTGAAAACATTTCTTCTGAGCAAACATGTTGGAACACTTTCAGTTGGGAGAAGATTCCTGAGCTGTGTCATCATGGAATCCATCTGCTTCAAGCTTCTCCTGGGGAATTAGAGAACAGTCCCCGGTGGCTTCACTATAAGCTGAGTTCCCTACAGCACCTGGAGCCTCTGGCCTTTAAACAATTTAGTTCTTTAATATTATATTCAGCAACAAGAGTGCCACTGAATTGAGATCTGGGCTGGTAAAACCATGATTTGGTCTCAAATTCAGTTAAGAGAGAAAAAACAAACAAATAAGAACAACAAAAAAAAAATAGTACCTTGCATTTGTTAGTGAATTGGCATGAAAATGAAGAAATCCCATTGTTGGGGGAAAGGATGTCCTGAACGAACTCTAAAGATACAGGTTTTGTGGATTCCACCCCCACCCCAGACACTAGAACTACAAATCCCGTCATCACCAAAGGGAGGATGCTGGGACCTGAGGGTGGAGTTAAGCAGTCAGGTTTGATATAAAACCAGACAAGGGGGCTTTGGGGGTTTCTTGGTTCTTGTGGCCTGAAGTTTGTCTCTTGGCTCTTTGCTGGCTCTCAACATGCTATTGGGTTTCCAGGTCAGCGGAACTGGTAGGACACATTAATTGACTTATCTCTTTCTTTTTTCCTCTGAGTTATTCATTTCCCTTTCTCTTGTAAATAAACCCATTCTTAACCTTTTTTTTCTGTGTGCCTGCAGTTGAATCTTGTTATAAGTCTCTTTAAGCATACAGCTGAGGACCTAAAGTCAGGCAACCCAATTCACATGGGGTTGCCTTATAGCACCATCATCTGTGATGCTATTTATGACAGAGCTTCCTATATCTGAGTTTTGTTCTAGAGATGCTCTAATTTCACACACACACACACACACACACACACACACACACACAGAGCTTTCTAAAATCCCAATAAATGATGCATCTTCCCTCCTTACACAATTAAAATCTAAGTGGCACAGGTAGAGAGTGGGTTGAAAGGTTAACTTGAAATTGGAGACCCACCCCCTCGAGACTGGTGCATAGCCCCAGAAACTGCTTTTGGTCAGTGTGTCAGAGACCCTTAATGTGTGAGGTGCTGGGACAAGGAGAATGTCAGGATTGTGACTGGAAGACTGATCAACGTAGACTGGAAGACTGGCCTGTGTCCAGGCCACAATGTCTTTCTGGTGTCAGCAAAGCTAAGCCTAAGAAACAGGCAAGATTGGAAAGGGAGTAGAGTCTACCTGATAATGCAGAGCCCTGGTGGTGAATGTGTGCCAGGACAAGGCTAAATGCTAAGAGGTTGATTCACTCTCTAGTAACTAACAAGGAGGGGAGTAGAGTGGTTTGTATTAATTAAAATGAATTGCAGGAGGCGCTCAGGACACTTCAGTTTGGAACAAGGAGCCTTGTACTCCCTGGGTCCTGCTTCTCTTAAACTCCATTTTGTGTCTATCACTTCTTGGTTCTCAAATTCCTTTCTCAACCCTTTTCACCAGAGCTGGACTCCGTCACTAGTGTGGGTAGAAGCAGGTGGTAAGCATTATACCACCTTCACTAATGGCCCCACTGGAGCTAAGGCTGCAGGCAGAGGCCAGCAGTGACTGCAGACAGAAGTGCTGCCCTTACCACACCCTCAGGGTATGCAGCAGCTGCAGGGAGGATCATGGGAGTCCCACTGGGCCAGTTCCAGCTCTGTGGTTACCTCCAGCTGCAGGCAGCAGAGAGGCCTATGGCTTTGGTGCCTTGTTAGTAGAATGGACCATTAGGTGTAAGTTATGAGCTAGTTGGGAAATCAGACTGGTAGGTGGGGGACCTGAAAAATGACATAAGGCAGGCCAGGAACTAGAGTGGGTCGCAAGCTCTGATTCACCCTGTTCCTGAGCAAGACTCTGTCACTGACCTCCAAAGCAGAAAGAAGCATCCTGCAGCCAACCTCTGAAATAGGGTGAAAAGTTTCACAGATATTTCAAAGAGCTTTGCACAGGCCGGGACCATGGCCCTAGTGCCTCAAATTGCTGTCTATTATTGGTGTGGGCCAACAACTCATGAAGAGATATTGACACACAGTTTCTGCTACTGCTGCCTCTGAGTGATTGGTGCTGACTGGCCCTGCTGAGAGCTATTAACACAGTGTGTTGATCATCCGGCACTGCCTCCTGGTGTTACTGCCTGCATTGCTGTCTGGACAGGCATCATGACCGTTCTAACTTTTGAACGGTGGCTGTTGCTGCTGCAAGGTCATCTCAGAGGCCCTGCCTGTGAACACCTTCAGCTTCTCGAGCTGGATTCGGGCCTACTACCACGCCTCAAGCCCATGTGGTAATGGGATGGTGCCATCTTGAATGAACAACCTCTTGTTTGGTATTTCCGGACACTGTGAACTACTAGAGTGAGAAAGCCCACCACTTGTGGCCCTAGAAACTCTTTGTTTCCCCTTTTGTTAAATAAACCCCATTATTGTTTTCTGAACCCAATTATGCATGTGAAAATCCACAGACAGGGACCTACCTGTCCTCTCAGGGACACTGTTCTTTTGGCCAACTATAGCCTCACGATAGCCCTGTTTTAGCTGTTTCAAACCCACACACCAAAAATGACCACGTTTGGGTACAATTTTTTCCAGTTTTCCAAATTTTAGTTAAAGTGAACTAGCAGGAAAATATAGCAGACATGTTCAAATGTTTTTATGAAATAATTTGTGATTGTGTTATTGTCCTAATACTGCTGAGGCAGATTAACCATAAACCGAATGATTTAAGACAATAGAAATTGACTATCTCACAGTTCTGCAGTCCAGAAGTCAGAAATCAAGGTGAGGCTTGTTCCCTCTAAAGGCTCTGAAGGTGGATTTGCTGCATCCTTTCTGCCAGTGATTTCTGGCAGTCTTCGGTATTCCCTGACTTAGAGAGGCATCGCTCCAATCTCCACCCTAACTCAATAGCATTCTCTTTGTGTCTGTGTCCAATTCCTTGTGTATAGGGATATCATTCCTATTTGAGTTAGAGCCCACACTACTATATAGTAGGACCTCTTCTCAAACTAATTATCCCTAGGAATATGCTAGTTCTAACAAATTCTGAAAAGAAGCGATTTGGGGGAGATGCTATGTAACCTTACACAGAGATTGTTTTGTGTTGGGAGATACACTATTGGAGTCCCTGTCATCACTAGAATAATCTGCTGACCTGGGGGTCCATGCTAGACATTTTAAATATTAGAGTGCTAAAACTGGCCAGGGATAAGACAAACTGACTTCATGCTCATCTTTGCCTACTTTTACTAATTATAAATGATGCGTTTCTCTTAAAAACTTCTACCACCTTCCTTGCTCGCAACTAGTCTGTCTTATTTCAGAAAACAGTTGTAAAGTCAGGAAATAAGCTGGTGCTTTAAAATTTAAATTATGAATAAATTCCAGCTATTTAGACCTACCCCCTCACCAAGAGAAACCATCCCCCCATAATGTTTACATTGTGTCCATAGTTTGAATAGCTGCTAGGCCAGTTTTTATTTTATCTTTTCTTATGTCTCATAAAAGGTCATCAATTTACTCCTCAAGCCTGAGGTTTGAACTAAAGCAGGAAACAGATAAGACTGTCACTTCTTCTCTGTTGAGTGAGTATATCACACGAATTATGACTTCTGTCTCTTGTTTTTGACAAGCCACTGTTTTTCTAGAGATGACACTATCCTATTTACTTCCAAGGAGAAAAAGCCTTGGAATTATACTATGATGCACCAAAGTGAGCTCTCACCGCAAGTCTGGTTTTTGCTAGAAGGCTATTTCTTTGTCAGAATTGCTAAATTACTTTTCTCAGAACACTAGTATCTTGTGACATAGTACATGATGAAAAGGTACCATTCGGGAAGTGTGGGGCTTTAAATGTATGTTAGAAATTCTTAATGTATACCCTAAAAGATCTTAATACTAGTCATGGTAAAGAAATCTAGAAATCCAGGGTTTCCTTTTAAATTTATTTCAGAATTATTTCAGAGTTATATAATTGAGGGTTGGTGTTTTATTTTTCTCCTTATACATTAAGTGTTTTACTTATCCTCATTTTGCCTATGAGATCTCTCAGAAGAGAATATAATTCTTATTTTTATGGTTCCTTATGTAAGTTGCTTTATTATTATGGCTGATTGCTTTCAGTATATTTTTCTTTATTTTTTTTTAAAGATTTATTTATTTATTCGTACAGAACTGGGGTACAGGCCAGAGGCTCAGGGGTGGTGAGAGGTTTCACCATAGACAGAGTGGGGAGCAGAACAGGCAGATCTACGAAGTACACTGCTGAGGGAGCAGCCGGCGGGTCAGGAGAGGGTCAGGAGAGGTCTGCTGCCCATGTGGTCGCCTCCGGGGCAGGTGGGGATAGAACTCATGCGGAAGTGGCTTCAGTTTCTTAGTGCAGTGTTTTAACCCGCTGCGCCACCAGGGAGGGCCCTATTTTTCTTTATTTTTGAACTTCTATAGTTTGAATATTATATGTCTAGGTATAGTTTTATTTTTATTTATCCTGTTTGGTGTTCTCTGAACTTCCTGGTTCTGGCATGGTGTCTTGACATTAATTTTAGAAAATTCTCATTTATTTCTTCAGACATTTATTCTTTTAATTCCTACTCTCTTCTTCTGATTTACCTATTATGAGTATGTTATACCTTTTGTACTTGTCCTTTAAATCATATGTATTCTGTTCCATCTTTCCAGGTATTTCTATTTTGGTAGATTCTATTGACATATTCTCAATAACAGTGAATATCTTTTTATTTTCAACTGTGTCCAGTCTTCTAATAATCCATCAAAATGAATTATTTATTATCTTTTTTAAAATATTTTATTTATTTTTGCATAGGAGAACTGGGGTATAGGTCAGAGGTGTGGCTGACTTACTGCAATACACTGCTGGTGGGGACAGGGGGTGAGAAAGACAAGGTCTGCTGTGGGTTAGCTCTGTGAGTTAGCTTCTTGGCTGGGGATTAAACTCAGGCCATCACTAGGCTCTGACAATAATAACATGGGCTGTAATAATCAGTTTCACTTGGGAGAAGATCTTCTTAAGAACAGAACATTCTGACATATTTAGAAATGATTCCTGTCTCTCCCACACCCTGCTTACAGAATTGGGGTACAGTCCAGAGGTGTGGTGGGTGAGAGGATTCACCAGAGACAGAGTGGGGAGCAGAACAGGCAAAGTGATGAAGTACACTGCTGTGGGGGAACAGTGGACAGGTCAGGAGAGATCTGACAGCCTTGTGGGTCAGCTCCCTACCTGGGGATTGAACTCATGCTGTAGTGGCTTCTGAGAGCTGCATAGTGCAGTGCTTTAACCTGTGGCACCACCAGGGAGAGCCCTGGCTCTCCCCCCCCCCCTTTTTTTTTTAAAGATTTATTTATTTGTGCATACAGAACTGGGGTACAGGCCAGAGGCTCAGGGGCGGCGAGAGGCTTCACCAGAGACAGAGTGGGGAGCAGAACAGGCAGATTGATGAAGTACACTGCTGAGGGGAGCAGCGGGCGGGTCAGGAGAGGTCTGCCACGCCATGTGGTTCTCTTCGGGGGCGGGGGGAATCGAACTCATGCGGAAGTGGCTTTAGCTTCTCAGTGCTGTGCTTTAACCCACTGCACCACCAGGGAGGGCCTGGCTCTCCCTTTTTAAGGGCCACATTTTGCCCTGTGACTACACTTCTCTAAGGAACGTAAGAAGAGTTGTTAATTTTTCAATATTTCTTTTCTTTTTACTTGTTATTAGGACGGAGTGATGAAATCCAAGCTCTTCACATGCTGAACTAGAAATTTATCTTCACCACCTTCATCCCTTTTTTGACAGTTCTTTTCTGTATAAAAAGTTAGCATCAGGTACCATAGAATGCATCTGTTAAAATTGAAATTTTAGCATAAAAAGAATTTCCAATTTTAGAATATGCTTTCCAATCTTTTGTCTCATAAATACTGGCAATTTTAGATACAAAGAAAACCATTTAACCACATTTTTTAGTATAAGGTCACTGGATTCAGAGAGTCTGAGTGACAAATTCACACATCAAGTAAATGACTAAAGCATAGGTTTTCTGTCTCTAAATCCATCTTTTCCTAAAACTTCTAATAGTACCTCTGCTAAATAAAGGAACAAAGTATGATGATAGTCAATTTTTAAAGTACCAATATAGAGAATGATAGTTTGTTAATGTAATAAAGAGGATGGACTTGTAACTCATACAGATCCAGGCTAAAAAGTGTAATGTGTTGCTTTTTGAAGTTTTGAGTCAAGATCATTTCTTAATCTTCCTGAGCCTGTTTCCTAGCTGCAAAATGGGGCTAATATTAGCTACTCTGCTGAATGTTACAGGATTTCAATGAAATGATGTATTCAAGATACTTAGCAAAAAATAAGAACATAGTCTATGTTTAAGAAAAAAATCAATATTTGCTGTTAATTTTTTTACCAATTTTAAGAGAGCCACACAGAGGTGGGACAGGTGGAAGTCAAAGTGCCTAACTTTAGCGCACTGAGAAGCCTGGGCTCAGTTCATCTAGAACTTTAGAGATATTATTCATTCAAAACACACATGTTCACATGTCTGTCTTCATTCTTTTGTTCAAGAAATACTTACTAATTCAGGCAGGTTCTGGTACTTTAGATATGCAAGTGAACAAAGGCCTCTGCCTTGAGAGAGTACCTATGTTAACAGAGGGATATAAAAAATAAAGAATTTCTCTAAATAAGTGAAGAAATTATCTCATATGTTAGAACACAATAATGCTACAAATAAAAGTGGAACAGAAAAGGGGGCCAAGAATATGGAGGTAGGGAGGACTGTTTGCAATTTAATAAGGTAGTCAGTGTTGGCCTCATTTCAAGACTTTAGACATACCTTTGGAGGAAGTGAAGGAAGACAAGGTGAGAGCTTGGAGGAAGATCACTAGTGGCAGAAGGCAATCTCAGAACTGAAGGCAGGAGGGTGACTTACCAGTCCAGCCTATGGAAGGATTTTGGAGTTATTTTGAATAATATTGGGAGGACTCTCCAACCACTATGTACAGTGGAATACTATTCAGTAATCAAAAAGATTAAACTGATGCCATTAGCAGCACTATGGATAGAGCTAGAAGAGTCTGTGTTCAGTGAAATAAGTCAAAAGGAAAAAGTAAAATATCAGATGGTTTTACTTATAGGAGGAATATAGAGGAACCAAATAAAGGATCAGGAAAAAAATCATAACAATAAAAAACACAACAGAACAAGACAAAAATACACAGACAACAATAAATCATAGACATTCTGCAGGGGAGAGGGAGGGAAAAGGATCAAAGTGAGGACAGTAAGAATGTAAGGGACTATGGTGAGTTGGTGATGGGAATTCTATGGGGACAACATCTGAGAGAAGAAAGCAAACATTGTATAAAAGTGAACTATAATGTGTCCCTCCCTGGTGGCGCAGTGGGTTAAAGTACTGCACTGAGAAGCTAAAGCCACTTCCGCATGAGTTCGATTCCCGCCTGCCCCGGAGGAGACCACATGGTGAGGCAGACCTCTCCTGACCCGCCCGCTGCTCCCCTCAGCAGTGTACTTCGTTGATCTGCCTGTTCTGCTCCCCAGTCTGTCTCTGGTGAAGCCTCTCACCGCCCCTGAGCCTGTACCCCAGCTCTGTATGTACAAATAAATCTTTAATACAAAAAATGAACTATAATGTAAACTGTAAATAAATGATTTAAAAATAGGGAGGAGTCACTAGAGGTTCAGAGCTGAGGCTGTGTTTGATTCACATTTTTAAGACAAATACTCTGACTACTCAGTTGAGAATTATGGTAAAATGATTAAGTTCTTTCAGTGATGGAACCAAGTATGGAGTGCCCATAGCCAGTACCAGGCTCACAGCATTGAGGACAGGAGGAAGTGATTGGATTCTGTCAATGTTTTGAAAGTAGGTAGGATTCTTAAAAGATTGGGAAGGCAGCTGTGAGGAACAGAGACGAGAGAATGACTGCATTATTTTTTAATATACATTAAAGGATAACATTGAACTAAAGGATAAGTCAAGGATGGAGTTGAATAAATGATGTACTGAAAATGGAGCTGCTACCAACTGTACTGATAGTCCATTTGATGACAATTATAGCTGCAAAAAGAACTTCACATACTTGCCAAACTTCAGACTGGGTTGCAGCCCAAAAGGGTAATAGTCAAATTATGGTAGATTTGATACAGAATTAAATCACTGCAGGGAAAAATTTATTGATGTCACTATTCTTATCATAAATAGTTCAGCTTTACTATGCCATCGTTTGTCACTCAGCTGGCCTGGGGTTCAACAGTTAGAATCACAGCAGTCTTTCAGGGGTAGTTCTTGGACATGAGGTTATCCATTAGGAGAAAAACTAATCTTTTCTCAGGATAGTGTTGGGTTGAATGCCCAACACTAAAATTGTAGGAACTCTGCATGTTGCAGCTATTAGAAAGACACAAGGATGAGAAATGGTAATAGCTGTTCTTGAATTTACAGCACCATGTTATGATTCTAAGAAGTAGAAGTTTATTTATTTCTGTCTGGATAAGATAAGAGTGTCGCTTGAGAGTGGGGATGGTTATGGAAGTGTTATAGGTAAGGACAAAGCAATTGAATTTCCATAAGTCATTAAAGTGCTTCCTGAGTTGTTATTCCTTAAGCCACCAAGAACATGCTAGTGCCATTTTATAAGCAATGTAAAGTTTGGTACATTCTGGTCCTCCACTTTTGTTTCTGTTTAAAATATACTTAAAATTATTTTTCTCCCTTAGACCTTAAAACTTTCCTCCAACGACTAATCTGAAGTTTTCTTTCACTTTCTGCATAGCTTTCTCAGTCCCTGACCAGTTTTTTAATATATCTTGATACCAGTCTTTTTCTTTAGATATACTAAAATGCTCTGTAACTCGATTCAATTCAATGGAGGGCTATTCTTATGGAAAATATCAGTAATCAGCCAGGGGGTTATGCTTTACTTCATCATTTAGATTAATAGATATTGTGTTTAGTTCTGAAGATACCCCCAACCACTCAGCCAATAGGAGAGAGGTATACACAATAAAATGTTAATAAGTGAGTCTTGACAAGTAAAATGACAAAAGAATGGTACAATGGCAACACAGAATAAGGCATAAACATTTCTTGAAGTATAGGTGAAATTTTATCTGGGCAAAGTCTAAATGCTGGATTAAGGCTTTCCATACATTTCCTTAGAAGAGGACTTGCAAAAATTGGATCACATGGGTTACATAGTCTATTTGAAGGATTAAAAAAAGAAGTATATAACTGAAGAAACTATTCTATATAACTGCAAATATGAAGAGTTTGTGTGTGTGTGTGTGTTTTATCCCCTAAAAATTCACATGATGTACCTCAGAATAGGGTCATTTCAGATGTGATTATTAAAATTAAAGTGAAGTCATTTGAGTAGGTCCTGACCCCATATGACAGGTGCCTAGAAAAAAGGGGGGCAGATGTTGTTGAATATAGACACACACCCAGAGATCCATGTTTTAGTCTAGTCTCTCTGCTATAGCAGAATACAATATAGCAGTAGTACATTTTGTAAGTACATTATAAACAGCAGAAATTTATTTCTCACAGTTTAGGGGGTTGGAAAACTTAGGGCAAAAGAACTGGCAAGTCTGGAACCTGCTGAGAGCCAGCTTCCTCGTCCGTAAATCATCATCTACTCACTGTGCCATCACAGTGGAAGGGAACACTCTGAGATCTCTTTCCTGAGTGACTCATCCCATGAGTAGGTCTCCACCCTCAGGATCCAATCACTTGTCAAAGTTCCCTCCTCTATATTAATATCACCATATTTGAGATTATGTTTCAACATACACATTTTAGAGAGAAACAACCATTCAATCTATAGGTCTTCATGAAGAATGCTAATGAGCTGCCTTAATTTAAGGAATTGCCAGAAGCTAGAAGAGGAGGCTGGACCTGATCCTTCCCTGGCATAACCAGAGGAAACACGGCCCTGTTCAAATCCTGATTTCAGACTTCTGGCCTCCATAAATGCAAGACAATAAGCTTCTATCATTTTTTAAAAGAAGATATATTTATGTATGCATACAGAAGGGGTACAGGCCAGAGGTACAGGGGTGGTGAGAGGATTCACCAGAGACAGAGTAGGGAGCAGAACAGTCTGACTGATGAAGTACACTGCTGAGCAGTGGGCAGGCCAGGAGAGATCTTCTGCGCCACGTGGATCACACCCGGGGTAGGAATCGAACTCATGCTGAAGTGGCTTTAGCTTCTTAGTTCTGTGCTTTAAACTGCTGCACTATCAGGGAGGGACAGTTTCTATCATTTTAACCTACCTAGTTTCTGGACATTTGCTATAGCAATCCTAACAAAATCAATTTAAAAGATTTAAATAGTTAAGTAGGTTGATTTTATCACCTGTACCAGATTCCATCAAATCCCATAAAATTCCTCTCAGAAAGTAAAAGACTTTTGTGTATGTGTGTGTGTGTGTGTTCCCTTTGGAAGAGAAAATCATCTAAACTTATAAAACTTCCTCAAAAGAACTAAAGGAATTTAAATATTTTTGCATCAAACTGTATGCACCTTCTTTCTAAAGTTCCCCAAATTGACTTAAATATCCATCTAGGGATAGTAGTGCTATCACCCAGTGCTCCTAAATGTTCACAAAACCCCACACTTTCCTTTGGAGGAAGTAATAGAAAAAAGGATTAGAAAGGGGAAATCTACATTGTATAGGTTTTGGAGGAGAAGAGCACCTCTACGATCTGTCAGTTTAATTTACACCAAGCACAAGTAGTGAATTTAAGTTCCAACTACTCTATAAACTGCAAATCACCAAGAGATCATTCCTTGCCAGTCTGCCAATGGTCAATGTAGGTAGAAAGATGAGGCAAGAGAAATAAATTCAGATGATACAGGACTCTGGAAAACTAAGAAGTCATCCATACCTCAACGCCAAATAAATGGTTGGTTCTTTTCTTTTCTTTTTTTTTCTTTTCTTTTTTTATTCCTGAGAAACTATATCATAAGTAAGCTAAAAGATTACTACAAAAGCATGATTATTGCTGTTTTAGCCTCAACTTAAGAATCCATATAATTTAGTATATTTATTAGTGACTTCTCTTTTTAAAATGTTATTTGTCGTCTAGGTTGTTTATGTCAACCCTCAGACACATAGTTATTTCTTCTTGAATGATGGGATGAGAGTCTAATTGGAGGGTGTTTCAGAAAAAATTATGGCAGGGGAGAGGTTCAAGGCAAGATAGAGTTCTCCTGGGACTTTTTCTGTAAAAGGCAATGACAAGTAGGTGATCTATCTATATTGCTTTGAATTTGTTCTCTACTGTCACCCGTCACTTCACGGAATAAGGTTTCAACATCATCTCTATGTCGCGAAAAATGATAATTCTTAGTCTGCATATGCTGATACCTGCCAGTATCATTTGACAGCCTCAATTCCTTCTTCCCATGAAATGTTCTATGGCTTGACTTTGTGGGAAATGAAGTTTCTTACTAGTTTCTATTCTGCTAACACATCATCTTCTCATCATCTAATTTTTATCTATATAAGTCAACAAGAAAAAAAAGAAGGCATATACAATAGAAAACTGGACAAAATTACTAAGGATCTATTTGAAAAGTGTAACCTGATCATCAAGGAACAGGGAGGCATTACCTTAGAACTAGCAAGTCCAGGAAGCATTTAGCATCTTAGTCTGAGGAGCTTATAGGGAAGGATTGTCATTGAAAATTGCCAAGACTTTAACTATAAGGAAGGGATGATCTGGCTACAGCTTTGGTCTTTAGTAGAAAAATCCACTCTCTTCCAAACCTAGATCTTACAAGGAGAAAAGTAGGAGATTATATATGTGATAATTATTTCCTCCTATCCCCACCCCCTTATCTTGTATTAGCCACCCATTGCCTGAGTTCAAACAGTAGTAAAGGAGCAAAGGACGTCTGCATGACCCTAGCCAGCACAGATAAGAGTGAGGGCTAAGAGTATACCTGGGGGCCCTCCCTGGTGCACAGAGGGCTGGAGCACTGCACTGTGAAGCTAGGCCAAGCCGTGGCCACTTCAGTGTGAGTTTGATCCCCACCCCAGAGGTGATCCTCATGGTGCAGCAGACCCCTCCTGATCTGCCCACTGCTCCCCTCAGCAGTGTACTTTGTCAGTCTGCCTGTTCTGCTCCCCACTCTGTCTCTGGAGAAGCCCTTCACCACCCCTGTACCTCTGGTCTGTACCCCATTTCTGTACACATAAATAAGTAAAATCTTTAAAAAAAAAAAAAGTGGATCTGGAAGCCAAACAGGCAGGTTTGGCATTAGTGCAGAGTTTACCAGTTGGGGCTCAGCCTGTATCATCTCTTAGCACTCCAAGGATGCTCTCAAATCAAATTTAATATATCAAATTAGTCACCAAAGGGGGGGTGATA
Organism: Condylura cristata; assembly: GCF_000260355.1. Lineage (NCBI taxonomy): Eukaryota > Metazoa > Chordata > Mammalia > Eulipotyphla > Talpidae > Condylura > Condylura cristata. Next base: position 55,778,317 of record NW_004567110.1, on the reverse strand, counting down.
TGAATATGAAGGGTAATAATATACTGAGAATAACACTATGAAATATAAATGAAATTTACTGAGAAAACTGCAGAATCATCTCTAATCTTCTATCTAGAAATACCCATTTTAAACATTTTGGTTGGCATATTCTACTTTTTTCCTGTGCATGATTTTGCTGTGCATGTAATAGCATACTTTCCACTAAAACAGGATGTTAAGTAGACTTTATGTACCATTTTGTATCTGTAGCTATTAATATCCATAACTTCAATATTAAGAAGATACTGTTACACCACTT
>NW_004567110.1:55774247-55777909 GCF_000260355.1 Condylura cristata | reverse complement strand
TATATATATAATCTCTAAGTATGGAGGCCAGAAGTCTGAGGTCAAGATGTAGGCAGGGTTTCACCTCCCAGAAGTCTCCAGGAGAGAATCCTTTCTTGACTCTTCAGTTCACAGTGCTTGCAAGTATTCCTTGGCTTGTGAATGTACCCTTCTAATCCCCACCTCCATCTTTATATTCTTTCTGTTTATGTCTCTAAATCTCAACTCTCCTTTCTCACATAAGGATGCCTGTTGATGGGTTCAGAGCCCGCCCAAAGTCCAGAGTCAATTCATTTCAAGATCTTTAATTGCATCTACAAAGATCCTTTTCCTATTCATAGATTTCAGATGGCCATATTTTGGGGGACCACCATTCAATCCCCTATATCATGTCCATAAATATTTTATTATATATTCGTATATTATTTTTAATATTTATAAACATGGGTTATACCTATTTATATCTATAAAACATGTAAGGACAATGGAGGCAGAGCGCTGTGATCAAGGCACTGTAGCAGAGGCAGCTTCTCTAGGATTTTGAGTATCTTTGATACCCACAAAACTAAGGAATCTCAGCTTTTCTTATGTGCTTGTATCTTTTTTATGTCCTTTTAGGACATAAGGGATTTTATCCCATTGGCAGGGAATTGAAAATATGAGGAACCCTAAGTCTAACAATAAACTCCTCTGAACAAGGACGAGTCTGTTTTGCAGCATAGTTCCGGTGCCTTGCTAAGTGGGATAAGAAAGGGAATCCATTAAGTGTATGTGAGGAAGCCTCATGATTTTGCGAAAGAGGAGTTGGAATGGCTGGGTTAATTAGGATTAAAACAAGCTGAGAGAGAAGCAGGTAGCTGTTTTCTAAAAAGAAGAGTTTGTGTTCTGTGGTTCTAAGAGGGAGGAGAAATTAAAAACAGGTTTCAGTTGTCTCTCTTGAACATTGACACTTCAAGGAAGAATTTGTTTACGAACATCTTTTAAAGCAGAAAAATAATACTGTAAGAATACGGATAATTCATCCCTCTGCAGTGAGACAGATATCTGCTGCATGCCTTAAATCACAGCTACAGAATAACAAAATCCTTACGTACCTTTTTTTTTGTTTGTGGTTACAAAGAGATTCTTTTACTGGAATTGAAGACAAAAATAATATCCAACAACGTTCAATTATATTTTAATCCCCACATCTGTTTTTCATAATACCTTTGGAAAGTGTGGTAAAGAAAGGAGGAAACCACCATATTTATTCATCCTAACTCTGTGTATAAACAGGATTCTTTCTCTCACACAAACCTGAATACTTGTGTAGAGCAGGTTGTGAGGCTTCTCATTGTGGCATTTTAGACAATGTGGGAGAAAGGGCTAGGAAATGAGTCCTCCTCTGACACAGTTACACAGGCACAGATGATGATTCCTGTGTTGATTCTTCACAATTGTCCTGATAGAACCTAAAATCAGATAGTTTTCCTCATTTTTTTTGTTTATATCCCCAGAGTTTCTGAACTGTACTAAATGTTTGCTAATAAATGGTAAAATAATAATACATCAATTTATCAAAAATTCTAGTTGTTCTAGGATCTAACTGAGTTAATGATATACAAGTATGGATACTACTTCAACTAGAGGTGGGTGCAATGACTTGTGAGTGTCTAACAGAAGCTAGCCATATAGCCACCTCAAGTCATTTTGACCATCAATCTTCAATTTTGTCAATTAATGGAAAAATGGGATAAAATACTGTAACTTATCTAAAATCTTAAAGAAGGTTGATGGAATTATTCTTTCATTCTAATTTAAACTTACATTCAAAAGGATTTTATCATCATATCCCTTGACCCTATTCTTCAGCCTGTTTTTCAAGCCTCCCAAACTGGTTTAGAGAATGATTTTTCTTCTTGAGGAAGTTAGTAAAACTGTTTTGTGTTCCTTCTTAATTTATAAGAAAACAGTCAAGGAGAGAGAACTACTTATATGAGTTATGAGACCAGTGTTCAGCCTGCACATTCTTCCTTAGTTTAAATGAATTCCATTTTCTCCTTTTTTCTCCTTTTTGAGAGCTGTAATATATTTTCTTTCTTATATGGCAAGTTAATCTTAACTCTTAAAATTATGGCTCCCAAAAGAAAACAACTTGTTTACTAAAGAATTTTCTGGACTAAAAAAAAAAAAATTCTGGACTAAATGAAGCATATTTTCTATTCTAGTGCAAGCTTGAGTATGCTGATTACTTAGAGTCAATAAAACAGATTGTCACATCCTTCTTAAGGGACCTGTCACTGGCACAATAGTTGTGATTTCCATTTCACAAAATACAGTTCCAGTTAACTGGGTAGTCTTCTTTATGGAGGATTGCCATAAACACCAAATGTGGTTTTTAACCCTGTGAAGTATTAGTTGCAATAAATGCAAACTGGCCAAGATACTCTCTTGTGGAACACAATAATAACTAGCTAGTGGCTTTAATTTTGTTAAACTTTATGGTTTATCCTACATTAGTTTCAGCAACTTCAGTTTTTTCTTCAATATTTCCATCCTGGAAATCATTCTGTGTCATAAAGGCAGGTCTATTTCACGCACTTTAAATATTCACTATGTATGTTGTGGTGTGACCTCATGGAAGTATCATCAAATGCATTCATTCCTTATTGATAGATATTTTCTCTGCCCCCATATTTTACTATGAAAACATGCTGCCATCTTTGTACCTCTATCATTATATACATGCACATATATTTCTGTTGAACATTTTCATTGTATTGACCAACACAGTCAAATAGCATTTCAAAAGGCCAGATCAAATTTTGCCCTTGAAAAAGGATATGAGTATCATCCTACTTTTAGTAGTATTTCTTGGAGTAAATTTAGCCTTGTAAATTAGTAACTATTGTTTTCCTAAGCAACAATCTATTTGTTCCTGGATAAATACTCAAGTTCATTGGGACTGAAAGTAGGTTTTATGATGTTGACCATGTGGCAAAAAAATAAAAAAACAAAAAACAAAGATACCAATACACTGAATTCAGGACAGGATATAAGGAACAGACATAAACAATCTAGACACTATCCTTGATTTAAACTATCAGTTACTTGTTCAACTAAATGTTATGTAATCTCAGTGCTATAAAACAGTAGAAAATTTTCATTTATTTTCCTATATAACTTAAATTACTTTTCTTATACCTAAAGCCCTATTAATCTAAAACAAGAATCTTTAATGCTACCTTAACAGGGCAGACAGATCTGAAGTTTGAATAGAGTTGTGTTAGATAAAATCCCAATAAATTTTGGAAAATTTGGATAACTCATTTTTAGGATAATTACTAACAATTCCTTAATATTCAAAGAAGAACTCACTCCTATAATTGTTCAGCAAAAACTGATTAAAACTGATTGTCAATGAATTGTGACTGGTTTTTCTAAAATAAGGAATATTCCCTCAATCATATACTTTAACAGCCTGTTCTCATACTTTTTATGATCAGCTTCCTCATTTCTATAAAAATATGTATTTTCTTAAACTAGTGGAAAACTACAAATGAAGTACAACACTCTGGAGATATTCATCTCTTGCAAGATTTTGCCATTCTCCTGTGCTCTGTGGAAGTCTGGAAAAATCATGAATTTTAAAAAATCTTGAACCACAGTATCATCTGATTTGTAAGAATGATGTCCTATAGCTA
>NW_004567110.1:55728786-55772957 GCF_000260355.1 Condylura cristata | reverse complement strand
AAGTGGCTTTAGCTTCTTAGTGCTGTGCTTTAATCCGCTGCGCCACCAGGGAGGGCCCTACTGATCTACTTTTAACTGAGGTAGTATTTGGACACCATCATGAGCTCGTGCCCTATGGTGTACACACTGCCAATTCACTCACAGGCCATCGTGCTGCCTTTCTTTCCTCATCCCTTCCCATCTAGGTGTTCAGTTCTATAGTCTGCTTTCAAGCTTTATTTTATAAGATTGCCTTTATCTCGGTTGTTCCATAATTTAACTATAAACAAGTAAACAAGGCTGCATTAACATGGAATACAAGTTTAGTTTTGATTTTTGATTTTGAATTTTGTGGCTAGAAGCCTAGGAGTGGAAATAGTGATTTATATGGCAGATACATTTTTAATGTTTTCAGACATCTCCATATTGTCTCCTCTAAGAGCTATTCCAGTCTGCATTCCCACCACCAGGAGTGTTCCCTTCAGTCCACATATTCACCAGCACTTGTTGTTTCTGGATTTTTTTTTTTTTTAATATGGGCCATTCTCATAGGTGTGAGATGGTATCTCTTTGTGGTCTTGATTTGCACTGTTGGGAGTAAATCCCTAAAGGATTCACTAAAGATTACATGAAAAGCTTTGCCCATATTTTCTTGTATGTATTTTATGGTTCCAGGTCCTGTATTCAAGTCTTTGATCCACTTTCAGTTAACTTTGGTGTGTGGTGTAAAGTTGTGATTTTGTTTTTCTCTTTTACATGCAATTGTCCATTTTTCCCAACACAATTTAGTGAAGAGGTTAGCCTTATTCTAGTGTATATCCATAACTCACTTGTCATAGATTAACTGTCCGTAGATGTATAGGTTTATTTCTGGGTTTTCTATTTAATTCCATTGGTCTGAGTATATGTTTTTGTTGCAGTGCAGTCTGTTTTAATTATTATAGGTTTATAATATAATTTGAGGTCTGTAAGTGTGATACCTCTATTTTCTTTCTTTTTTTGTCATGATAGCTTTTGCTATTCAAGATATTTTGTGATTCCATATGAATTTCAATATTGTTTTATTTCCTTGAAAAATTGCACTGATATTTTTATTAGGAGTGAGAATCTGTATATTGCCTTGAGTAGAATAGCCATTTTGATAATGTTGATTCTTCCTATTCAAGACCAGGGAATGTTTTTCCATTTCTTATTTGTCTTTTCTGTGAAAAAATATACATTGTTTTTCAAAGAAGATATACAGATGTGCAGTGAATATATCAAATCGAGCATATATATATGCTCGATTAATGACCCATAGGGAAATAAAAATCAAAACCACATTCACTAAGATTATCTATAATGAAAAATATAACACATTTTTGGGGATGAAGAGAAATTGTGTCCTCACATATTTAACACTGAGAAGGATGCTTAACAAGGGTAAGAATAGTGTTGAAGGTAAAGAAAACAGCAAAACAGCAGCAAAGTCAGATACATAGCATGTTTGGTAAATAAATAGCAATCTGAATATATGTGTATACATACACACACACACATATATATGTGTGTGTGTGTGTGTGTATGTGTGTGTGTGTGTATGTGTATGTGTGTGTGTGTGTGTTATATGTATACTTGACATGTGGGATTGTAAGAAGTGAAATTGGAGTGATAACAAAGAGTTAGATCTTGAAGGATTGATGTCATTATAAGGAGGTAAAGCTTTAACCAGAAAACATTACTGAGCTATAAATAATTTAACGCAAAGAAATAACATGACTACATTTTGTGATTTGTAACAGTCACTTTTGTAGCAGTACTGGAATGAGTGCGAGCAGAAGACATAGGGCAGGTCAGGGGACTGTGTATAGTTATCTAGGAAGGACTTGAATAAGATCAGGGCCCCAAAGTCTTCAAATGGCCTGGAGCTTCTATAAACTATCAGAAGTCATTTTAGTCCATCTTGATGTCAACTCCTGATAAATGCAATTCAAGCCAAAACTTGGAATACTCCATTGCTGCTTTTATATATTCAGACCATTGTTTTAATGACCTTGCTTCAGATCTAGAGTTCATTATTCCTAAATTAATGATGTGGTAGTTATTATCTACCACACAATTACCCAAGTTAGATTTGTGCTCTGAGATGGACTCGCTTCCAATGAGAAACCAACAAGGTTAATTAATTACAAACCTGTTCTGTTGCATATACTTAAGCTAATATGGAAATTAATCATCAACTTTTTGACTATTTAATTAAATATTTCCAATGGATCAACTTTCCATTGAGTTTTGTCATTATGAATGGTATATGTTTCATATGCTGATTTTGAAAATACAAAGTTTATTCCAAAAATTTTTATACTGAAGCCAGTCAGACACCAATTACAAACTGTACTGACCGTGGCATCAAGCCTAATGAGTCTGTCCTTAAGGAACAGAGGAGGGAAAAGCACAATGTGCCAAGGGCCTTAAAAACCAGATGGATGATTTGATTCCTAATAACCAACTATTTGTGTTATTTCAAAAATAGCTGTTACCCCCAGAATGGGACAGACCGGTGATTAACCCATCATCATTCTAGTGAAATTATAACAGTCAGAGAAAAATGTTTATGCTGACTTAATAAATGGAGTATTTTCCCCTAATTTTGATTTAATTAATCAACCATTAATGTGTGAGTTGAGTTAGTAAATCCTATCATCTTCACTTGACAGATCAGATGGACATAAGTAATTTGTAGAAAAGTGACAATAGAACAAAAATTGATATCCTGGAGCACAAATGTCTTTTCACCAATCTGGCACCCCCTTGACGATCAGGCCCTCAGGATTGTCCAGGTGACTTAATGCCTAAAGTGCATACTTTATTTTATCTTGTCACAGGGACCAACGGGAGCCTCTTTAGAACTCAGAATATTTTGAAGAATTGAAATCTTATATTGTGATAAGTATGTACTGGTGTATAATAGGTATGAATATCATTGACTAGAAAGAAGACAATTCTGTTATATATAACAATGATGGACCTTGAGAGTATTGCACTAAGTGAAAAAAACAAAAAAAAATGATATTATTTATGTATATATAATCTATAAATGCTAAAGGCATAGAAACTGAGGGTAGAATGTTGTCTTCCAGGTACTGAGGAATGTGTAGGGTGGGTAGATGTTGGTCAAAGAGCATGCGCTTTCAGTCATAGATGAAAAAGCCCCAGGAATTTAATCTCAGCATGATGATTACACTTACTAATATTGCAGTTCAGGCCCACCCTGGTAGCACAAGTTAAAGAACAGCACTCTAAAGCTAGCTGTAGCCACTTCAGCACGAGTTCAATCCCCGGCCAGGGAGGTGATCCAAATAGCATCTCAGACCTCTTGTGACCCACCCACTTCTCCCTTTAGCAGTGCACTTTGTCAGTCTACATATTCTGCTGCCCACTCTGTCTCTCACCCCCAGCCCAACACCTCTGGCCTGTACCATAAATAAATAAATCTTAAAACAACAACAACAAAAAACTAATACTAAATTTCATTCTTAGTGAAAGTGACTGAAAAAGTAAATCATAATTATTTTCAGCACACAAAATAAAATGCTGGCTGTGACATGAGAGAGTTGCTAGCTAATGGTGGCAATCATTTTGCAACATGTAAGTATACCAACATGTTGTACACTTAAATTTACGTAATGTTGTATATCAGTTATACCCCAATACAGCCAGAAAAGATAAAGTACTGCTTGCAACTACAAAAGAACTAAGCAAAACATACTTAAGTCCTTAGAATTGAGACCCCCATATTCACACTCATCCCTAGCGCCTCTTCTTCCTTCTCTCTTAGGTAGTTATTGTTTCCTCAGGAAAATATGTTTTACCTCATGTTATTGCCAGTAAATACCATTTCTTGAGAGATAACACAATTCATTCTTAAAAAAACATTAATCTATAGATCAAATAGTCCCTAAGTGAGAAGTAGCAGGTATCTTGGAGGTGATCGACTTTAAGCTTCTAACAATTGGGGCCTTCCTGGTGGTGCAAGGCATTAAATCTCAGCACAATGAAGCTATCTGCAGCCCAAGTTCAATCTTCTTCCAGGGAGCTGATCCACTTGTTGCAGCAGACCTCACCTGTCTCACCTGCTGCTCCCCTCAGCAGTGTATTTTAGTACACCTACCTGTCTGTTCTGTTCCCCACTCTCTCTGGTGAATCCTCTCTCCCACCCCCTCACCTCTAGCTTATACCCCAGTTCTAATATGCATAAATAATAAATATTTTAAAAAGCAAAAAAAAAAAAAAAACAAGATGAAAGCCACTTTTTATACCACTTTTTTATACCACTTTTTATAGGACTTTGTTGGTCACCCAACCTCTGTACTGCTGTCAAGGACTTTAGTGGAAGGGCACTGAACAGAAATAGGTCAAAAATTTTTACCTCTATCACCAACAATGATGTAATCATAAGCATGACACACAGCTTCTTTGACATTCTATTTCCTCACTAGTGAAGGAAAGAAAAATTGACATGTGTATGACTTCATAATTTTTGATGACAGTAACTGTACTCACCACCCTCCACTGGAGGTTCTGATTGCTGGCAACAATATTCTCTACATTGAGTCAAACAATGTTTCCTCACTATTTCCTCTGCCTTGATTTGATTTTTGGAGTTACTCAAAACTATGAAACATTCTTCAAATATTTGGATACTGTTGATTTGTTCCCTTTGTTCTTCTTCTCCTGAGGCTAAACAAATCCATAGAACTCAGATTGTCCTGCCTGACGTAAATCACAGATTCTTGCCATCTGCCTTTCGGCACATCTTTGTTTGGCAACACCCTCCATAAAGTGTACTTTTGAAAACTCAACAAATACCATCGATAAAATAAAATGAGCAACTTAATTGGCAATCTCTCTCCTCTCTCTCTTTTTTTTCCCCCTGGCTCAGTCCTAAACACATCTGCTCCTTAGTCAATTCTCAGTTGGCTGAAACAGTGACTACCCAAGTGCTCAACATCACTTTAAGAGTATGTTGCTACTAATTTGCTCGCTTGGTGCCTTAACTCTGAAGACTGACTTTTTCTGTTTCCCAAGATAGCTTGTATTCTGAGTCATAGGATTTCATTTGAGAACAGTACCTCTCAACTTAGCGATTTTTCCTTATTTTAATATAATTCATTTTTTTCTCCCCTCAACTTTTCTGTTATTGTATTGAAGGTTACAGAGTATTAATTGACAATACTCAATGTTTTATTACTACAGTGATAAAATATTTGCTGTTGAAATTAATTCCAGGAATGTTTTGCCCAGACAAAACATTCTATTACCAAGTCCTTGTACTTAATTCCTTGCTTTTGAGATAGACAAGATAAATGACAAGACAGATGGATGTGTCTTATAATCTTTCCAATAGTCCATATTTATGAATTCTAGGTTTAAAAAGCTAACAAATTCTTGAGGTAGTTTGTTGTAGTCCTTAATCACATTTTATAGTCGAGGTACTTTCCAATCTGCCTTGACAAACTTATTTCAAAATCATTTCCTTTTTTCACAATTTTATTGACCTTAATTAACTGATTGCATATATATTCTCCCAACCACTGGTTTTTGTTTGTTTGTTTGTTTGTTTGTTTTTTTGCTTTCCTTATGACAGCCTGAGGCCAAAAAAAATTCTAAATAAAAGTAAGAAGAGAATAGGGCAGAAATCTAGCACATACTAACTATCTCAGCACTATCAGAGAAACAAATGCATATACTTATGCCAATGTAAAGGCAAAGGTTATCAAATAGAATTTTTTATTTTAATTTATTTATTTATGTATATAAGGACTGGGGTTTAGGCCAGAGGTGGGAGTACGAGAGGGTTCACCAGAGACAGAGTGGGGAGCAGAACAGGCAGATCTACTGAAGTACTCTGAGCACTGAGGGAGCACTGAACAAGACAAGGGAGGTCTGCTGCACCATGTGTGTTAGTCCTCTGGCTGGGGATCAAACTCGTGCTGTGGATAACTTCATAGATCTGAGACTTAACTCTTTAAATCACCAGGGAGGCCCTGAACATAGTGTTTAAAATCAACTGTGGAGTAATGTTATTATGAAATGCATGATATTGCTAGCAAATCTATTGCTACCTAGAGGGGAAAAAAATAACAATTATATTTTTCATTTCCAGTAAGACTTTCAATTGCATTTTTTTTCTCTTTGCGGTTACCTGAAAATAATTTGGTTTGAAATACTATATTTCACTCTTTGTAAAATCTAAATATAACAGAATTCTAATTTTTTATAAAATGTCTGGTCATGAGTTGTTGACCTATAAATTTAAGAGCAAATATTTATTAAGAACCTATTATGGTCCAGGCTTATAATGGAGAAGAATGGAAAGTGATGATTAAGTCCCTGTTCTTGAGGAGTTTTTCATGTTCTAGAAGAGGAGAAAAATCAATGATGTATATACAGTATATTAAGAAGATACTTGAATGGCATAGTTGTGAAGAATTTTGAAAAGCTTGGAATAAAAATCAAGCCCTGATAGGGGATGATGCCAAGCCCATCATGAAGAGGAGAAAGACATTCCTTATATTGCACATTTCTCAACAAAGGCAATGAAGCATAAAACTGCATAGTGCTTGGAAGGTACTTAAAGAAAGTCAACAATGCCTCTGTATGTGATAGCTGTACGATATAATTTAAGAAAAATCAAAGGTAAAAGAACGATTTATGTAGGTAGGGCAATGAGAATAAAGGACTGTGCTGACTTACAGAGTTCTACAATCTGTTACTAAGTAAGAAGAGAGTTGGGAGGGAAAGATTTTTAATGTATTCATGAAAAAGGTGGTTTATATATAGGTGTTTTATATATAGTCCATGTTCAGACAAAGCATAATCTATTTAGAATTGGGAGTTGGTTAATTCAATAGCCATTGAAACTAATAGAGTAGGTGAGTGAATGCATACATGGAATTGTACACATTTGAACTTGTTTCTAAGTCAGTCAAACTTTGACTTCTTTCAATATAAGGACTTGTGATTCACAGAATAATGACACCTCCCCCCTTCCCAAGGATGTTCACTTTCTAATCTTCAGGGCCTGTGACTATGGTAGATTATAAGGCAAAAAGAAATGAAGGTTGTAAATGGGATCAAAGTCACTAATCAGCAACCTGAACATTGAGAAATTAGCTATTATTGTACAGATAGGCCCAATATAATAACAAGTGTTCTTAAAAGCAGATGAAGGAGGCAAAAGAGCCAGGGGCAGAGTGGTGTGATGTGAGAAGGGTTTGACATAGGGATGTTAGCTTTTAAGGTGAAGAGAAGACTAGGAGTTAGGAATTCAGGGGATCTCTATTAGATGGAGCAGCAAGGAAAGGGTGTGCCCTCTAAAATTTCCAAAAGGTGTACAGTTTCACTGGCACCTCGGTCTTCATGCAGTGAGATCTGTTTCAGACATCTGCCCTCAACACCTATTAAAATAATCAATTTCTGTTGTTTTCGTACATTAAGTTTGTGGTAATTTGTTATAGCAGCAATAGAAAACAAATGCTAGATTCTGTCTTGATTTATCTTCATATATCATATTCAGTAACCTCTTTTTATGGTATAGAAGTTCAAAATGAACTTAAGAATTGACAAATATATAAAAGGACACCCTAAATATGTATATGATTTATTTCCATAATTTGAATCTGTGCCAGTGAAGGAACACATGGTCACTTACTTTCTCAATACTTTTCTTCATGTTTAGTTTTTTTTTTTTTTGACCAAATGTTCTACAATTTCAAAAAATCAAGCTAATGGGTGCTATTATACCAAAGGTATAGGAGCACCCTTTTCATTTTAATTGTATTTTAAAAATAATTAAGCTGTATTTTGATTGAGGAAATGTTTATTTACAGCTGTTTTAAGGATGTAGGTTTACACTTCTTCCAGTGTCTATTACCATGCTACATCCACCCCAAGGCAGCGGTAACCCTGTGTTTAAGTTCTCCAGATGCCACGCCCAAACTCCCTTAGCTCTTCAGTCTTTCCTTTCCCTTTCTGATAGGCCATATTGTACAGTACTATTTTTGGATTTGTTTGATTTAGTTTTGACTGTCCCTTTAGTTTTCATATATGACAATTTGTGGATATTTGTTCCAAGACTTTTTAATACACAAGTTACCAATTATGTGTATTTTCTTAGCTTTTATTTTTGAATACTAATGTTTAGCATATTATTGTTTCCTGCTATTTGTATTTTATGACAGTCCCTTTACCTAACCATTCTGGTTTTGGGCCTTTAGAGTACAGGGGTCTTGTCTGATACTACTTTGTGTCCTTGATACCTGCAAAAATAAACACAGGAGTTTTCCTAAAGAGAAGCTGCTATGTGTCAGAAAAGAGTATTGTTTCTTTGGGATAGGCATATTGAACTGGCTAACATAGGTCTTGGAGAACTGAATGATAAATTTTAAGATTTTTGTGAACTGGTTAGTATTAGGTATGTAGTTTTAAGTTGCTAAGCATTACAAAATCTGGTAAGCATTACAAATCACCCTCTTATCCCAAAAGTCATTTGTCATTAGAACACTATACTGAAGGCATACCAAATTAAAAACTAGTCATCAACTCCGTTTATGTAGACACAGTTGGAACAAATATCTGTTTATGTTATTGAAGCAAGTTAAAACCCAATATTTCAATGAAAATTTGTTTCAGATATTTCCAATTATTCTTTTTATTGTACGATGCACTTTTAATGAGATAATTCTTCTGAAGTAACTTGGATATTCTCCTTTAAGACAATTTTATTAGTAGTAACATGACTCATGAATTAAACCACAGTAATGATTTGGTTATGGTAAAGGTCAAAGCTATTCCATTGAGACTTTATTGCAAATTGATTTCCGGATGTACCTTCCATGTAAGTCCAAGGAGTGTTATTGTTGTTCTTGTATTTTTAACAGCCATTTGTTTTCCTTGCTCATTATGCCTCACTAATTCTCATTCTAATTCCTTGTCAGAGAGAACTGCCACATTTCTCATTTCATTGCTTATCCTAATGAGTATAGAACAAGGGTCTAGAACTCTACTTCAAAAAGTATTAAGACAGCATGAGGGGACTCTAGCGGTAAATGCAGTAGGTTAAAGTGCAGCACTCAAGCTAGCCACTTCAGGGTAACCTTGATCCCTGGTAGGAAAGTGATCCACCATTAATTTAACATGTACTGTGATTGAATTAGTGTATCTGTAATATAATGTTATGAAAAAATGAAGGCAAAAACAACAATCAGGGTCGATTAAATCCTGATCTTGATTCATAAAATCATTGTTGAACATATAAACTCACTCTCAACATGGTGGCCATTCTTCCCAACAGGAAGATAAGTCCAAGAAGAGGTAAAGACTAGAACAGAACAGGAAATCAAGCTAAACCAATGTGTGTTTCAGAGTCAGGTCCATGCCAGTACTGGGATTCTGGATTTCCAGAATTGCCAATTAAAAAATGTGAAATGTCAGTAAAATGGAGATATGGAGATATTTTCTTTTTTCTTCTTCTTTCTCTCTCTCTCTTTTTTAAAGATATATTTATTTGTGCATATAAAACTGGGTACATACCAGAGGTGCAGGGTGGTAGGAGATTCACCAGAGACAATGAAGTACACTGCTGAGGGGAGCAACGGGTGAGACAGGAGAGATCTACTGAGCCATGTGGATCACTTTGGGAGAGGGGATCAAACTTGCATTGAATTGGCTGTGGCCAGCTTGCAGTGCTGAGATTTAACCCACTGTACCATGAGGGAGGGCCCACATGGAAATGTTCTCAATAAAATATAAGCAAAATGTTCTTAAACAGATACAGAAACATTTCCATATCACAATTGAATGTGTTCCAGATTTATTATACAGTAGGTTCCTCAGGGTCTGAAGCCAAAGCTGGCAGTGTACCCCATCATCATAGATTCTACAAAGGGTACACTTGGATCTACTTTGTCAAATCTTATCAAAGAGTGAAGAATTCCCTATAAGTGGAATTGTAAGAAAGTGGAATACTCTTCTTCTCAGAGTTTGGATTTGTTTTCCCAAGATCTCATAGCTAGGTAATAAAGGCAGGTTGAACCAGGCTATGATCACACATACAGTCTCCATTTGCTCTAAGAGTGGTTTTATGGTTCTGTTGTTTTACCCCTGCTGCTTTTCACATTAACTAGAAATCTGTCCTTTAGACATTGAGCATGATGAGGCTACCTAATTTCTCTTGTGTTAGTAACAGTTCATGCTTTGGCTAGTCAAGGTTAGCAAAAGAAAAGCTGTATGCTGCTTGGACACATGAAAACTTGGCTATGCTGTTTTTAATGTGAAGGGCTCATCAGAAACACTTCTTAACCTAATGCTATTTCAACACTGTTTTTTTTTTTTTTTAAAGAATAAAATCTGCTTGTGGAAAAGGATATTGAATATTTAATTTTCTTACTGCTTGCTTGAATTAGTTACTGATATTACACTTTATGATTTTATAACACTCCTGGAATTTTAAGTGTAATTATTGTGCATACAAGTCTGTTAGCTTCTTGGATTCATACAAAACAAATCTATCAGGTGTAAAATACTATGTAAGAGAAATGCCGAGGGATAATTACTATACAAAACATAGATTATTTAATAATTCAGAATGAAGTTACTGTAAGTAATGAATATGATTTTTGGATAAAGTAAAAAAATAACTTAAGTATATTTAAGAAATCTACCTTGGGACTCTGAGAGTGAGATATAGAAGTTATGACTAACAAATATTAATGATTAGACACAAACATATGGAAAATGCAAAATCTGTGTCATTTAAATATGCTTGTGGGTGTTTTTTTGCCTTTCCTTTAACATTTAAAATGCTAGTCAGTTGAGAGAGATTTGGTAAATAAAAATGAAAATGGAAAGTTGTTTTGTCATTCCAGAAATCTACCCACTGTGTGCAAAGTTAGTGAGTTCACACATAGTATCCTATACTCATTCAGTATGCTTGATTAATTCTCACTAAAAAGTGACATGATATTTATGCCAGATGCCTAATAAAATTCTTGGGGTATTCTAAATACCCAAATGATTTTAAGGTAACTAAATGTATGGTTATAATTCAACTCTCATCTTATGTTTTTCGTAAAAACATAAAGCATTGAAGACATAGACAGTGTCTTCACCCTTTGAAAGAAATAAAGTGTTTCAGCTTTATAGTTTTATGTGAGAACAAGTTAATTTGTTAACTAACTTCAGTTTATTAAAGTTTGTAAGACCTATTTTTCTTGCAAGGAGGGATTATTGCAATTTGTATTTCTGTTTCCCAGGTTTAGCAAACAATTTTGTTTTTCATTTGTGTGCTGATATGGGGAAAGACAATGACAAAATTCTTGGATTTGCAATAAAGCAGAGCCTTTGAATAAGAAAACACACACACAAATCAATGTGTCTTTTTATTTGTACAAACACATCTGCTCCTGTGCACTTTATCTGCCCTGCAGTTAATTTTCTTTAAATTCACTGATCCTGGCTAAATAAAAACCAGACCAAGACCAAATTTTTAAGAGATAAAAATTAGCCCTTTGTTTTTCTTCTTGCGTATGATACTCTCCTAGTATGATATAAACCATAATGATTTATTCCATATTGAAAGTAAGGTTAGTGTTAGAAAAACTCTGTCCTCTGGCACATTTATATACTAAAAATAGACAACATATCAGTGCATTTGAATTGAATTAAATTTACAATCTAGCTATCATTAAGACAAAACTCTGCAAAATAGAAATAAAAGATTTCTTAAATTCAATTCAGTTTTCTGGCCCTCCCTGGTGGCACAGCAGGTTAAAGCACAGCACTAAAAAGCTTAACCCACTTTCACATGAGTTCAATCCCTGCCTGCCCAGGAGGAGACACACATGGTGAGGCAGACTTCTCCTGACCCGCCTGCTGCTCCTCCCAGCAGTGTACTTCCTGTTCTGCTCCCCACTCTGTCTCTGGTGAATCCTCTCACCCTCCGCATCTCTGGCCTGTACCCCAGTTCTGTATGAATAAATAAATTTAAAAAAAAATTCAATGTTAGTTTTCTACCATAGTAAACATTGTTCTCAATTGTGAAAAATTCGGAGCATTTTTTTTTTTAAATTAAGAGTAAAGTATTTATGACAATTTCCTATATAAAGCATTTTACTTGAGTGTCAACCTGTGAGGTGTGTACATAGAGATAAACAAACTGAATAGTAGACTAAGAAGGAGTTTAAAGTAGAAGAGCATGAGTGGAAATTGCATTTTTGATGGAGCAGGCCTTGTGGCCAGAATAACAAATGGTCCTGAGATAACTGATTATTCCATTTAGAAATTGTTAAATAGGATCTTGGGGGGAAAAAAAAACAGTTTTGTGTGCACAAATAAATAAATATTTTTAAAAAATAGGATCTCGACCTCATTATCTTAATCAAAATCAAAGTCAGATAGATTAAGAACATAAATATAAAAAGAAAAAAATTGAAAACTATTATCTTCAGAAAAGGAGGGCTTTTACTAGGCCAGGAACACAAAGTAGATAAATTCCATTAGAAAAATTCCAAATAAATAACGTGAAGGAAAATAACCCAAAATAAAATGAACAATATCATGGATAAGAATTTCACAGAAGTGGAAACTAAAATGCAAGTAAAAAAGTAGCTACTCCTTCTCAATCATATTAGAGAAATGAAAAATAAGATTGCAGGTATTTTACATCCAATTCATGCACAAAAACAAAGATGTCTGTGCCCTTCCTGGTGGCTCAGCAGGCTAGAGCACAGTACTAAGCTAAAGCCCCATCATCATGAGTTTGATCCCTGCCCCAAGGTGACCCTCATGGCACAGCAGATCTCTCCTGACCTGCCTGCTTCTTCCCTCAGCAGTGTACTTTGTTGATCTGCCTGTTCTGCTCCCCACCCTCTCTGGTGAATCCTCTCACCACCCCTGTACCTCTGGCCTGTACCTCTGTTCTGTATGCATAAATAAATGAAACTTTTTAAAAAGTCACTTTTAGATATATAGCAAAAGAATTGAAAGCAGGAACTCAAGCAGATATTTGGGCACCAATCTTCATGGCAATACTATTCACAGAAGCAGAAAGTGGAAAAAACACCAATATCCCTAACAGATGAATGGATGAATAAAATGTGACACATACATACAATAGAATTTTTTTTTTTAAAAAAAGATTTATTTATTTATTCATACAGAACTTGGGTACAGGCCAGAAGCTCAGGGGTGGCGACAGGCCTCACCAGAGACAGAGTGGGGAGCAGAACAGGCAGATCGACCAAGTACACTGCAGAGGGGAGCAGTGGGTGGGTCAGGAGAGGTCTGCCACACCATGTGGTCACCTCTGGGGCAGGCAGGAATCGAATTCATGTGGAAGTGGCTTTAGCTTCTTAGTGCAGTGCTTTAACCCGCTGCGCCACCAGGGAGGGCCCATACAATAGAATTTTAATCAGCCTTTAAAAGAAAAAGAATTTTGACAAGTGATACAACATGTATGAACATTGAAGACGTTATGTGAAATAAGCTAGACATACACAAATCAGCAGTGTGTGACTCCTCTTACATGAGTTACCTAGAGCAGCAAATTCATAGAAAGAGACAATGTAATGGTGGTTGCCGGGGGGGAAGTGAGCTGGTGGAGATCAGGACAGTTATTGCTTAGTGGATATGGAATTTCAGTTATTGTTTAGTGGGTATAATATTTTCAGTTTGGGAACAGCTCTGATGTTTTGATGTGATGTATTATAGAAACATATATGCACTGATCTATACTGTACAACAAAGAAATATTAAAATAATTGCTCATTGTGCTATTTCACTATAAAAAAATCTGTCACAGACACAGTTACCACGTAATTTTAATTCATAACAGATTCAAGAATTACTGGGTTGGAGTAAATGACCTTCTAGCTTAAAAAAATAAATTTGGCATTTTAGACTAAGAAGAAAGTTTATATCAGAAAATTTATTTTCAACGTCTTTTGGCTAGAAATGAAGTATATTCGTATACTTGGATGGAGTCGGAGATTCTTACACAGGTGAACAAAAGGTATTATTGGTGTGACAAATGTCCTCAGGTTCATACCCAAATACATTTCAGAGCTGTGCATGTCTGTGCTGAGTGCAGGGCACAGAGAAGTGGTCATCACATGTCAGAATGGGAAAAGTCACACCTTTACCAAGTTGAGGCCATGATTTTCCTTTTGCTGTTCCTCGACCCCATCCCTATCAGTCCACTCTGAAGGACTTTGAAGTAAGTAGTGAGAATCATCATGACAATAAACTGTCAACCCATACCCAGGCCCAGTGGCTACTGAGTAGTGGTTCTCAAATTAGGCAGCAAATTGAATCACCTGTTGGGCCTTTCAAAGTCCCTAAGTCTATGTTGATACTGTACCAATTTAGTTAGGATTTCTATATGGCACCTAAGCATAAGATATTTTTAAAGAACCCCAAGATATTTTTATAGAACCCCAAGTGACTCTGCATGAAATTAAGCTTGAAAACTACATAGGAAATCACTGCCCCAATGAATTTCCCAAATGTTTCACATTAGTCAAATATCTCCTGGCAAATGACAATTTGCTAAAGAAATTCCCCATAATGAGATTCAGAGTAGTGTTTAATTACCTTGAATATGACATTAGACCTTTCACCTTGACTCAATGATTTACCAAAATTTTCTCATAAAGACTGAAATTTATGTTTATAGTACCAATGAATAAGTACTAAATATGAGCAGAATGCTTGCTCTATTCTTATTCTATACTTCATGGGAGAAGCTAACTCAGTGAGGACTCCTACTTTAGGCAAAATAACTTAGTAATACATACGCTAGAGTGGGGGAAAAAAAATAGATGTGGATTTTCATATTGAGTCTCCAGTGAGTTTTCTGGCACTCTGGACAAATCACCTAAGTTCCCTTACCCCCAGTTTTTTTATTCTTTCCAAGAAGCAGGTTGTACTATAGTAATGTTTCCTAAACTCCAGTGGTCTGAGTACTGATTACTTGCTTGGTTATTACTACAGCAACATTCCACCAATAGTCTTATTTACTTAAGAAATTTCTTGGGGCCCTCCCTGGTGGCACAGTGGGTTAAAGCACAGCACTGAGAAGCTAAAGCCACTTCAGCATGAGTTCGATCCCTTGCCTGCTCTGGACGTGACCCACATGGCACGGCAGACCTCTCCTGACCCACCCACTGCTCCCCTCAGCAGTGTACTTCATCAACCTGCCTGTCCTGCTCCCCACTCTGTCTCTGGTGAATCTTCTCACCACCACTGTACCTGTGGCCTGTATCCCAGTTCTGTATGCATAAATAAATATATCTTTAAAAAAGAAGAAATTTATTTATATTGATCCACTTTGCTTGTCTATTTTGAATCAAATTTCTATTGCTTTTATAAACATATAATCAGTATAACATCCCATAAATAAATGGTTAATGCAAAATAAATATTTTCAAAAAGCAATTCCACTATGTTCTAGTTTGATTCTAATGTCTGACAAAGACTTTGGGATAAGGCCCAGTTTCTCTTTTGGAAAATTAGAAAATGCAAAATGTTGGAGGAATATTAAGGATAGACTTGCATAAGTAATTTTTCTCCCTTATCATAAGAATTAAAGGATTGCAAAAAGAATCATTTTTTTTTTACTATGCCATTCAGGTAATTTAAAATAGTAGTTCATGTAATTATTGAGGATTTGTCCAAATCTAGTGTTGTATCATCAATGTGGCAACACAGAGGGGAATGAAATATTCTGAGAAAACAGGAAGGCGTTGGCCTCTCTAACCCCAACTCACTCAGTATAACTGCAACCTGCTATTTCTGATTCAAGCAGAGACAACAACTGAGAGACTAAACACGAGTAAAGTAAGTTTCTAAAACACAAGGAAGGTATGGTAAAGTCTCAGTGCCAGAGAGAAGATTCTGAGAAACAGAATACCAGGACGGAGGTTGTGAATGGCGTGTAGAACTAGAATATATGTGTGGTGGTCTACAGCCTTGTATTGCCCACCAGCTGCATTGAATTAATATATATTTTGTGGCTGGCTGGGTCATTTTCTTTATTTCAAAATGTATTGATCTCTCAAAGAGAAGACATTAAAATCACTTGCCCAAATAAGTTGGTAAAACTTACATTTTATAATATTTTCTGAAGTTTATAATTTATTGACTATGAAACCTGCCAAATTTCCTTTTGCCTATCTTCCAGACTTGGGTGTGGGACTGGAAACATTAGCTGTCAGGCTGGTGCTATCTGAGGAATACCTTCTGTAACTGTTGCTTCACTCTGCCATCTGGAAACCCGTCTTGGGGTGTTGCACCTGGTGGCATAAGCTGCATTTCTTTATAAGGCACCACCATAAAGAAACCACATTTATTTACCTAACTCAAGTCAAAAAATACATATTTGACTTCAATCTAGCCTTTCCCATTGATGAATAAACACAGCTCTTGTCATAGAAAGTAATTCTGCCTCTTTTGAATAACAATAAACTTGGCAACTGCTCATTTTTCTTATCTGAGCCTCTGATCTAGATATTGTTCAGGAAAAAAAAATCAAATCATTTACTTTCAAATTCTGTGAATAGGACTGCCACTTTACAAATATAGCATTAAAATAGTTAGCATTTTATGTTAATCAGAATCTTCCACAACAAGTTAAATTTTAGAATGAACTGTTTTAAAGCCCACTACTTGAATGAACCTTCTTTCAGAATTGAAGGTCCATTCCACCTTATTTTGAATCTTGATCATTTGATTTTTCAGAACTGAGTATGGTCTAATTATGCAAATGTTCAAATAAAAGGTATAATGTATAAAAGAGCGGATATAGTGAATTGGTAGAAAAATGTGACTGGGAAAATTAATCAATAAATGATAGAAATGAGTATCCTACAGGAATGTGTGTGTGTATAAATATTTATTGTGCATATGTACACACATAAATATATATACATATATTCCTTTACTAAAAGAAATTTCTTTTGCTTGAATTACCATTTCAACCAAATTGAAAAAGAATCTCATCACTCACTATGCCATGTGAGTAGCAGAATGAGGGTAATAATGAAAAAGGTTAGTCTGAGATCAAGTTATCCCTGCAATGGCCAGTCATAGTACTGCTTCCCTTTTTTTAGCTGTTGTGATAACCATATGATAGAATGTGCATGAAAGCATTTTGTAAACTCTAAGTCATGTCTCAGGTATATGTATCATTTTCTTTTAATTACCCCCCGTATAAAGGAATGGTCTCATCTATCCAGCATGGAAAGGACTTGTTTGGTCTTTGAGAAATAGTCAACTTGAGACCTACAGACACTCTAAGATTTAGTGTCTGCTTAATTCACAGCCCAACTATTAAATGTGACCCAAACACCTGCTTTAGATTGTCCTGGATATTAAAAACTCTGGCTATATCTGCAGCATCCAAAGAATACTAGACATCAGTAATACCAGGACAGTTGGATTTTATCAGTTCAGGAATTTAGAACCCCACTGCCGTAGTTCACAAAAGACCTCTGTGAACACAGAAAGCAATATTTAGCTGTTTTATGTCTTATTTTTGTTAAATAGAAAATAAAAAACCTGTAAACAAATGAGCTACTTCCTCCTCAAAACCTTTTCTAAGTGAGCCCAAGAGCTCTCTGTCCCTTAAGTGTTTGCATCATCAATATTCATAGTGTGCTAAATGTCATGGTCAATTAATTTTAAAATTTCAAAGTAAATTAAATATGCTCTTTTATTATAATAACTTGGACTTAATTTCTTTTTTTTTTAATTTGCTAGTTAATTTTTAAAAAATCAGGAAGCATCCCTCACTCATCATTGGTGAAATTTAAAAGGAATTTCTAACGAGCCATGTGTTATCTTTTAGCAGATGTAAACAGTCTGCATAATTTCCAATTAGACTTGGATTTATAATGTTTATGGGCATTTGCAGAATGTAAACTAATTAGCATACTCACTCAAGTTGTCTATCAAATTAGAAATGATACATGCAAAACTTTTTTAGCCTTGATAGAATCATTCATTCCTTCCTAATTAAAAATTAGCTACATCTGACTTTCTATATCAGATATTTGGATAATAGACAATTCAGATCAATTCTCCCCACTTCCCACCCAAGGAATCCAATTGAAAGGTATGTATGTGTGTGTGTGTGTGTATCTAAAACTTAGTAGGGCAGAAGAGAATGGGAAAACAGAATTCATAGGGAAAAAGTTGCCCAAATAAAAACCCCAATTTTTTTCCCTTAAGATATTTCAAATGTGGGGGTAGTGATTGATGTAAACTGTGATTTAACAGGCTATGAGGGAACAGTATATAAGACCTTTCCTACTATAATCTGGGATCCTAAATTGTTACTTCCTGAGATAAAGGTGAACCAGATGTGGCATAAACTACAGGAATTATAGTCAAAATTTAAGTAACCATTTCTCATCTTCAAATTATTTTTATAGTGAACCTAATTTTCAACAGTTGAGCCAAATAGTGTCTCCATATGAAACTTTTCCTCAGAGAAAAACATCCTCATTTTAAACTCAAATTATGTCTATAAATTATATTTCATTTATTCTCTTCAGGATAATGATATTAAGTCATGAGAGGAAGTTCTGTGAGTAAGAAACAACAAAAAATACTGAAGATTTGGTCATCATGAGGAACTGAAATGATCATATCCAGTATGCAAGCAAGGCTGATTATGCACTGGTAGATAAAACCCTAGCCTCAAGGTGTTTTCAGAGAGAATGAAGAGATAAAGAGGAACACATTTGGTTAGAAAATATGAAGTGAAACTGTCCAAATAATTCAAGGGAGAAACATCATCTTCTGACCAAGACATAGTGAGAGAGCCCTGTTTTTCTCTCTCATCCGAAACAACAGACAAAATAATACAAAAATTTGACAGGGAGGTTTAGGAGTAGACTAGACATAATTAGTTAGTGAGTTAGAAGGTAAGTCTGAATAAACTATCCAAGTTCAATGAGGGGAAATGAAAAGATATAAACCACAGAAATGAAGATAAGGAATAGATGCAGGAGAAATGTATGTATAAATTTAATCAGAATGCCAGAAGACAAGAAAGAGAATGAAAGAGAATAAATGACTTTGAATATTTCAAGATTTTTTTTAAATTAAGCATTGTATTTTGAGATAATTTTTTACTTAAGTATTGTATTTTGAGATAATTGTATTTTGAGATCAATTCACACATCTTATAAATCATAATAAAGAGAGATCCTGTGCCGCACCAGCACGGCAGCAGAGATGGTCTGAGCGAAGGACGTCAGGATTAAATCACACACTTCTTGGTCAGCAAGCAAAGGCACACTTTATCCTTCTCTCCTTCCCTATTTATACCCTTCAGCATGGAGCCTGGGGCTGGGGGTAGGCGGAAGCTCTCAGCAAGTGCGTCAATAACATGCGACAATAACATGGGGGTCAAAGAACAGTCACGTAAACACAAGGTAGCAAACACAAGGCAGGAACACTTCGTGCCTCCTGTTTTTCTGTTCCAGCCCCCATGGCTCATTCTTTGTTTCCACACAACAGTGTGCATATGATTCTGTGGGGGAGGTCTGTCCAGGCAAAGGACCCAACATCCTGTATATCCTCTATCTAGTTTTCTCCAGTTGTAGTATCTTATAAAACAATAGAACAATGTAACTAGGAAATTAATATTTATGCAGACCAGTCCAACACCCAAGGATCCTATTATTGTCCTTTTATAGCCACCTCCCTCTTTCCTTTCCCTCTCATCTCATCTACTAATTTTTGCTCCATTCTATAATTTTATTATTTCAAGAATGTTATTTAAATGGAGTCACATAGTGTTTGAGCTAGTATTAGATTTTCTCATTCAGCATTATTCTTTGGAAATTCATCCAAGTTGTGTGTATCAATAACACATTCCTTCTTATTGCTGAGTAATATTCCACAGTGTGTCTATACCAAGGCTATTTAACCATTCACCCACTGGGTTCTGTCTAGTTTTTGGTTATTGCATATTTTCTGTGCAGGTATTTGTGTGAAGATACATTTTTATTAATCTGGGGAAAATGTCCAAGAATGTAACTGCTGAATCTTATGGTTGTTACATGTTGAACTTTATAAGAAACTCCAAACTTTTCCAAAATGGCTTTGCTACTTTATATTCCTACGAAAAATGTATAACTAATTAAATTTCACTTGATCTTCACCAGAATTTGTATTGTTACTCTGTAACTAGTGACTGAAGCCAAAACTGTTACGGGTGGTGCCCCCTGGAGTGGGGTGCTCTTGGGGGTCAGCAATTCTGCTCCTACCATATTGATCTTCCAGACAGATGTTATGGGCTTCTGAAAGACATGGAGAAGCCTCTAGCAGCCAACCTCAGAAAGGAAAAGTTTGGAGATTTGGCAAGTAACTGAATGACTGAAGCTGCTCCTGGTTTTGCTGTTGATAAAGCCTTCCATGGAAGGTGAAGACCCAGAGCTGAGTGCTGCCTCACTGAGCTGCATGAGTGTGGCCATTTGTTTGGTGGCTCAACTGCTGCAGCTGCAATGTTGACTGTCACTTGTCTGGAACTATGGTGGCACTTAGCTCCAGTGAGTATCTCCTATTGTGTCTTCTGCTATTGTGAGTTGGATTCTGGTCTATAGTTTGGCTTCCACATGCTCCATGTCTGTTGGGGACTGAGGCCGGCATCTGGCGTCTGTCAGCAGCCATAAAAAGGTGAAATGGAGTCCGGATAGAGAAAAACATCCGGATAGAGAAAATCATCCGGGTTGCAAAAGGCATGCGGGAGGAGCTCCCTTTTCCCTTTCCTCTTTCTTTTCTCGCCCACTTTCGCCCCTCGCGAGACCAACTGCTACCAAAACATGTTGCATTTCTATTGGCTTTCTCCCTTCGTGGTATCCCTCTCCTCCTGTATATAGCTGAGATAAAAACCAATAAAGAGCTCTTTCTTTGTTCTGCTACACGCGTGTGACTGCTTCTTTTGTTCGCCGGACCTGGGGCCCCAAATCTCTGGCCTTGCTGGTCAAGGTCCCCCACACATGTCCTCAGTGGTGGGAAGATGCCATCTTGGAAACTTTAGTGTTTGGGACTTTAAAACACTGGACACTGCTTTGGGTGAGGTGAATGGCCATTTTTGGCCTCAGTAACTCTTTGTTTATCCCTAATTTATTAAATAAGTCCAATTATTATTGTTCTCTGAACATGAGTAGTCTTGTAATTGTGCGTGGGTGAAGAGCTCAAACAGTGACCAATTTGGTCAGTGTCTTTGAACAATTATAGTGCCCTTGCTACCCTGTGTCAACTCTTTCATTGTGATCACCTGGTAAATGTAGAGTAATTTGTTATCTTGGTCTTCATTTTCATTTCCTTAATGACTAATTATATTGGATAACATTTCTTGTGCTAATTTGTCATATATATATAATATGTGTGTGTGTATGTGTGTGTATACTATATTTCAACAAATATTTACATCTTTTTTTCCATTTTCTAATTGAATTGCTTGATTTCTTTTTTTAGAGTTCAAAGTTCTTTATAGCTTCTAGTCCTGTATCTAGTATTTAACCAGCCTATAAAACTTTTTTTTTTTCAAGATGTATTTATTTGTATATACAGAACTGTGGTACAGGCCAGATGTATAGGGATGGTGAGAAGCTTCACCAGAGACAAAGTGGGGAGCAGAACAGGCAAATCTTCAAAGTACACTGCTGAGGGGAGCAGTGGGCGGGTCAGGAGAGGTCTGCTGTGCCATGTGGATCACCTCCAGGGCAGGGTGGGAACAAACTCATGTGGAAGTGGCTTTAGCTTCTTAGTGCTGTGCTTTAACCCACTGCGCCACCAGGGAGGGCCCAGCCTATAAAACTTTTAATCTTCAAGAGGTTTTTCTTTTATGGATCATGCTTAGATGGATCATCTAAGAACTATTAAAGGGGTATTAAATTAGATATTAGAGGCTTTCTTCTATGTATTTCCCTAAATGTATTGTTTTTACATTTAAAGGTTTAATCCATTTTACATTAATTTTGTATGAGATATGAGGCTTGAAGTGAAATTTTATTTGTTTTGCCTATGGATAGCCAATTCTCCAGCATCATTTCTTGAACAAATGATCCATTCTTCTTCCTGTATTGAATTTCTTTTGCACTTTCATCAAACTATGTTGGCCATCCTTGTGTGGGTATTTCATTTTTCTCTATCTTATCTATCTAGATGTGATTATAGATCTATTTAGATGTGGTTATATTGTTTTTAATTTTGTTACCCACATATTCATTTCTATATAGATAGCTGCAATTTATTTTTTTGTGTTAAACTTATAGACTACAAATTTGCTTAACTCGCTTCTTGTTTCTAGATTTTTTTTTCTTCACAGAGTATTTAGCATTTCCACATTGATGATCATACCTTTGGTAAATATGTTTTCATTTTTTTCCCATTCCAAGTTGTATGACCTTATTATAGTGAGTAGAAATTTCAGCATTATGTTGAATAAGCTTGGTGAAAGCAGATGTACTTGCTGTGTTCCAATAGTATTGTGAAGCATTCACACAATTATTTCAGTATGAAATTAGCTTTAAGATTTTTTTTGTAGATGTGCTCTTTCATGCTAAAAAAGTGACTGCTTTTCCTAGATTACTGAGAGTTGTAATCATCAATGCATATTGTACTTGTCAAATGCTTTTTCTATATCACATGATACGATCAAAGGGTTTTCTTCTATACCCTGTTTTATGGAGGATTACATTGATTTTTGAATGTGAATCACCCTTGCATAAAATCCCACTTTGCTGTGGCATATAATTCTTTGATGCATTGCTGTGATTTGTTAATATTTGTTGAAGACTTTTACACCATAAGTTCATTAGAAATGCTTGTGTTCATGATCTTTAGTTTTGGTAGCAAGATAATGAATTCTAGTCTCTAAAGTGACTGGGAATTGCTAAGCTTTCCTATGGCACAGCTCTATATTGTGGTTCACATACTGGATACCTGCACGGGGAATGTCTCCTGGGGGTCACTGGGTTTCTGTGTTAAAGGAAACATGGTTCAGTGATCTCTGTACTTGAGAGCCATGGAGATCCCTGCAGGAACCCCTGTGTCTGGCCCAAGGCTGCAGAACCACTTTGCTTCTGTTTTGTGAAAACTCTGTTTACTTTAGCAGCACTTGGGAGGAAAGCCTTCTCTCCAGGGATCAGATCTCACAATTTCTAACAGCAGAAATTTGAAACTGAGTCCTTTCAATTAGCTTAATGCTTTTGCAAGTCATTCAAATTGTACATCAGTAGTCCATTCCTTTTTATGGTTGAGCTCTGTTCAATTGCATGGATGTACCACAGTTTGTTTATCCATTCACCAGTGAAGGACACTCGGGCTTCCACTTTGGGCAATTAGGGATTAACAGAAGCAGATTCTTCTAGTATGCAGGAAAAACCTCACTTCTGCTGCAGGCATTTTTTTTTTTTCTTACACATAAAGTTTCACATCAACTCTTCTCATTACTGAATTTTGGGGGAAGGATTTTCCTGCCAAGCAACTCTAGGATACCAGATGGATGTGTTACAATTTAACTCCCTTCTGACATTGCCTGGCTCTAGTGAGATCCCACAGCTGACTGGCCCAGTGCTGCAAGACTGCATCCCCCCTCAGATACTCATGAAACACTGAATCCAAGTTGTTACCTGTGCTTTCATCAGCACATCAAAGTTTACCATGATTTCCCCCTGGGCTCATTAATTTGCTAGAGGAGCTCACAGAACTCAGGAGAACAGTTTATTTTCTGTTATTATAACAGAATATGGCAGAGGATATACCAACCACCCAAAGTCATGTATCTTATGGTGTGGGTGATGTATGTGGTAAGGGAAACGTCTATGAAATGAACAAACAACCCTTCTAACATTTTCATGTATTCACGAACCCCAAAACTTCACAGACCCCATATTTGAGGGATTTTTATGGAAGTTTCATTATTTAGGCAAGACTAATTATTGACTCTATATCTAGCCCTTTTCCCCTCTATGGAGAATGGGGATGGGCCTGAAAAATCCAAGCTTCTGGTCATGTCTCAGTCATTCTGATGACCAGTCCCCATTTAGGAGTCTACCAAGAATGACCTCTTAGAACCAAAAGTATTTCCAGAAAGTTCCAAGGTAGTTAGGAGCTTGGGGTCAAGGACTAGGGCCAAAATTAAATATTAACAAAAGATCCTTCTAGTACTCTTATCATTTAGGAAATTACAAAAAAAATAGAATCAATTTAACTCTGAGTTAATCTAAAATATACAAAAAAAAGAGTTTTCCCAAACTTATATTTAAAAAAAAAATAACAAAACCGGGGACTTTGAGGTTTGTCTACCTTTCCTAGTCTTTCTGTATAGAAGGAGAAAGAATCTTTGGTGTTACTGAAACAGCCAACTTAGAGCTTCTGAAAGAAGCTCAAATACATGAAAGAAGCTAAAATACAGCAGAGAAGGTAGAAGCTTTGCTAAGCAAATTCTGGGCATCTTACCTTTCATAAGAAACATGAATAAATATTCAAAATGGTTACAACAAGATACAATGTATGGAAATAAGTATAAAGTAACCACACAGTTATGATATAATTACTTTTACCGGTATCAGAACCTAATGGCAAAGCACCTACATCTGCCTGTGACAGATGTGGATAATCTGAGTAAATTTAGTCAAGTCCCTTATTTGTTTTATAGATATCAGATGAACATTAAACAAAACAAATCATTTAGGGTAATAGTCTATAATAAGTGGCCACTACAGAGTATTATTTTTCTTGAATGTTGCCTTTGTGACAGACAATATATAAAATCTTTTAGCATTTAAAGTCTGGTTTTTGTTTGACAGGGAAAAACTGGCAAGTTACATAGGTCATGGGCACATACAGGTAGTGACTGGTAAGAGCAGATTTTGCCCTACTTATAAGACCTCATGTTCTGAGCTTTAACCATGCCATATCCTCGTGGGGAAATACGATCCTCTGGGAGGCAGTGACAAAGGGTTTCCTGACTAACCAGGAGGGGGACCAAGGTTCACTTTGTTATCTTTTTTAAACTATAAATACGGGAAACTTTTTTAATATATATTTTAGATTAACTCATAGTTAAATTGATTCTATTTTTTGTGACTATGACTTTTAACACAAGAATGTATGCATTTGTGTAAATTCACCACAGTCAGGATCCTGAATAGCTGTCACCTCAAAGGACTTTGTGACACACCTTTCCCCTCATTACCATATATGAGATAATAGAAATAAACAAGGGAAGTAAGGAAAACTTCCTGCAGGAAGCAGTTCTCAAACAGAACCTTTTTAAAATGGGAAATACTTAGATGCAAAAAGCAGAAATTAGCTTTTTAGTAGTGGTAAATGAGGTCATTTACCTTCATAAGCTCAGGGGGCCTTCAGTAAAACCAGCAGCGATGTGGACTCTCCATTAAGGTTCCATTATCTTTCTTCCCATAGTGTGAGGGTCAAGGAAACCAGCTTGCGAAAGTCTCTTATGTATTTACATTGGCGTGTTTCGTCTGGAAACATTCATTCCTTTAGTAGAAAATAACATCACTGTAGCTGAGTTTCTCTGTGAAACTGTCTACTAGAAAAGAATCAGGAGAAACTTACAATAAGTTACAGACAATTATTCAAGCCTTGAATTTGTGTTCGTTTGAAAACAGCAGGTTAATTTTAAAATGAACACTTTTCCAGGTAAAGCCATTCTTTAATACTTATGCTGTTCTGACATATTTCATAGCCTTGGTGTTGTTCAGTTCCCACAAACAAAAGCTCATGCATTAATTTTTCACTCCTGCATCTTTGCTACTGCCCAAAGGACAATTCAAATGCAATTGCATGCTATTTTTCAACTTAACCAAGACAGTGTTGGAAGCTTCTTAAATGTCTTTTCAGAAGTCCTTAGTTAATATAGCCCTTGTATCTTTTATTATATCCGAGAAGGAAAGCTCTGCCGAGAAAAGGTCAGGGTATTTTTTTTCTCCTTGTGGCTGAGCTTCGTGATTGAATCAAGTATTTGTCTACGTGCATGACCAGAGAAGAGGGCTTGTGCACCGTGAGTCATTATTAGAGTCTGAACTGTGAGTCACTGGCACATACTGACAGGGAAATTGATTAGCTAAAGAAAAGTGCAAAAACCATACTGTATGTGATTAATATATAAATACATATATGAAAGAGATTATCACATGAAAGCCATTGTTTGCAAAGGCAGCTGTCATGGCTTCATTTGTTCTTGTTCTGCTCATAGGACAATCTGACAGCTGCTCCTCCCTCCTCCTTCCAGCACACAGGCTTGTGGAAGAAGGAGCAGACCTCTGGACTCTAAACAGCTCTCCTGTCCTTGAAGGAGAGCTCTCCTAAATGAGTCCTGACTTGAATACCTCTAAGTCCAAGAGTAATGATCTCTAAGGCGAAATCTGTGAACTTTTGCAAAATTTACCCTTTTTTACAATGTGACCCTCAGCATACTTATCAAATTATAGTTGCCCACACAGCGTCAGATACTATAAATATTAAATGTGTAGAATCTTGTTCAACCCCCAGTTCCTTCCCCCCCTACCCCACCACTACTCAAAAGTGCTACTTTATAGGATGAGAAATAAACAGCTGGGGAGACAGAGAATCACGACCAAGGAGACCCACTTTCTCTCAGGCCTGATTGATGGTGAGTTTCTTCTCTTTCTCCTTTAATATAAACTCCTTTAAAGTCAAGTTTATTTTACTTTCATATGTGCCCAAGTAGTACTGATAATTCGTCCCATTCATATGTTGACAGCTTCTTGACAAATTTCACTTATGAATCTTTTATCTTTATGAACTAGAAGAAAAAAGATTTACAAACAAGTTCCTGGGTGACCCCCTAACTCACATGGGGGCCCTGGAAGTGATCTCTCCAGGATTTGGACTTCTAGATATATCTAATTAGATAGTCTAAGATCACCTACTTCTTGCTCTAATCGTCTGACTCCAACAGTTCTAAGGGTATATGTCCCATCCTTTTTAAGATGATTAGCTTTGTTATTAGATACCCTTGAATTTAACTGTGTACCCTACTATGACGTGAGGAGATGTCATCTGGTAAGGGCATATGTCAGCTTTCCAGGCTCCATGTCCTCAGCATTCAGCCACACTGGTCACTGCAGCCTTTAATCCACACTGTGCTGGTCCTGTGGCCTGCCCAGATTCCTGCACTTGGCCATTTCTTATGGTGGATCAGGTTTAGCTTAGTAAATCTTCCTCCTAGCCTTCTTATTCCTCTCTTCAGGGCAGGTATACCCTCTATCAGTTCTCCCCAGGCATTCTCTCAGGAGTTATAATGGTATCTTAACTGCCAGAGAATTCTTGAGGGCAGAATCTGACTTGTTCCTCATCTTGATTACTGCAATGCCCAGCACAATGCATGGGCAGAAACCACTATTCTTGGACAACCCCCAAACCATTAGTCACCACAGACAATCAACCATAAAATTTTCCCTCTAAAAACAACAACAAATAAAAAAAATATATATATGCTCAGGCCTTCCCTGGTGACACAGTGGGTTAAAGCACAGCACTGAGAATCAAAAGCCACTTCTGCATGAGTTTGGTTCCTACCTGCCCCGGAGGTGTGGCAGACCTCTCCTGACCCCCCCGCTGCTCCCCTCAGCAGTGTACTTCGTCGATCTGCCTGTTCTGTTCCCCACTCTGTCTCTGGTGAAGCCTCTCACCGCTCCTGAGCCTCTGGCCTGTACCACAGTTTTGTATGCACAAATAAATAAATCTTAAAAAAAAAATGCTCAAAGTCGTCTCCTAATAACAAAAAGACTGATCCTCCAATAATTCTCACTCCTGCTTTTCTATTACATGAGATAGTAGGTCTCATGCTGGTGGGGGCAAGTTATTTTCTGGAGTATAGAGTTTTACTGCTCACACCTCTGGAAAACATCTATAATTTCAGGAAAGTGAATGTGACAACCTAGAAAAAATATTCGCAGTGAATCACAGGCATACTAACTTTCACAACTATTGGTATTGGATGGCAAACTCTTCCCAGTCTCATGGCATCAGTGGCATGGGAAGAGTTCTAGGTAAGCAATGAGAGAACTAGTATTTTGGATACTTGTGCACCTTCCTCTCAAAGTCATTCATTCATTCACTCCTACAGTATCACATAGTAGACTCTGAGGAGCAGGAATTACTCTAGGAATTTAGATACAGCAGGGAGCAAAATGGAAGACATTTCTGTTCTCATGACATATAGTCTAGTGAGGAAAAAGAGGCCATAAACAAAATATGTGAGCAAAATATGCAGGGCAGTGGTTTGAATGCATAGATGCAGATGGCAGAAGTCAGCTTGAGGATGGTGCTTGAAGAAGGCTTCACGAAGGAGGTAACATTGCAGAAGAAACACAAAATGCTGAGGGAGAGATACATGGGGAAGAAGCTTTTTGGCGGAGAGAAAGCAGTGCAAAGAACCTGAAACAGAAACTGCCTAGAACATTCCAGTAGCACCAGGAAGCCCTTAGTGGCTAGAGAGGAATGGGAAAGGTAGGTAAACGGTAGGTAAGTAATAGGAATACAGCTCATGTAGGGCCTTGGGCTAAGACAGGATTTGGCTTTATCTTTTTTTTAAGATTTATTTATTTATTCATATAGAACTGGGGTACAGGCCAGAGATTCGGAGGGTGAGAGGATTCACCAGAGACAGAACGGGTTGCAGAACAGGCAGATCAATGAAGTACATTGCTGAGGGGAGCAGCGGGCGGGTCAGGAGAGGTCTGCCACGCCATATGGTCACCTCCGGGGCAGGCGCGAATCGAACTCATGCGGAAGTGGCTTAAGCTCCTCAGTGCAGTGCTTTAACCCGCTGCACCACCAGGGAGAGCCTCTTTTATCTTTTTAAAGATTTATTTATTTATGCATAGAAGAACTGGGGTACAGTCCAGAGGTGGGGTGTCGGTGATAGGACTCACCAGAGACAGAGTGGGGAGCAGAACAGGCAGATTGACTGAAATACACTGCTGAGGGGAGCAGCAGACTAGGCAGGAGAGGTCTGCTGTGTCATGGGGCTCAGGTCCTGGACCAGGGATCGAACTTGTGCTACAGTGGCTGCAGATAGCTTCATACTACTGTGCTTTAACCTGTTGTGCCACCAGCGAGGGTCCGTTGGCTTTACCTTTAGTGCAATGAAGAGCTTCTAGAAAGTTTGGAATAGTCAACAGTTGATTGGCATTCTAACAAAATTTCTTGGGACTTGAATATTAATAAACGTTGAGGACAGCAAAGTCAGAGTAGAAAGCTGAAGAGGCTTCTGAAATAAACTAAGTGGTGGCATGGAGCAGGAGGTAGCACTGGAGGTATTGAGATGTGGTTAGATTCTGGCTATGTTTTACAGATAACAGGCACAAAACTTGTTGATAAATTGCATATGGTTGGCCAGAAAGTGAAGACTCATAGATTATTCCAAAATTTCAGGCCTCGGTAAGCCAAACAAACAAACTGAGATGCACAGTTTAATAGGAGTGAAAGAGTTGAGGAAGGAAGCTACAGGCAGAAGACAGAAACCAGGGAGTGAGGAGGACACAAATCATATATTTATGAGACAACAAGCTGAACAAGTGGACAGGCATGTCCAATATATATAGTATCTCCATCTGACATCAAAAAATTCCTAGCCTAAGTAACCAGCAGAATAGGGTCGTAGTGACAGCGACTCTTGGCAAAGCAGGTGAGAAGGAATCCTGACATTTTCACATAATATTTTACTCTCAGTAATGAGACTCAACTGGCTCCAAATTCTCAGCCTTTTAAAAACTAAAACTCTGCAAAGTTGACCTTAAAATATTTGTAGCAGAAGAATTTGTAGATTATAGAGAAAGGTAGTAGAAACAGCTTAACTACAACCGACCCTTGTTCCCCAACTCTTGTGATTTTTTGTTTGTTTTAAGAATTTATTTATTCATACAGAACTGGGGTACAGGCCAGAGGTGCAGGAGGGTGAGAGGATTCACCAGAGACAGAGTGGGGAGCAGAACAGGCAGAACAATGAAGTACACTGCTGAGGGGAGCAGCGGGTGGGTCAGGAGAGGTCTTCCGCGCCACATGGATCACCTCTGAGGCCGGGTATTATACTCTCACTGAAGTGGCTGCAGCATGCTGGC
The DNA here is from genome assembly GCF_000260355.1 of Condylura cristata. Lineage (NCBI taxonomy): Eukaryota > Metazoa > Chordata > Mammalia > Eulipotyphla > Talpidae > Condylura > Condylura cristata. The sequence continues at coordinate 55,742,805 of NW_004567110.1, read as the reverse complement.
CGTGCTGTGCTTTAACACGCTGTGCCACCATGGAAGGCCAGTCCTTGAGAAGTTTAAGGCTTGATGGCACGGACGGGAAGGATCACTCAGTGGGCCTCTGCTAAGTGAGCAGGGTAGTGTCACGTGGACACACGAGTCATGACCAGCTGGTCAGTTTGCTGCATTTTATAATTTTAACAAACTGAAATATAGTTGGTTTCAAACCTGGTTTTGTTGGGTTTTGCTTCCTGCTCTGAACATTACACTTTTGTTTCAAGACAGCATGCATCAAGTAAAATCCTTATGCTATCAATAGGTTCTGAACGCACACATCACATTTTCTATTATTAGTTTGAAGCTGTGTGGCTGGCTGAAGCAGAGGAAGTTAATGTGATAATATCTTAAAGAAGGAGGAAAAAGCCTGTGCATTGAAGTAATTATCATCAACTATGCCAAATGCCCATGTCCTTGATATATGACTGTTTCTAGGAAAGAAGAAAGTGTTGACTTCTATCTGGTGAGTAGTTTCTCTTCCTAAGTCTGAACAAAAGAGAATCAGCCTTCTGAGTCACCGTGAGGGTGAGTGTGCTGACTGTGGTGGCTGAGTATTTGTAGCTACTTTCTAGATTTTTGTGGTGTATAGTCATCGTCATTTACCATTAGTGATGTTCCTTCTTTTTTTTTAATTTTTGGAAATTGTTTTTAGAAGATGTAATAGATGATTTCTACTACTGCCATAAATTAGGAAAAACTTATTACACATTTTTTAATCTTACTTTTCTGTAGTGCACAAGTGTGAATTGAATCCCCTTGGGCTAAAATCCAGACAGCAGTAGGGTTATGTTCCTTTAAGGAGACTCTTATGGGAGAAACCAAGTCCTCCGGGTTATAGAATGAATTATTTTTCCCACTGCTCTCACCGAAAAGAAAGTGATATGTTGAAATCCTAACTTCAAAATCAAATCTTATTTGACAATGAATCTTTGCAAGTGAGGAAGAAATTAAGGTAAGGTCATTGGATGGGTCTTAATACTACTGTGTCTTTTTAAATAGAAGTGAATCATATATGGCACACTCAGAACACCACCTGGTTAAGATAAAACTACCAGAAACAAGAAGAAAAGGGTGAAGCAAATCCTTCCCTAGTAACTTCAGAGGAAGTATGGCCCTGCCTACATCTTTATTTCAAATTTCCAGCTTCCAGGACGGTGAGAGAATACATGTCTGGAATTTATACAACTCTGTCCCCACCAGCAAATGGATGGTCTTATGCAGCCAACTCTAGAGGCTTCTCTCTAGCTTGTATCATGTCCTCCATCTGCAAAGTCACAAATGTTGCATTTTTCTGACTTTCTTTCCATATTACTTCTCCCTCTGTCTTCAAGCAGGAAAGGTGTTGAGACTGTAAGGACACACAATTAGATTGGATAATCCCCATCTCAAGATCAAAAACAAAACCATAAGAAAAAGACCCAAAGAACTATCCCATTAGCTAAATCCTGACAGTGAATTCATTCCATAGGAAGTTAGAAGTGTATTTACTGTACTGCTTATTACTGGATCTTCAGTAGTTAGTCACAGTGTTATTCCACATAAGTGACTGTGTTCCTAAAAGAATAAAAGTTCTAATCTTTTCACATAGATAAGTGAAAAAAGAGCACTATATGAAACATTTGCTGAACTGAAACCACTTTCCAGAATGATGTGGATATTCAGAAAAACACATTTTTTCCCCTATTCTCTTCATAATTAACAGGACACTGTTAAGCTCAGGCAAGACCTATGTAAGGCAGTGGAAATGTACCTAATTAAAATTTCCGTTGAACCAATTTAATTTTCTTGGTTTGTTGCAAAACAAAGTACTAAAGGTAAGTGCAAACAATACATCTTCCTGACAATATTGTATTTTTTCTTCCTTTAAAATTAAAATGGTTACGGCCCTCCCTGGTGGCGCAGCGGGTTAAAGCACTGCACTGAGAAGCTTAAGCCACTTCCGCATGAGTTCGATTCCCGCCTGCTCCCGGAGGAGACCACATGGCGTGGCAGACCTCTCCTGACCCGCCCGCTGCTCGCCTCAGCAGTGTACTTCGTCGATCTGCCTGTTCTGCACCCCACTCTGTCTCTGGTGAATCCTCTCACCCTCCACATCTCTGGCCTGTACCCCAGTTCTATATGAATAAATAAATAAATCTTTAAAAAAAAATTAAAATGGTTATTTGCTTATTTTCTGTATTTGATAGCCTTGGAACTAGAACCATTTAATAACCTTTGCAAAGGCTGATTTATTTTAACTAAAGCATGGTTATCCTGTTACATATCTCCATGAAATTTTCTGGTCTCTAAATATTTTTCATATCCAGTGATCAGTTTCTTCTTAAGTGTTCTGGTTATATCTGTTTGTGTTCTAAATCCCAGCCCAAAACATACCTTTCCTTATCTCCTCATGTCATTACTTGCCTCATCCAAATTCCCGCATAAACATATCCCTGCCATATCCCTCCTCTCTGAAAACATTTCCAAATATAGGACATTTTACTAAATTTCTTTCATCAGAATTTTTCATCTAGATCCAAACTTCTCATTTTCAAGAGCCTTTTCTCAAAAAGGAGAATGTTGTCCGTCATTCCCCACATCAAGTCAATCTAGTATACATCACTAAGTTGTCCTAATTTCCTAACCAATTTCTTCTCTAACCTGATCCCTACTCACACCCTCCCATCATCATTGCAATCTTCTCAAATGTATCTCCACATAGTTCTCAGAATTATTATCTATAGCAGAAATATGGCTAATATTCATCTCGTAAATCTCATTGGTCTACCTGTCACCCATAGTTTGTTTTTGTTTTTTTTTTAACTGCTTGGAACCTTAATAGACTCTGAAGAAACATCTAGAAACAAGGAAAACCAGGGTAGGGAGATGTACATGAGGACAGCAGCTATCTCAGGAATATACAACATCTAGTGTCTTTCTCTCTTTAATTAGAAAATTCCTGTTTTGTGACTTGGATCTAAGATTTTATTGAAGAGAAAGGGTAACATGCATTAAGATTGAGAAAATTGCCTACAAACGAAAAAACACATCCTTAGTGGCCAGACTTTCGTCCCACTGACTGTTTTGTTACTAAAGCATTGCCTGCTGGCCACAATCACAGAACAGTTGAGAGTTCCCTGTGCTCATTCTGTGCCTCTAGAGATCTGTGGGTGCTATTCCCTGGATTCCTGTTCTTCCCTGTACTTATCAATCCTTCTGGAAGCCTAAAGTCAGGTGCATCCCTACTAAGCAGGCTTCCTACAACCCTAAGCTCTGAAAATATACTAGCCTTGATTCCTTGTTTCTGCTGGATAGCATGCTTTGTAATTTTTGTTTTTGGATGCTGGACATTAAAATTCATATTTTAAAATGAATTTTATATAGAAATAAAATAAAAATAGAAAAGAAAAACGTTTCTTTATTCTAAAATACTCAAGTTTTATTCTGGAAGGTAGACAGAAAACAAGCACACTACCTGGTTTTAGCCTAGTTAGGACTGGTCGATTCTTGGGGTTTTTCTATGACTAACCAAGTGCCTGCAGTGTTTACACAGAATGTTCCATTTTGAGAAACTTTTACCACATCTTGCAAATGCTAAAACATCTACTAGCTTCTTTATTGTCCCAATTGCTACCTTCTCTTGGAGCTTTGAACAGAAAAGCTGAGGAGCTGGCTGATACCTTTAGAGGAATATTGCCCATAGCTTTGGGGACTCACTTTCTAGGGGTTTCCTCCTTTCCTAGTCTGCCTGATGTTTTGAAATGCTGGATCCAGCTGCTCTATCCTCAACCTAAGAGGATCATTCCTGCTGCAGTTATTCCCCTGTGAACTAACCATGCCCTCGAGGAAGATACCAGGATGAAAGGACCTTACTTTTTTCAAGGACTACATTTTGACTTTTCCCTTCCTTCATGTACTCAGTGCTATAAAGCAATGATCATAATTTAATGTATTTGTACAGTTTAAACACACACACGTATTCTGTAGAAAGGATATCTAACCCAAACTACTTCATCCTGAGTAGATAAAGAACTGTATATGTTTAGTATGGCTTGCATATTATTCAATATGTTTATTCATATTATCACATCCATTGTCATATACTTTACATATCATATCACACTGACTATGGGCGTATAAAATGCCATTGCTTATATACTAAGTATCTAGTTGTTAAAAATCAGGGAGTTTAAGGTTTTTAAATTTTTCTCTTATATAGAACATAACTGGTCTCATACCAATATACCAATATTGTTTTCTTTTAAAGATTTATTTATTTATGCACACAAGAGCTGGGGCACAGGCCAGAGGTGTGAGGGGTGAGAGGCTTCACCAGAGACAGAGTAGGGCACAGAACAGGCAAATGTACTGAAATACACTGATGAGGGGAGCAGCAAGTGAGACAGGAGAGGTCTGTCATGCCATGTGGGTCACCTTCCTGGTCAGAAATCGAAATCATGAGATAGTGGCTGCAGATAGCGTCATAGTGCTGCACTTTAACCCCTTGCACCACTAGGGAGGTGCAATATTATTGTATCTCATGGCAATATTAGGACTGAGTCAGAAAGTAAAAAGAGAAGTTATCCCCAAAGCTTCAATCGGTACCAGGCTGACACACACACAATTTCTTGTCATTTCTCAAAGATGGTGAAAACTCCTAATTGTTTACCACATTTTGATTATTTGGCTTATACTTATCTTACTTTATTATTTTCTACAATGAATATCCTTTAAATGTTCACTTTCCTTTTTTATATTATAAAAAATTGGTTTGTATATGCTATTTTGGAAAATCTTCAAATACTATGGAAAATTAGATAAATTTTATTTCTTTGCTCTTCACTTTACAAATTCTCTCTATACATCATTTGGGCATATTATATTATTTTGACAGTATTATGTCTTTATAACATCAAGTTAATTATCATCCAGCATCTTATATTACATTATTAAAGCTCTGCATCTAGTTTAATGCCCATGATTCCTTTAGAATCTACTGGTCTTTTGAGTTTTATCATAATTAGTGGGTAAGAACTAAGGAAAGATGCCATGAAGGTCTATTAATGCCTGGCCCATACAGCCCAGGACTCTAGATGCATTTCCTTTCTGGAAAACAAATATTAATATAGCACACAAATAGACAAAGAGAACATCACACAGCACAAACATCTTGCATTATTCTTGAGAACGTCTCACCTAAGAGAAAAACATCTGTTATTGTCCAACGTAGAGAGGACTTTATTTACTGAATGTGTATGTTCCCCCTCCACATTTTTTATATTGTATCTTGCAAAAAAAAATGATTATAATCTGAGCCATTGTCCTTTGTTTTTAAAATAAAAGAATGAAGAGTTATGTTTTGATGATGACAGAAATGTTATAAAACTATAGTTTAGTGATGATGATTTTTTTTCCTGCTAATTTTGCAGCATAGGCAAAGGGGAAATGTGGATATTAAAAAATAGAAAAATATAGTATTATATGCAAAATTTCCAGACAGGATATCACTGGTGTAATCACTCCATGTTCTGTATAACTTCAAATTTAAAAATGATTTAAGGGGGCCCTGCCTGGTGGAGCAGTGGGTTGGAGCACTGCAGTGCGAAGCCAACCCAGCCAAACCATGGCCACCTCAGTGTGTGTTTGATTCCCACCCCACTCCCCACCCCCGAGGTGACCCACATGGCGCCGCAGACTTCTCCTGACCCACCCGCTGCTCTGGTCAGCAGTGTATTTTGCCAATCTGCCTGTTCTTCTCCTCACTCTATTTCTGGTGAATCCTTTCGCCGTCGCCCCTGTACCTCTGGCCTGTACCCCACCTCTTTATGCATAAATAAATAAAATATTAAAAAAAAAGAACTACGAAAAAAATTTAAGCAACTTTGACATCTCATTCCTGGTCTTTTGTAAAAGACCAAAGATGTGTGAGAATTTAAGTCTTTAAATATATATGTATTCGAGATAAATAAATATATACATATATGAAAAATATACTTTGTCAGTTGTAGATGACACCAGTGTTTACAAATTTTAAAAAAAGAAAGAAAAAGTAGATTATGACAATTAATCCTGTTCATTTGCCTTTCCAATTAGACTTTTCAAAACTTGCATCCTCACTTTCCTGTGCTATAACAAATGGGCAGAGGACACACTGGCTTCTGCTGTCTTCCTCTGTCCCATCACAGACACATTTCCTGGCCTCTGAGATGGTAACTAAATTCTCCTTCCACTTGGTTTCTCAGCAAAAGAAACAGTTTCCATCTCTACCTGATCTCTAGCCCACCCTTCCAAAGTTGCATTAAATAAGAAAATTCATCTTGGTTTTTCTTACACATATTCTTTGTTTAAAATGTCTTAGTGAAAGGATGTTTGCCTAAAACTCGTTTCAATTTCCAAATAAAATAGTAAAATAAATTTCCAAATAAAATAGTAACATAAATAATGTGTGGCTATCCCATTGAGAGAATGTGATAGGGATCAAAGGATATTGCTTAGTAAGGAGGCACTTTGCTGGTGTATCTAAGACAAAACATTGATGTTAGAGTGCAAATAGTGGGAGGTTCTAAAAAACAGAGGTGCGAGCAAATTCAGCCGTGACCCTGGGGCTTGGGGCTGCGTGGTGCTGCTATAATGCCAAGGCTGGGGAGAAGAGTCATCACATCACCAGAATGGGCTTATGACTCTCACGAGTGATAGCAATATCATGCATTAGTGTCGGTCGCTGCAATATAACAAGGAAATTTTATATACAGTTGATGGTTGGCTTTCAGAACTTCTACATGGAAGAGGCTGTGTTTGAACAGATTTATATCTAGTGCCCACTAACCCACACACTTCCCCTTCTACAGGTTCTGTGTACAGACTGGTCTGTGGGCAGGTCTTGGCTCTGATCCTGAGTAGTAACTAATAAGACAGGAATATGTTACCCAGAGCAGCTGAAGATTGAAGTACTGCTTGGGGACAGAAGAAAATGATGAACCTTATCTCATGTGGCATTGGGACCCATTACAATAGGGCACAGAATGTTTAACATAGTGCTTTGCATCAATTGTCAACATTCAATAAAATGCTGCAATTGTTATTGCTGTTATTATATCTTTCCACTTTCGAGAGATATTCTTCTAGATTGTCTTGTACTGCTCCAAAAAAAAGGCAGTTTTGACAAATTGGATATAATCACATACAGTAGACTAGCACACAATTATTTAACATGATTTTTAAGTAGTGGGGTAGTGGTATAATGGAAATTTGCGTTAAAAGATAGTATATAACTTTTAACTGTAACTTTTTTAAAAAATAATTTTCATTGTAAATGATTCTTTACATTAATGTAAAAACAACACAACATGCAGATGCAGATAAAGGATAGTTGACCAAGTAAAATAAACACCAGAAAAATATGTGCAGTAGATAGTGATAGCTCTTTCCTTCTCTTCCTTAGAGATTAGCACTATTCATCACAGAGTATATGATTGAGCATAATTTGGGGAAAAGTAGAATGCTGTTCTTTATGGATATAAAAAAAGTTTGCAAGATAACTTTAAAAATGATTACTAAAGTGTAGCTAGCTAAGTATCCAGATGCTGTGACATTTAGCCTCCTAGTGAGTTAAAGAAACACAGAAGAAGCTGTTAGAGATTTCATTTTTCTCAAGGAGATTCAAAAAAGTTACATTAGAGTTTCTCATTAAAGTAATTCCAAAAGCATTCAGGAACACTGCTCTACAATTCAAACTCAATCAATATTGTTTCAAATGAAATCCCTTTCAAAGTGACTCAAAGTAGGCCATTTCTGTAATGCCAGAGCAAAATGGAAAATCACACCAGTGTTAATGAAAGCTGGACATCTTGGTCCATATATCAAAGTAATGCTGCTTTCCATTTAAGCCCACGAAGGTGGACTTTACCATTTGGGGGGGCTATACCCAGAAAATATACATGGTGGATGTGTTGGGAATAAAAAGTCAGGCAATAGGAGGAAGCTATATCTCTCTCCTTTTTTCCCCTTCTCCAGTGTGAAGAAAGTCTTTATAATACAGATTACAAACAGTGACTACTAGAAAATTAATCATTGAGGTTATGCTATCAGAGGCAGACAGTACTGGCAAAAAAAGAGCCTCATTGTACTTGAGATGCATCATGCGGAATGTACAGAATTGTTAACTGCCCTTCCTGAGTGGGTGCAATACTATGGTTGGCATGGCTTTGAGGAACGTGAGGTCTCTACCTGCATGTATCTGAACCCCTGGACAAGACAGTGGTGGAACAAAAGAGGTAGTTGTATATGAAGTCAGGAGGGGAGCAGAGACAAAATTTTGACAGTAAATCTGAGATGAAGAAAGAATTTTTGCTCTATCTTCTTTGCACTCCTGAGTACATGGAGCATTCATGTCCGCTGGTATTCTGTCAAGACTGAGCCTAGCCTGTGTGTGCTTCCAGGCATCACAAACATCGCCACAGAGTCCCACAGTCTTCACACCACTAACAGATGCTGATCTCTAGCATCTGGCTAATATGAAGGACAGCTGAACTCTGTAGTCATGAAATGTATTAATTCTCAGTGGGGAGGTGTGGTAGAAAAATTTGAAAGAATTAAACAACAAGTGCTCTAGCTCTATAAGTATGATTTATGTTAAGCTTGATACTCAAGCAAAATGACTTGTTTAAGATATTAGACAAATAAAAGGCAAATGCATTGTTTGTAATCAATATCACTCAAATATAAACTATATCCCATAGTATGGGCATAAATTCCATCTCTTTCCTATTGGGGATAGAGTGAGGGTGTTTGCATATAACAGACTTGAAAGTGATCCTTTGAAAGTCTTGTGAACAAAGAAGGTTCTGGAATAGTGTCTGAGAGACAATAAAAGGCAATGTAAAGAAGCTCATTGTGCCTGACCTGTTCACACAAGAAGTATGATTTGTGAAGAATATCTGCTTTCTTTCTGTCTAGAATTTAGGTTTTATTCTAGTCCAAAGGTGTCTGTAGAAGTAGGCCCCTAAAAACCTTGGACCTGGGCCCTCCCTGTAGCGCAAGGGATAAAGAGCTGTATTATGAAGTTGTCTGTGGTCACTGCAGCATGAATTTGTTCCCCAGCCAGGGAAGTGACCTACAAGGTGTGGCAGACCTCTCTTGTATCACCCATTGCTCCCCTCAGCAGTATATTTCAGTAAATCTGCCTGTTCTACTCCCTATTCTGTCTCTGGTGAATCCTCTCACACACACCCAGCACCCCTGGCCTATACCCCAGTTTTTGTATGCATAAGTAAATAAATTTTAAAAACAAAATAACCCTTGATTGAACTTTTACACTCGACAACATTGTATACCTGTTATCACAACTCTTTTCTGACTGAAATGCATTTACATACAACCTGTATGATTCCACTGGAAGAGGGTTCTAGAAATTTATACCTGGTCTCCCCTTTACTTCACCTTATATGCTTTTCCATTTGATGATTTCCTTTTGTACTTTACACTGTAATAAGTCTTAGTCATCAGGTCAATTATAAGTTGAATATTGAAGGTGCTTCTTGTGAATAATCAAACTTGGTGGTAGGGGACCTTGACTCACTGTGGCCTCAACCTACTTGAGAGCTTCAGTTTTACAATAGGAAAGGATATTGTTGGAAAAGTATGTCAAAGAACAATTCTAAAAGATTGTCGCCACCAGTTAGAGATCCTGCTACCTGCTGTGCGCACCCACTGTCCTTGGCCAGCTGGCTGTGTTGCCCCAGACTGACCTAAAGCAGATGGACTAACGCTGGGCATCAGACCCAACCTGGTTTCATCAGATTTTACTAGGGGAAAATTGAGATTCTGACTCAGATATTGGAGGAGATTTGTGGGTCATAAGAACCATTTGCTTCCAGCCTGCTTTCCCCCACTTAGCTGAATCACTTGGTCCCTAAAATGTGTGATATTGTCTTTATAGAATTATCCCACCTCAGATTCTGTCATGAAGTTGTCTTATTAAATCTCCCTGCCCTCTCTCCTAGGAGGAAAGGAGACACATATTCAAGTTGGTAACTTCTGGAAATTTCATGCCAACCATAGAAGAACTAAATAAATATTTGTGGGGAAAAAATGACTCAACAATGTATGTTCTTGGAACCCATTCTGGGTAAAACCTTTGCAAGGTCCCATTTGCTACAAATAAAATTACCAAAACGGATCCACCTAGGCAGTGAATTTCTTAGAACTAAGCAAATTAGTATATACAGAGATTTTTTTTTTTTTTTTGGAAACACAGAAAGTGAAAATTTTGTATAAGTAAATGAGCTAGAATGTGGGTTCACCTAGCTTATGTTGGACATGAAATATTCAGCATTATGAGGGTCCACATAGCTTACTCACATACATAATATGAACATGAAATATTCAGATGATTCCCTAAATAAATTCAGTGTTGAGAATGGTCAGCTCTGTGAGGTGTAGCTAATAGCTTTTGACAATGTGAAAAATAATACTAAAGAATGTGTAAGTAGAACATTTAAAGAAAAAGAGAGAATTGGCTTTCCAAAGACTCAAATTCATGAACTAATTATCTGAGTTTCCTTTGCATGCTTCTAATCATTACTGTGGAATGACAAATCTTGTGTCATGGGTTCCAGGCTGTTATTTGAAAAGTGTCATGCAAATGTGTCTAAATATTTCATTGTAAGTGTGAATTTGGTGTGAGTCAGGGCATCTGCTAAAGCAGGTGACCAGGAGATGCAGTAGCAGCACCTGACACTCAGGCTTCATCTGGTCCAATTAGATGAGTCAGACTTTTAATTACATGGACATCCAGAAACTGGCCAAACTCATCACTTAAATGAGTGGACTAAGGATATTATGTAAAAGTTTCATTAGAAAATGTTAGCCTGTAACTCTTATCCCTATTGGATTATTTTAGTTCCCTTTTTGCAGATTCATTTCTTCATTTGACAGCATTGATTTGGTTCTTATTATAACCAGGCATGGCTTTGGGCATTGGGGATAAAGAAAAAACAAGCAAACAAAAGAACACCAAAAAAACAAAACATATACATATGGTTTCATGGGTTATAGTAATAGAGAACAGAAAATTTTACTTCAACTGTAGGCAAAAAATTAAGTTAACTCATGCTGTGATTGTTCATCTTTTTAAGCAGTGGCTTAAATATTAATTGATGATGAGGGATCAGAGTACAAAGTAATATTGCCAGACTTTAGGGAGAACAGCCAGTAACTTTATAGCAATTCACCATCTAACATCTAATATAATTATTCTTGATTTCCTCTTCTAGAATTCTAGCCAAAAAATGCCTTCCTTTGCCACATTTAATGATTTGTGTCTGAAAAACTCTGTTTATCATTTGGGGACTTGCTGAGTTATTATCTCATTATGTTTATTGATAGAACCCTTCCCAATAATATTATAACTGATTATAATCAGTTATAATCGTGTAGCATTTTTTTCTTATAGAATTTCAAAATTTTAGCTTGAATTGAATTATGTAGTCAACATGTCAACAATATCATACAATGTTTTGAATCCAATAAAGTCAAATGTTCACAAAAACGGAAATTTTGTTTATCCTGATTTAGTTTTTCTTCTGCTTTAAATTTTTTTTTTATGAATAACGTTCAAGACTTACAATTTATTTTGTTTTCCCTTTCTCTATAGAGAAAACCAGGGTATGTAAAATGGAAGTAGATATGGGAATCAGCATAAATCCAGCACATATCCAGTATACTTTACCTTTGCGCGGTTGTGCCCAGTAGTTTATCTGTAATAGAGATAAATAGAGGGGAATATTCATTAATCTGTGATAGATTAGTGGGGGAAAAAAGTGACCCTCTAGTAAATTTTTTGATTAGTTCTGCCACCTAAAACATTTACCAATCTTACAACTTATACTGACAATTATTTCTACTCAACATCTGTCCTATTTTCCCTGTGCATTTGGAAACTTCAAAATATATTTTAAACACTTTTCAGACATGTTTTCCCAAGGGTTAAGAACACATCAATTTCCAGATGGAGACACTGGATCAATCTTTGATCTGCTCCTCTGTTTGCTCTTTATTCTATCACTATGCCCTATTTCCTCTGTTTTTTTTTTTTTTTCTATATTCTCAGTTGGATTTTCTGTCTGTTCTCTTTGCTAATGCTCTTCCTGTCCCTCCAATGCATTCCACAACTGCCTCATTACAGTTTGCATGTTGTTACTTCCTAGCTCTTCCTCCTGCCTTCCCCTTGCCTCCAACTCCTGCGAGAGGGAAATGACGAGGTAGGGATACGGTGTTGTTCTTCATTAAACAAAATGAGTTATTTTAAGAATATAGACAGGAGTATGACTTTAACCACAACAAAACAATAGATACGCTCCTTATAAGTTCATAAGTATGTGTGTGACTGATAAGGTGGCCATCGATGACGTTTTCAGTCCTCAGTGTCATTCGTACTCTCTGGGATGCAATGTTCCAGCAAAAACTGAAGCAGCAGTCTGAAGCACAAAATGACTCTTCCAAACAGTCATGCTGATATCACCAGGAACAATAAAAAGGACAACCAAGAGATCTTTTTAGACTCAAGAATAATGTTAGATGGTTTATTCCAAGTCAGGGTGAGCCAAACTCAACATTCTCATTAAATTCCTTCTTCATCTTTATAAGCTATGGTGCATTCATCTTTATAAGATATAGTGCATAAGTTCAAAGAGAAATTCTATAACTAAATTTCAAATATCAAGGAGTTAATTTTTTTTTTTTTTTTTTTTTTTACTTTTCAGGACAATTTTTCAACATGCTTGTATCAAGTCACTTTTTGTACACATCCAAAAAAATAAAAAAGAGAGAGAGAGAGACCAAGTGGGAAATGGATACAGAACTCTGAACAATTTAACAGTGATAATGTGAAGATATTTTGCTAAGTTATAATTGGAATAATTTAAGCTTCAATTACTCATGTTCATAAGTAACCCCAATCTTACAGGGAATTGCATATTGGTTCAAGGTAGTAAGTCTTAGGATGATAAATCAAGTACCAAGTCCATCTTCTTTACTAACAATGATTCCTTGTAAATCTCTACATGATAAAGCTATCCACAGCTACTGCAGTGTGCCTTCAATCCCCCACCAGTGAGCTGACCCACATAGCACAACAGACCTCTCCTGACCGACCCACTGCTCCCCTCAGCAATGTCTGCCAGTTCTGCTCCCCACTCTGTCTCTAGTGATTTCTCTCACTTCCCACACCTCTGGCCTGTACCCCAGCTCTTGTATGCATAAATAAATCATTTTTTTTTAAAGAAAATAGCAGAAGATTGGAGGAGAAAACTCCCTTTATAGCACCACCCTTGCTTGGAGAACCAAGTGATCGTCACTCTCTCTCTGTGAAGCAAAATTGTTTGTCTTTCACCACTGAACTTGAAACTGTCCACATGGGATGATCAGGAGAGGCTGACCCAAGTCAGATGGCAGAGGCAGCATCATTCCTGATAGAGAGTCAGTGGGCGGCATTCAGGTATCTGGGGATAAGTTCATCTCCCTCTCCTGATGACTGTAAGACATGTTCCTAACAGAATTTCTCAGTGCAGGCAATATGAGGTACACACTGAAATGGATGTTGCTATGATTCAATATTATGATTCTTCCCATTTCCCCTCACCCCAACACACAAGCCAAAATTCATATGTTGCTATGCCTCCGAAGTCACTATTTGGAGATGGAGCCAATAAAGAGGTGATTAAGGTTAAATGAGCACATAGATTAGTCTTGTTGTGCTTCTATAACAAAACACAAACTGGACAGTTTAGATAAGAGACATTTATTTCTCATAGTAATGGAGTCTGGAAGTTCAAAGTGCCAGCTGATAAATTTTCTGTTGAGATTTTCTTCCTGGCTTAAGCTACTTTCTCTGTGTGTCCTCACAAGGCAAAGAGGAAGAAAGAGAATTCTGATATCTCTTATTTTTCTTTTTTAAGGTTTATTTATTTATACATACAGAACTGGGGTATAGGCCAGAGGTGCAGGGGT
>NW_004567110.1:55717042-55728426 GCF_000260355.1 Condylura cristata | reverse complement strand
GGCAGGCGGGAATCGAACTCATGCGGAAGTGGCTTCAGATTCTCAGTGCTGTGCTTTATCCCGCTGCGCCACCAGGGAGGGCCGCGCTTAGTGCTGTGCTTTAACCCGCTGCACCACCAGGGACGGCCTCTTGTTTTTCTTTTAAGGGCACTAGCTCAGTCTGCCCCTACTCAGTCACAGTGAAGGTTAGGAATTATTGTTAGTGGGGTTGGGGTGGAGGGGCAACAGAGTCCATAGCAAGCCTACATGAATGGGATCAGTGCCCTTACAATAAATGAAACCAGAGAATTTGCTTCCTTTCTCCCCCACCTTCATCCCACATGTGCCATATGAAGACATGATGAGAAGAACCTGCCAGGAAAAGAACTCTAAGAATAAGAGAGTCTGTTGGAATCTTGACCTTACAATTCCAGACATCTGTTTTGCAGCCTTTCAATCTATGGTAGTTTGTCTTGGCAGTCCTGGCAGAATGACAGAACTAGTCATGGGTATTTGATGTCCCATTTTGGGTGCTGGTTATAGGTGATGTGGGGACAGGGATGCCACATCTCCTGTATAGTATTCTATCCTGGCCCAGGAGTCCCTTGTCTCTCCCCTGTTGATGTTCACTTCCAGGTTCTTCCAAAGTGTCAACCTTACCCCCTTCCTCTAGAATCATATGATTTATTTATTCTCCTTACAATCACATGTTTCTAACTGCATGTTACATCTTTTCTTTTTGGATCATATGCCAGAAGAAGTATCTCTGTGGAATATTATCTGTCGGAGGCTCTTTGTCCTCGATCACGGATTATTGGGGGGCAGAACAGGCAGGGTCTCAAGGTGGGAAGGGCATAGGTGAGTGGAGATTCCTAGAAAAAGGGGAAAAAAGGGAAGAAAAGGGGAGCAGGCTCGAGGAAGACACCATGGGAGCTGGGTGCAGGTCTTCCTGCTCTGCCTTCAGCAGAGGTTTATTTTATACATTTCAAGCAGGCAGAGGGGTGACATTAGCATATGAAATGAGCTGAGATCATAATCAATTTTTTTTTTATTAAAAAGTTTATTTTTACATCATTTTTCACATTTTTTTTTCATCTCAATTGTAATCCCCACAGGCTTCCCATCACCAAATCACCCCTGTGCCACCACCATAGTCCCGTGCATTTCCCTCCCTTCCCCCCCCCCCCGTTTTTGATCCCATTCCCCACTCCACCCCCACAGAATGTCTCTGGTCTATGGTTGTTCATTATTTTTGTTATTTTCTCGCCTGGTCCATTATACTCCTGCTATGAGTGAAACCATCCGGTATTTTTCTTTCTCATAATCAATTTTTTTTAAAAGAATAGTCTGGGGTCGTTTTTGACCTTTAGTTGAGATTATAACATTTTTAAAATCAATCTATCAACGTTAAAACAGGTACATAGATTTACAAAGTTTAAGACCAATATTACTATATTTACCACAGTGAAGATTAACCAAAATAAAGTCCCTTAAACATTATCTATTACTTAAGGGCTTTCATTCTCATAGAGACATCCTAGGGGGTAAAGTAAAGTGAGGGCAAGAAGAGGAAATTTCTTGTGAATCATATTATGGTAAGGTTCTTTGTTTCTTTTTCTTTGAAAAACTTGTTAGAAAGTTTAAGAGAATTTTCTTGAAGTCTAGATGGTAGAAAACCTGATTAGCTCTGAATAGGT
Organism: Condylura cristata; assembly: GCF_000260355.1. NCBI lineage: Eukaryota > Metazoa > Chordata > Mammalia > Eulipotyphla > Talpidae > Condylura > Condylura cristata. The sequence continues at coordinate 55,726,750 of NW_004567110.1, read as the reverse complement.
GACTTGGGTGAATTTCCATACCTAAAGACTAGATAGCAGAAAGCTTGAGTGGTTATTTAGAAACTGAATAGAAGGCTACTTGAGATAAATGATAAGATTTGGGCTTTCCTCAGTCTGGCAGTGAGAGAGACTTTGCATTAACAAGACATTTGTTTTTATTAATCAGCCAGTTGTGTAATGGCTTTTGGCTTCAAGAGGAATTTCTCACCCTGGTGCAGTACTTGCTCATCAGGGCCAGGTAGCACCTTCTGAGGCTGAGGCAATCCAATTGTAAGCTGTAGTTTGTTTAGAATATTTTGATATTATGATTATACAAAAAAGGGAGGTCATAACATAAGTTAGCGTGGAAAGTCTGATTTTTCAGAGCATTTCCCCTCCATCCGTACCGTGTCTGTCAACAGAGGTTGCATAGCTTGTGTCAATTATCACTGATATACATACTAACCTTTACTTTTTTTTTTTTTTTTTGCATTCCCGCTATTGCAATCCAGATCCTTCCCAGTGAAATTTCCATGTGCCTATGGCTAAAGATGGGGAGTTTACAGTGAAGAACCTGTGAACAAAGGTACTTCAGTATGTTTCAAGACATCATCCCAATACAAAGGGGAAGAAAATCCCTGATTTAGAAAAGACTTACGGACTAGAAAAGGCAATAGATAAGTACAAAAATTACTGTCATGAGTAGAATGTGATCAGTCCTGTAATAGAGGTTCAATCACACTCTGAAATAGGAGAAAAAGGAAATGAGAAGGTTTGGATAGAAAATGTGTTAGCTAACTTAAACTTGAAGGATGAATACAAGTTTGAAAGTGGAACATAATAAAACAGGTGCTCTCAGAGAAGAAAACAAGTAAGAAAAAAAAATTAAACTATTCTTAAAAAGGACTCTCCCTGTTGGGGTGGAGTGGGGAATGGGATCAAAAACGGGGGGGGGGAAGGGAGGGAAATGCACGGGACTATGGTGGTGGCACAGGAGTGATTTGGTGATGGGAAACATGCGGGGATTACAATCGAGATGGAAAAAAAAATGTGCAAAATGATGTAAAAATAAACTTTGAAAAAAAAAAGACTCTCCCTAGTGGCACAAGGGGCTAAAGCACAGCACATGAAACTTTCTGCAGCCACCACAGCATGAGTTCAATTCCCAGGCAGGGAGGTGACCCACAAGGCACATCAGACTTCTCCTGTCTCACCCACTGTTTCCCCTCAGCAGTGTATTTCAGTAGATCTTCCTGTTCTGCTCCCCACTCTGTCTCTGGTGAATCCTCTTACTGCTCTTGCACCTCTAGGCTGTACCCCAGTTCTGTATGCACAAATAAATAAATCTTTAAAAAAATGAAAAATAAATCTTAAAAAATACTATTCTTAAGGAAAAATACTGGATGGTTTCACTCACAGCAGGAGTATAATGGACCAGGTGAGAAAATAATAATAATGAACAGCCATATACCAGAGACATGTTATGGGGGTGGAGTGTGGAATGGGATCAAAAACAGTGGGGGGAGGGAAATGCACTGGACTATGGTGATGTCACATGGGTGATTTGGTGATGGGAAGCCCATGAGGATTACAACTCAGATGGAAAAAGGCACAAAATGATGTAAAATAAACTATTATTTATTTAAAAAACGTTCATAAGAAAAAACATTATTCATAAATATTTAGCATAAATTTATATTTAATTTAACTGTAAGTGGTAAATAAACACAAAGGAATTTTCAGGGCAAGAGAACATTGAGCTTGATCTGGTCGATTATGAGTAGAGTTACCTGACCATGCATTTACCAAATTCAACAGACTCATGTCCTAATAAACAATAAATAGTGGCCTGTGTAGGTTACAAAATAAAATTGAAATAATCACCACTAATAGGCATCTGATATAAATACTTGCATGTTAAAATTATTAATTACCCACTTTTAATACATAATGTTGTAACTTCGGTAATAACAGATTTTTTTTTTCTTAATCACCAGCCAGATGGTTTCACTTGCATTGCCCTCTCAATGTCCCCAAGGCTGACCTATTTTTTAAGACAGAATTTAGAATTCCCGCTGTTTAAGATAATGAAGTGGAAACATCTTGTCTCTCAGGGTGCAAGTCCAGCTCATCAATGAGCGTGCCTTCAGACAAGATAACCTCAAGTACTGCAATTTTCCACTTGGGCAGAGATTGAATAGTATAATTATTACCACTGGTGAAGACTGATGATTAGCATACATAAAGTAGAAAAACAATAATGCTAAAAGGAGTGTTCTTTTTTATATATTCAAAGTTAGAATATTATCCTAACTCATTTCATAAAGCCAGGCATACTAAACCCAAGGCAAATTTTCTATATTTCCTCCCAAGAATCAGAATGATGTATATCAGATTTCCTGGATTTTTTAAAATAGAGAATATATTTAAAATCAACAAGAATTCTAGCAGGTTTTGGTTCAATCTTGAGACTTTGTTTTTCATTTTTATCACCTTCCCATGAGCCCTTCATAAAAGCCTTTACTCTGACAAAAAACAAACTAGTGACTTAATAAATCGTAAAAGCAGTCAAGTAACTTCTCATAATATGCACTAAATTCAAGATGAAGCATCAATCTTATAGTCCTAAGTAGAATAACTGGGCACTTAATCTTTTCAAGAAGAAACATATATTTTTTTAAGATTTATTTATTTATTCATACAGAACTGTGGTACAGGCCAGAGATGCCGAGGGTGAGAGGATTCACCAGGGACAGAGTGGGGAGCAGAACAGGCAGATCTACGAAGTACACTGCTGATGGGAGCAGTGGGCGGGTCAGGAGAGGTCCACAGTGCCATGTGGATCTCCTTCCGGGCAGGCGGGGATGGAACTCAAGCAGAAGTGGCTTAAGCTTCTTGGTGAAGTGCTTTAACCCACTGCATCACCAGGGAGGGCCCAGAAACAGAATTTTTAATTCCCCAACTATTTCTTACAGTCAAATGATACGTTATTTTTTCAAAATATCAACATATTTAGTAGACAACAAAACAACTTCATAGAGGCTATTGAAGATATTAAGCCTTTTTAAAATTTCCCTGATGAAAATTTCTATGCCCAAAAATGGTAGTTTGGGGATTATTTTCTTCTTCTGGATGTTTATTTCTCAAAGCAATTTTTTCTTTTGACAAAATGAATTTGAATATCCCCTCCCCCCAATCCTGACAGTTACATTAAATGAAAATGACAGAGCCTATTAGCCCTTGGCTTCTCTCTAGGATCTTCTTTCTGAGCCAATTGCCGTGATTTATGAATAGACCACTCTCCTGATTTTTCTTTTTCCTCTATTTCTCTTTCAGCAATGGTGAAAATCTTGCTCAGTTCAAGATAAAACTTCCTCAGACACCTACCAAAACCATGATCATTCAGAATTAATATCATGACATATAACCCTGAGTTGTTATCCAGCCACTTTTATAAATCAAAGTAATTTTTAGCTTCTCGCCTCAATGCCTTGCTTTTATCAATTTAGGCTACCTCTTGAAAACACCTTTGTCTATATGGCAGAGAAAATAACTCTCCATTTAATGACATTTCTAAAGTTTGAAATGTGATGTTTCTAATTCTATGAGTAAGCTTATCAAAGAAAGCATACTCTTGGCTTAATAAAGATTTGTCTTTTATTTTTTGTTTGTTTGATTTTAGCTTATTCCAGAGTATGTGATTCTTTTATAGTAGACTACGGAAAGAGTAGATTAAATTAATATTTTCATTTTGCTATGCTAAAAATTGATTTTTAGAGAATTTTTATAGGTGAGAAATAAAAATGATATAGCAAAAACAGATACTAAGGCAGAATTAGACAGGCAGAAATGAAAAAGCCAAGGAAATTGAGATTAACTGAGGGAGGCTGACTTCTTGGGATGTAGATTGTGGAGGCACATCTTAAACTGTAAGGGTCCTCAAGGGTTCTCAGGAAAGACTAAGGTGTCACAACTGGATGCGGAGTATTGATTCACAGACCAAGAGGCTGGAGTGCCAGAGTCAAATCACTAATGTTGAGAATAGCAAAATGAACACGATGTGATTCAGAGTTTCAAGAATATGCTGTTAACTTCTATCCAGAAAGGATCCACCTCTGAGTCTGCATTAGTGGAACTGAATGTGAGCAGAAAGCAGAGAGTGGGCGAGGGGAGGCAACAGATCACTCCTGAGTGAACAGAGCTACCCACCAAGAGAAGGCAAACAAAGAGTGTCCACGTGTTCTAGAGTATGCTTTATCAGCTTTTAATGTCAGCCTTTATTTTCGACAAAACGTTCTAAATAACACGTCAAATTCTACTCATCATAAATAACTCAGCTTATTTTCATTGGTGTTAAACTCTGTTCCAAATACCATCGAAGTTAGTAATATATAAAATATATGAGTTCTGTTCCTGGTAAGAAGGTCGGATACACAGCACAGGAGGGCTGAGGTGGCGTTTCATCATGGTGTCGTCATTGCACCCTTTCCAAGTTGTCTACGTGGTAGGGTAGGAATGACTTTACCTGACAGCAGAGGCACAAACAGAGGTTAAGTACAAGGAGTCCTTTAGGACCTTACAAAGGTGTAGGTTAATTGCAGAAGAAATCTTTGATAAAATCTGGAGATAGAGTGTGGTGATTAGACACCAGTTTTCTGTAAAATTATGGAAAGTCCACTTATAATCTAAGGGTCTCTTTTACTCTACTCCAGTCTATGGTTCTGTACAATGAGGGTCAGGTTAGATTTTTTTTTAATAGATTTTTTTTTTTAAGTAATGTTGTTAGAGTCAACAAATATTTTAAAAAGAAACACAAAAGTCAAGTTTACCCTCCAAAGTGGCACACTAAAGTGATTTTATTATTTTCTGATAGTATAGAAAAGAGAATGTGGCTACGCTTGGGCGGTGAAGACATACAGTTAGCCCATTAAAGAAGCACATGGGAAACATAATTATGTCCAATAGCTAATTTTCTAAAAGACCATTAGAAATATCTATGTATGAAATCAGTGTTTTCATGAAATTAAAAAAACAATTATATAGTCTCTAAGTCAATGTTACACACAAAAAATGTGTAATGTGTGGGCCCTCCCTGGTGGCACAGGGGGTTAAAGCACAGCACTATCTGCAACCACTGCAGCACCAGTTTGATCCTGGCCAGGGAGGTGACCCACATGGCACAGCATCCCCTCCTGTCCTCACCCAAGGCCTCTACCCCCCAGCTGCTCTCCTTAGCAGTGTGTTTCAGTCTATATGCCTGCTGCTCCCCACTCTGTCTGTCTCTGGGAATCTTCACTCCCCCTGCACCTCTGGCGCATACCACAGTTCTTGTATGAATAAATAAATCTTAAAAAAAAAAGTGTAATGTGATAAATGCAAAAATCCATAATATAATGAACCTGCATATAGTTAGTCAGACTCAAACCAATATATGGCAAAACCAATATTAAACAGAAACACCAAGGAAGCAAGTTATTTAACAGAATAAAAAGCTCTATCAGGGGCCCTCCCTGGTGGCGCAGCGGGTTAAAGCACTGCACTGAGAAGCTAAAGCCACTTCCGCATGAGTTCGATTCCCGCCTGCCCCGGAGGTGACCACATGGCGCGGCAGACCTCTCCTGACCCGCCGGCTGCTCCCCTCAGCAGTGTACTTCGTTGATCTGCCTGTTCAGCTCCCTGCTCTGTCTCCGGTGAAGCCTCTCACCACCCCTGAGCCTCTGGCCTGTACCCCAGTTCTGTATGTACAAATAAATAAATCTTTAAAAAAAAAAAAAGCTCTATCAGCTATTCAGCAGCATTTAGGGCTAATAGTTGGGAGAAAGCTCAGGGATGTCACTGATGAGAGGGCCTTGCCAGATGCGTTGGTTTAATCTTGCAGCCTAATGTCTTTTTATAATGATGCATATTTAGTTTTGTAAAAAACATTGACTCAGATTATTAGCATATTAATTGTTTTTGTTTCTTAATCTGTAGAAAAGGGAAATATTGATGGAAAGAGTTTTGATCTGCAAACCCAGATATGAATCACCACAGTGAAAGATGAGACAGCCACTTTAAAAGAAATATAAGGTCTTAGGTTAAAACCTAGGTCTTCCCCTCAACTATAGTCTATGTCCCTGTGTATTATGGTCCATACAAACCAATTCTATGTTACTTAATATTGCATAGGGCCTCAAAAATAATTTAAAAAACATTTAAATGAATGTGAATAAAATGGAGTAACAATGAATAGCTGTTTTAGATATTTCATTTTTAATAGAGGCATTATAAAACTTTCCAAAAAGAGTATCTTACAACTCTGAGTGTTGATAAAGAATTTAATTCCACTTTCTTTAAAGTAACTGCCAAGGGTCAAAGCCCATGCACTCTGGGTGCAAGAGGCAGGTTCTATCAATTTTAGGGCAGAGGGGCTGCTTCTTTGTTGAGCAGAAGGAGAGGAGTCACTTCTCATTTTTTTTTTTTTAAGATTTATTTATTTGTGCATACAGAACTGAGGTACAGGCCAGAGGTGCAGGGGCTGTGAAAGGATTCACCAGAGACAGAATGGAGAGCAGAACAGGTGGATTGACGAAGTACACTGCTCAGGGGAGCAGCGGGCGGGTCAGGAGAGGTCTGCAGCGCCATGTGGGTCACCTTCTAGGCAGGGATCGAACTCATGTTGAAGTGGCTTTAGCTTCTTAGTGCTGTGCTTTAACCCGCTGCACCACCAGGGAGGTCACTTTTCATTTTAAGCATCATTTGAAAATGCTCACTTTCACACATTTTCCTATTATTGCTTCAATTTTCTACCAAATGGAAATAAAGACAAGATGGTTTGAAGAGGCTTTTTATGTGCATGAATCTCTACAACCTAATGGAAAAAAAATCTTCCTTCTAAGTGCTGCTAAGTTTATTTTGCTTTACTTGTTTTGAAACATAATTGACATACAATGTTATTTCAGGCTCAGCTGTACAACATAATGATTTTACATTTGTACACATCATAAAATGATCATCACCGTGTCTATTTACCATCTTGTAGCAACTTTCAGATGTATAACATTTTTATAGTTGCCATGCTATATATTAAATCTCCTTGATATATATATTTTTAAAGATTTATTTATTTGTGCATACAGAACTGGGGTACAGGCCAGAGGTGCAGGGGCGGTGAGAGGCTTCACCAGAGACAGAGTGGGGAGCAGAACAGGCAGGTCAACGAAGTACACTGCTGAGAGGGAGCAGAGGGCAAGTTAGGGTCACCCCCCGGGGCAGACAGGTATTGAACTCATGCAGAAGTGGCTTTAGCTTCTTAGTGCTGTGCTTTAACCTGCTGCACCACCAGGAAGGGCCCCTCCTTGATATTTTATAAATGGAAGTTTGTACCTCTTGATCTCCTTCACCCACTTTACCCCTTACCAACAGACGTCCCCTCTGATAACCACCAATGTGCTTTCTAGCTCTGATTTTACTTTTGTTTGGTTGGTTTGTGTTGGCTTTAGATTTCACACAAATGAAATCATAGAGTATTTGTTCTTCTCCGCATGACTTACTTCACTCAACATAACCCCCTCAACATGTCTGTTGGCGTTGTTACAAGTGTTACCATGTTTAAGTGACATATTCCATGCCAATTCCTAGAACTAATGAACTTTAACTACTCCTCCCCAGTACTCTCTCTCTTTTCCTAAATAATAAGAAAGTGTGGAGGAGACAGGGCTGTGTGCTGAGAGATGGTGCACTATTGAAGTTGCAGGCAAAATTTTCATATATGCCCATTGTATTCATTTTCTTAAAGTGGAAGTCCTCAAACTTCACTGTACACAGAAAACACATGGAGACTTATTAATATGCATTTCCCTAGGAAACTTAATCCTCAGGACTTGTCCATTAAAGAACACCGAGGGCTTGTCTTATATCCAGAGCCCTGGAGTTGTCATACACATACATTCTGGATCTGGAATACTGAATTTCAGACCTTTCTTTATTTATCCAAGCTTGCCTTAAATACTAATAGCAGACTTAAATACTAATAGCAACCTAAATAGACAATTCTCCAAAGAAGACATACAGATGGCCAACAGGTACATTATAAAATGTGCATCATCACTTATCAGTAGGGAAATTCAACCCAAACTACAGTGAGGTACCATCTCACATCTGATAGAATGGTCCATATAAAAAAAAAAGATCAGAAACAACAAGTGTTTGTGAGGATATGGAGAAAAGGGAACACTCATCTTACTTTATAAAGTGGGGGGGGGGGATAATATGATTGACTGGATGAACAGAAACATTCCTTCCTGGGATAAAATGTCTAAAAATAATTGATCCAATTACATGATGAAAGAAAATGTGCCCTGTCTGAGTTCAGCTGAGCTGAAAGTGAAGGAAATCAAGCAATTAGAACCAAAAAACATGACAGCACAGAGCTCTGAAGAGCTGTTTGAAGACACTTCACATTCATGGGTTAGTAAGACTCACTGTTGTAAGGGTGTTACTTCTTAAACTGATGAATTTTCCAAGAATAATCCCAATGGGATTTTACATGGAACTCAATAAACTAATTCTATTTATTTGGAAGAGCAGAGTCATAGGTCATAAAACTACTCCTAAATAAGTAGCTTGAGGTGTTATATGGGTAGAGGGAACATTTGAACTTCTAGAAATAAAGACTTAGAATTAAAGCAATTAAGCAAGGATGTCATTAGACTGAAGTGACTCTAATGCCACTGTGGTCTATATAAACAACACCAAATTTAGGCCTGTTAATGCTAGAGGTTATGAAATTGAAACCTGAAGACCATCAGTCACCAAGGGCCAACTAGTCTTTGCAGTGCTGACAATCAACAATTTCATTGCTTTATTCCCACGTTTTCTCTCTAAGTCTGTCCTTGATTTCCTAGCAGTGAAGTTCTCCAAACCACTTCCAGTTTGGCCCTGTGCCATTCCAATTCATTTTGATAGAATAAGTCTGTGGAAGTTTCACATGCTTTATTTTATTTTTTAACACTAGTAATCCAGTGAGTGATACCAATGCAGGGTAGACAGGGAGTCCAGCGACAGATATGAAAGTGTTGAACTGTAGGATCTGCTAAGCAGTTGTCAGAGCTCAGTGAAGAAATATACTGAAGAAATTCAGTATACAATCTTGTACTAAAGCTATATTGTAATAAATTATTTTTTGGTGAAAGATAAAAGTACATAGCATTCAGTAAATGTAACAAAGACAGTTGCTTATTTATTAAGAGAAAAATCTGAAAACATTTTTATTATGTAAATCTTAGGTTTGTTTTTTTATTTCAAAGAAGGCAATGTACATCATAAGAAGAATATTAGTAGCGTCAAGTACAGTCATCCCTCTGATCAACCAACGATTCATTCCATGACCCTTATGATTGCTAAAATCTAAAGATGGTTTACTCCCTTAAGAAAATGGTATATATGTACATATGACCTATATCTATATACCCATATACTTTAAGTCATCTCTAGATTACATGTAACACTTAGTACAATTCAAATACCTTGTAGATAGTTGTTATCTTGCATTGTTTAGGGAATAATGACCAGTAGGTCTGCGTATGCTCAGCACAGACACAAGTATATTAGACCCAGCTATTTATGCATAGTAATTTTTAAAGATGTGTGTGTGTGTGTGTGTGTGTGTATTACGTCATTGCTCATTTTTGTACAGTGTTTGACTTCTCCTCTCAGGTGAGGAGAAATTTCCACCACAAGTTCACCCAT
>NW_004567110.1:55660444-55716437 GCF_000260355.1 Condylura cristata | reverse complement strand
TCCTGGAGCCCAGACGGTTCCACCTTTACTTCTCCAGGGGTATGCATATTCATAATGTATGAATAACTCCTGAAAGTCAATAAAAAATAATTAAAATTTGAGAAAATCACATAAAAAGGAATTTCATAGAGAAGAAATGCACAGGTATATCAACAAATGTTCCATTTCTTTAGTAACTAATTAAAATCAGACATACTATTTTATATCAACAGTTGTAACATAAAATACTAAATTTGTGTAGGTTGTAGGGTAACAGGAAATTTTAAGTTCTGTTATCAGAGTTTAAATTTATACAATCATTCTAGAGAGCCTTATGATAGTACTTGGTAAATTTGACCATGAAAATATTTAACATAACCAGTAACCAGACTCCCGTGCATATTTGTTAGAGAAAATCTTGCACTTTTCTAACAAAATACATAGTAAGGATGTTTTCAGTATTAGTCACAGTAGCAATATATATATATATGTATGTATGTATGTATATAAGTAAAAACTTAAAAATATAAAAAAATATAAGTGAAAATGAAGCCGATGTAGCCATAAGCATCCATGTGAATGGTCTAAAATATAATGTTGTGGGAAAAGAGTAATTCATAAAAGAATATATAGGCATTATGATCTTCTTTGTATATATATTTTAAAAAGAAAAATCCAGCTGTTGTTTCCAGATATCTGCATATATACACAATGAAAGTATAAAGAATGGAACTTTAATGATAAACAAAATTCAACATAGCTTTTACCTCTAGGAGAAGCTGCAAAACAAATTATGAAACTTCCCAGGGAACAGGAAAGCTAGTGGCACTGTTCTGTTTCTTAAGGAAATATGAGTACTTGTTTATAGTTGTTTTTCTGTTAGGTGTATGTGCTACTGTGATATAGTAAGAAATATATAGTTTGGGCTTCTTTCTTTGCTCTAGGCATTGCTTGTAAAATCCTTATTATTTCCTTCATGATAACAGAGATAAGTGCAACTTTTGTTGTGTTTTTGTTTTTGTTTTTGTTTTTTTTTTGTCACCAGTTCTGGAAATAACACTAGTAGATTAATAAAAAATGAAAGAAGTGTCTATTGCTATTCACAGTAAGCCTCTTCCAAACACACTTGAGTTTTTGTTAATGAGATGGCTTCTAGAAAGCCCTTAAGGATAGTGGCTGGCTGCCAGGGGCACTAATCCCATGATTACAGGCTTGGAAATGTCTGCCTTGAACCTTTAGGAAAGAGGGTGGGGACAGACATTGAGTTCAATCACTAACAGACATTGATTCCATGAGTCAACCCTATGTAATGGACCCTCCATACAAATGCTAATCACAGGGGTTCAGGGAAGTTCCTGGTTGGTGAACAAGAAAACTTCTACATGCTGAGGTGCTGACATGCCCTAAAACTCCACTGCAGCAGAAGCTCTTGTGCTCAGGGGCCTTCTGACCTCAGTAGATAAATATCCTCCCTGACAATTAATTTGCATTCTTTAAACTATTTTTGTAATAAATCTGTAACAGTAAGTAAATGGTTTCTCTGGGTCCTGTGAGCTATCCTAACAAATTAATTGAAACTGTGGAGACACCAGGAGAACCACGATTCAAAGCTGCCTGATTTAAAGTACAGATGAAAATCTAGAATTTGCAAATAACATCTGCAAATTGAGGGCACTGACTTCCACCTGTGTGAACTGCCTTAACTCTAGCTGAGAAGGGTCATAATCAAAGCATAAGAGAGCCAATGGGTGTTTACAGAGGACTGAAGACTGTTTAGTGTGAAAAACTGGCTTATTTTGTTCCAGAAGTGGTGAGAGTAAAGAAGCAATGTTCCATTGGCATGCTTTTCACTTAAGACAATTTGTAGTAAATTTTAAATGCTAATGGTAATGAATATGCAGATGGCTATAGACATAATGCATAATTATTTAGACAATAAAATTAATATTTATTAACTGAGAATATTTTTGTAAGGTCTCAATTACACTGCAGACTCTGAGCTAGGACCGGAGCTACTTGTTCATTGTGTGAGGATGTTTTCTGCATCATATTTTTATTAAGTGTTAACTTTGTACAAGGTCAACGTATGAGACATTGCTGAACTGACACTTTCCTTAGCCAGGACTGCTTAAATGTCTTCTATGAATGTGTCCTAGAATCTAGGACCAGACTGATGGAAAGAAAAGTGGCAGAAACTACTAGAAGTGAAAACATGAATCGTAGGGGTAGAACAGATTATTGTAGTATATGACAGCAACCTGCATAATTTAAGAAGCCAATTACACAAAAAAGCAAAGAGATTTCTTCTGCATGGCTCTTGAGAAATTCTTTGCCCATTTTAGGGAAGCTGAATTTAGCTCATCATGAGAAAGAACTTTGCAAAAATTCTTATTCAACTAAAATGGAAAAATGAGATAAGCTCTGTAACATATATTTCATTCTTGATGACAAACTTGCTGCTTGCAATTTAAACTGGTTTCTTATCATTTCTGTTTATTATCCCATAATAGAAGTTTCTTTTTTAATTTTTACTTTATTTTTGTTTATTTCATTTAAAGATTTATTTATTTATACATACAGAACTGCGGTACAGGCCAGACGTGTGGGGGCAGTGAAAGGATTCACTAGAGACAGAGTGGGGAGCAGAACAGGCAGATCACGAAGTACACTGCTGAGGGGAGCAACGAGCGGCTAAGGAGAGGTCTGCGGCGCCATGTGGGTCACCTCCCAGGCTGGGGATCAAACTCACACTGAGTTGGATGCTGCTCTTTTGTAGTGCTGCGTCCTAACCCGTTGTGCCACCAGGGAGGGCCAACCTTCCTCCTTTTTAAAAATGCTCTTATTCACAGTCTTTTTGGTGTCTGTTAATAGAGGCCTCCCGATGAATTCTTCACTTGGAATCTCAGGGAACATCAGAATGCAAGTCCTGTGTTTGTGAAAAAAGGACTTCCTCCCCTTTGCATCACAAAATATTATGGCTTTTGCTGTCTTCCTGGAGCCCAGACGGTTCCACCTTTACTTTTCCGGGGGACACCATACCCCAGGTGTCCTGCGGAAGTTACTCAGGCAACAAAATTTCACCTGCAACATGACATTCAGACCCTGCCAGTCCTGGACAATAATTCCTACCGCATTACAGAGCTGCCTTATGTTAGGTATAAAGTTGGGTTTGTGGCTATAACCCAATAGTCAAAGACAATTTGCCCCTTTCGTTAACTTGCTCTTGCCTTAAAGTTGATGAATCCTCTAAAAAGAAACTCTATGAGTTCTATTACAAAAACATTAAAAGTAAAATAAATGTTCACAGCAGCTTTTTTGAGCTCTGTTACCTCACCCAGCTCTTAGATTTTTTTTTTCTGATAGAGACCTTTATTTTATTTTGCCAAAAGCTTTCATTTTGTAAAATCAACCCTTAGGCACTTATCTCTATTTCTTCTCTTTCACTGATCGCTAATGGTGAACATTAAAACAGTTTACCTCTAAGTATTCCGGCAAGTATCTTATCTCCTGAGCAAGTATATGTCCTTGTATAACTAAGTTAAATTGTCTCCATCAGGAAATTGATATTGATACAGTACTGTTATGTAGCATATAATCCATGTTTGTATGTCTCTTGTTTTTACTCCTCACTATCCAATTATGGGGTTTGCATTACATTTATTGATAGATGCAAGTTTTCTCTAGTCTCTTTTACCTTTTACTTAGCTCATGTTATTGATTTTCCCTACACTTTGTTGAAATATAATTTACATTGTGTACATTTACAGTGTATAGTGTGTTGATTTGATATTTATATATTGTAGAATTATTGCCTCTATTGTGTCATATAATCCCATTTTCATTTTTATGGTGAAAATATTTTTTTAAAGATTTATTTATTTATGCATACAGAAGAGGTGCAGGAGCAGTGAGAGATTTCACCGGAGACAGAGTGGAGAACAGAACAGGCAGATCAAGGAAGTACACTGCTAAGGGGAACAGCGAGTGAAACAGGGGACATCTGCTGTGCCATGTCACCTCCAGGGCTGGAGATTGAACCCTCATTGCAGTGGCTGCGGCTGGCTTGCAGTGCTACATCCTAACCCTCTGCACCACCAGGAGGGCCCTCTTCCATATTAACTTGAGCTACCATTTGCTTAGCATTTACATCACTGTACTCCTGCAAAACACTGTATATAATTTTATTTAACCTCTACTCAAAAACTCCTATAAGAGAAGTACTGTTAATCCCATTATAGAGATGGAACAGCTGAGGCCTTCAGGTGTCTGTTATCTGCTCAAGCTCTCCTGTTAGAGAGGTGAGCAGGGCTCGGACATGATCTGTCTCATGCCCACATTCTGGGGTAAGCTCCATTCTCTCCTCAGATTGCAAAGAGACATGGTCCCGTGGATGGATTAGTGGACCAGGGAAGAGGGTAGGGAAATGAGTGGCTCTGTTGGGCATTTTTTCTCTCCTGCAAAGGGGAAACACAACAGGGCCTGTGCTTTAATCTGTGTCCTCTTCTCAGGTGCTTGTATACATAGGGTCCATGGAGAAGCGTAGGATGACTTTCCATGTGTGGGGGTGGGGCAGGTACAGGGGGAGAAAAGATGTGTGCTCATTTGTGTCCTGTTGCCTACACACAATTATTCCCTTCTCATTTCAGATTCTCCACCAGTAAACAGTATATTGTGACTCACAAAACTTTTACAAAGCAAGCTTTGAGGGGCTAATGACTCTAAATATCTTTTATTTATTTATTTTTTAATGTGAGTATAGCTCTAAAGTTAAGGACATAAAGTGAAAACTGTTGGATGGGGAACAACTGAAGTATAAACTAACCTATGACCTTTCAATTATTAAAAAAAAAATGAAACTCATTTGAATATTTTTCCTATTCACAGCTGAACACTTCAGCCATTATTTAACAAACCACTGTTTGGGGGGAACAGGCACAGTTCTTGACTTGGGGAAGTCCATTTGTTAAGTTCTCTGTTATCCAAGGGAATAAAATCTAAGGATGTAGCACTTCATTTCTCAATAATGAGAGAGAAAGCAAGGGGCTGTTGTTTTATTAGGCACATCCCAGGATCACTTATGAAGCAGATAAGAGAAGAGCAGCTCTGTGAGTAATAGAACTCTGTTTATTACCTGACTGCAGCAGCTGGTCTGCCATCTCAGCACTAGCAATAAAAGCAAGAGCTACGTGGGCTGACGGTATAGTAAAGTGTGGCCGAGGGAAGACTGACTCAGTCTCCACTAATCAATGTATCATCAGTGCCTCATTGTGGGGCCAAGCGTGGGTTCCCATGACAGCTCAGAGGTGTCTGCCCTGGGCTTTGCTTACTCCAGTACTCTAGTCCAGAGACGGGGTCATGTCTTAAGATTTATATATATATATATATATATATATTTATTTGTTTATTTTTACATCATTTTGTGCATTTTTCCTTCTCAGTTGCAATCCCCTTGGGCTTCCCATCCCCAAATCACCCATGTGCCATTCACTATAGTCCAGTGCATTTCCCTCCCCCCACTGTTTTTCATCCCATTTCCCATTCACCCCCACAAAATGTCTCTGGTATATAGCTGTTCATCATTCTCATTATTTTCTTGCCTGTTCCATTATATTCCTGCTATGAGAGAAACCATCTGGTATTTTTCCTTTTCTTTCTGGCTTATTTCACTAAGCATCATCTTTCCCAGTTCCATCCATGTTGTTGCAGAAGATGTGTTTCTTTTTTTTTTTGGTTGCTGAGTAATATTCCATTGTGTACATGTACCACATCTTTTTAATCCATCCATCCACTTTTGGGCATTTGGGCTGTTTGTATGCCTTTCCAATTGTGAATAAAGCAGCAATAAACATGGGGGTGCAGGTATCTTTTTGAATCCATGTTTTTGTGTCTTTTGGGTAGATACCTAGGAGTGGGATTGCTGGGTTATAGGGAAGCTCCATGTTTAGCGGTTTGAGGAATCTCCAAACAGTTTTCCATAGTGGTTGTACTAGTTTGCATTCCCATCAGCAGTGCAGGCGAGTTCCTTTTTCTTTATATATCCTCACCAACATTTTTTGTTGCTAGTTGTTTTAGTCTTAAGATTCTTTAACTTCATTTATAACCCCAAATGAAAACAGATATATATGCATGAATCCATGCAGTTCTAAATAAATAACTGAATTAACATATAAGTGTGAGAAAAATAGTGAAGTCTTCTTTATAGAAATATTTCCAGTAATAGAGAGTGGGGCTTAGTTCCCCCTCATCCCAGTTCCCCTCATTGGGAATGGGCTAGCCATAGTGGCCTGATTCCAAATAACAAGGTAGAGAAAAGTAATATGTTGACAGTGAATCAACCTGGCAAAGCCTTGTTTAGCAAAGTGATGAAAATTGTCATCATCAGGATGTCCCTTGCGTGTCACAGACTCCCTGACAAAGTGACAAGTAGAAGGCTCTGCCTCTTCAGTACTGATTCCAGAACCTTTCATCTCAGTGTCATGAAGCAACCATGAAACAAATTGAGTTGCTTGGATCCCTCAAGAGTCTTTTTCAGGTCAGTCAGGTTATGAAAGACTAGGAAAGGCTGAGAAACTCACAGACTGGAGAAGACTAAGGAGCTATAATGGCTAAGTGCAATGCTGTTCCCTGAAAGCTCTATGGACACCTGGAAAATCCAAATAATGTTGAATTGCTATCTGCTAATGTCAGTTATGAGTTCTGATATCCTCTGGTAATCTGACAGTGGGAGAAATCAGGGGAGGGGTATATAGAAACTCTGGACTAATGTCATGGCCTTTTTGCAAATCCAAAATTATTCCACAACAAAAAGCTATTAAAATACAAAGTAAAGTGACTTCCAAGGAAAATAACAGGTTATTAGCGCTATTTTGGGTCATATTCTATAATCTAATTTTAAAAAATTAATTTTTCCTCCCTACTCCACTCATTTTTGCACTACAGGATTTTGGTATCTGGAGTTTTCAGTCTTTGTGGGCATATATATATATATACACACACACACACACACACATACATATTAGTTTATTTTACATCATTTTGTGCATTTTTCCATCTCAGTTGCAATCCCCTTGGGCTTCCCATCACCAAATCACCCATGTGCTATCACCATAGTCCAGTACATTTCCCTCCCCCAACTGTTTTTGATCCTATTCCCCACTCCACCCCTTTGTGGGCTTTTTTATTTTTTATTTTTTTATTTTTTTTTTAAAGATTTATTTATTTATTCATACAGAACTGGGGTACAGGCCAGAGATGCGGAGGGTGAGAGGATTCACCAGAGACAGAGCGGGAAGCAGAACATGCAGATCGATGAAGTACACTGCTGAGGGGAGCAGTGGGCGGGTCAGGAGAGGTCTGCTGTGCCATGTGGTCACCTCCGGGGCAGGCGGGGATCGAACTCATGCGGAAGTGACTTTAGTTTCTCAGTGCAGTGCTTTAACCCTCTGCGCCACCAGGGAGGGCCCTGTGGGCTTTTTTAAATCAAAATGCATGTTCAAGCAAGAAGCTTTTGATAATCTTCAAATACCTAAGGTATGCACAGGTATAAGGCTTGAAGGCAAGCCTAAAGAGCTTATTGAACTTTTTATTTTAATTCACTTTAATGTATCCAAATATAAATCACTTTCTCTGCTGATAATGGTCATAGCAGAAGTAAGCTAAGAAAAGTGTGAGGGGTCTTCCTGGTGGTGCAAGGGATTAAGTCTCAACACTACACCAAATTTATTCAGAACTGTAATAAATTTCTTTTATTGTATGCTCCCAAATGGTGCTTAATTTCTGAAGCCTAAACAAATTAATCTGTTAATATATGAGACAGAACAGTGCTATGGTAAGGCACCAAATTTGAAGCTATCATCAGCCACAGTGGCACCAGTTCCATTCCTGGCCAGGAGCTGACACACATGAAATGGCAGACCTCTTCTGTCTTGCCCATTGGAGTATATTTTGGTCATTCCACCTGTTCTGCTCCCCACTGTGTCTCTAGTGAATCCTCTTACCTCGCCACACCTCTGACCTACCTGCACCAAATAAATCTTTTAAAAAGCTGTGTTTTGACCTGGGGGGCTTCAACACCCTATTAGAGGAGACACTCTCTTGGAAAAAATAGGCTGGAGTGACAGGAAGGGGAGAAAGGAGTCATGGTAAGTTGGCATGTTCCCATCAGCATCCCATGTGGGCCCAGTGTCTCCCTGAACTGTTGTGGTCTGTTGATTCTTTAACTACCTGGATGTCCACATCCACAATGTTAATCTGCTCAGCCCCTTCCTTTGAGAGCTTCCACCAGTGTTCTAGAGATGGAGGAACCAAGGGACCCAGCTTCTGCTGTCGTAGAGACAGCTGGGTGGCACCTGATATTGCAGCTGATATTACAAACTACTAAATATTTAACTGATTTGGTGCCTTACCATAGCAGTGAACTGTCTCATATATTAACAGATTAAATTGTTTAGGCCTCAGAAATTAAGCTCCATTTGGGAGCATACAATAAAAGAAATTTATTACAGTTTTGATGTTTGTAGATTTGGTTTTTCTTGTTAAGAACCATTTGTAGCACCAACTCTCTGTGGTAATATATTTCAAATTCTGAACTATCAATTTTTAACAGCTGATTAGAAGATCTAGAAGTTGGGAATTACTTAATCAAATGAAGCGATGGGTCCTGGTAGCTGATCATGTAAACTAAAGTCTTGGTAGGAAATATAAAATCAGCTCTACTTTATATAGGATTTAAGATTCAAAAAAATGAAAATGGAATCAAAACAGGGTAAACAGGGTGAGATTAGCTCTTCCCAACTATAAATGCTGCAGCAGCTCAGTCAGTGGCTGGGTGACATGACATTTCAAGGCCAGAGCAGTGCTAGATGGAGTATGCATCTTTCATAAGAATACTGGTATTGCAGGGGTCAGAAAACAAAATTGAGACATGAATTAATTTTGTACTTGTGTATCACTGTGCCCTTTTTCAAAGTGGAATGCCTATCTTCATTTTTCTTCATGCATTGTGACAATGAGTTATACATTTTTTCATGCGAATTAAATGGGAACACAGATAAATATCATCCTATAGTGCAAGGGGGAGAGTGAATTTGAACTGTCTGGTGAGTTTTCTCCATAGAAAATGACTATAAAATGGAGTCACTCTTGCAAATCTTTGGCACGGATATATACTTGGGAATGTGAATAATCTTTATTTCATTTTGCCGTGAAAAAGCAACTCTCAAGTTAGGAAACTTTTCTCTCACTAATAAACTCCATTTAAATAGATGCTGAGATTTATGATTCTGAAATATTGTGTCAACTCATTAGTCGCCTTTGATAAGCAATAAAATTGGTGTATTTCATTGAGGGAAAATGAAAATATAAGTTTGATTTCCTATAAAGAAAAAAAACGTAGCTGTATTTTTGATGCTAAGCTAGGGATTTATGTCAGAAAGTCTTCATTCTAAGTCATTCCTGTTTCAGAGCAGCTTTGGAGTTGGGTGATGTTTAGGAAATGGAACTTCTGATGTGCCATTTCTCTTAAGGCTAAACGGCTTTTGTTCTGGAGAACTGTATTTTTCTCTGCTTCCCACTGGCTTTTCAGAGGTCTGTCAAGCAGTTAATCCCCCTAGTGAATCCTGGCTGGACCAATAAACAAAGGGAGAAAACATTTCATCTTCCCGGCAAGTAGGTGAAAACAGCAAATTCACTAAGAATCTACATAAATTCCAGATGTGCATTCCAATAGAAGGGTTAGGAAACCAGACAAGAAAAGTCTCTTTTACATATCCTGACCTAGAATTTTTTTTTAAGATTTATTTATTTGTGCATACAGAACTGGGGTACAGGTCAGAGGTTCAGGAGTGGTGAGAGGATTCACCAGAGACAGAGTGGGGAGCAGAACAGGCCGACTGACGATGTACACTGTTGAGGGGAGCAGTGGACAGGTCAGGAGAGGTCTGCCACACCATGTGGATCACCTCCGGGGCATGGAACTCATGCCTAAGTGGCTTTAGCTTCTTAGTGCTGTACTTTAACCCGCTGCGCCACCAGGGAAGGCCCTTTTTTATTTTTATTGAAATAACATTGACTTCCATCATTGTAGTTTGGAATTGTAGCCCCCACCCCTCCAGTGACGTTACTATAACAATCCACCATGAAAGCACCTAGTCCACCACATTATCCATTATATCGCCTCCCTATTGTGCTGCTCCACCCCTACTGAATACCTCAGTTCTATAGTCAGCTTCCCTGAATCTTTTTACCTACCAGGTGATTTGTTGACCCACGATGATTCCAATACAAAGGCTCCAGTAGATGTGGGTTCTCTGAGACCAGGGGTAAAGGAATAAAGCTAGAGGTCTGTTTGGACAGAAACATCTAATCAGAATTTTCATCATCAGAACATACATTTGAGGAATGAAACACTAGTTCACGAGTGAGATATTTTAAAAATTTCTATGTCTCTCTACATTACATGAGAGTTGTAATTCTGTCTCCTACTTTATGTCTCAGCACTAACAACCCACTTCATACAGTTTTAACAGACTAGTAATACAAAATTAACAGTGGCTATTTTGGCATTACTTGATGGCATCTTCCATCTTCTTCTGGGCATATTAAACATGCTATGATATGCACATGCATATAATTATCTCATTTCTTAGTGTCGAGTATTCTATGAATAAAAGTGTTTTTACAGAAAGCCTATTTCATTCTCAGATTTTCACAAGGATCTTTTCACCAAAGTTCAGCAGCCATTATTATAAAGCACACCCACCACTGTAATTTGTTCTGTGTGTGTGCAATGTTTGTGACAGACATGCACACACATTTACGTATCTACAAGGGACACACTCACATGCATCTGCTGTAAATTTAATTGTTAAAGCAAACTGTACATGCTGAATCCTAGTTTTGGTTCAATCTCCTTCTCAGTTTTCCCTCTGAAATTTTAGATTTAAAAATCCTCTTCCTGTCTAGTTATGAAGCAATGTCATTACTATCCCTCCAGTACACAATGGCGGTTAAACCAGAAGAGAGCCACAGCGAGAGGGGTAATCAGTTAGTTCACTGTGAAATGCAGACACAGTGCCTGCAGGGTTATGAGGATCAGGAAATAAATCACCAAGGTCAAGCTAGACACAGTTTCAGCTTCTACTCTGCGGAAAGAGCGATGGATAGGACCTGGGTAGATGCTGTCATTGTGGGTTTGCTCTCGAGGGACAACCTGGCTATGGTCCTCTGGTTATCTGCCGGTGTCACACCTTTTGCCTGTGATTTTTCTTTTTTAATATTTATTTATTTATATATACAGAACTGGAGGTCAGGTCAGAGGAGCAGGGGTGGTGAGAGACAAATTTGGGGGCTGATGCACAACGCTGAGGGGAGCAGAGGGCAGGTTAGGAGAGTTCTGTTGCCCATGTGGGTCACTTCCAGGGCTGGGAATCAAACTTGTGCTGCAGTGGCTGCAGCTAGCTTCATAATGCTGTACTTTAACTCATTGTGCCACGGGGGTGGGGGTGGGGGGCGGAGAGTCTGCCTGTGCTTTTTAAAAGATCTGCCTGTCTTTTGATAAATTCACATGAATCCAACCTTGTCAAGTCTTGACAGAGGAAGTTCCTTGTGAGCATGGAGCAAGCATTTTTATATGACCTCCAAACCACATGCACCACAGTAAAACTCATTCATGGGGCATTTTCAAGGAAATAAAGTACATCTAAGTTACTACTCAATTTGTACACACACTAAAATATTTTAATAGAGCTTGACTATAATTCTTTAGTCTATAATTTAGTATTTTAAATGAAATCGTGGAAGTGAGCATTTTCTACAAAGAATTTTTAGGAGATACTACATAAATATAAAATCAGATAACAGCAAAATTAACACGTAAATACATTCAAATGAAAACACTTCAGTACAAAATATAGAACTAATCTGTGATAATTTCATAAAACCAACATAATTTGGTATTCATTATTAAATTCAATTGTAAATCACATAATAGGTACAATTAATGACATTTACACAAATACATTATGGATTTATAGATGCCAACACAGCACTCATCCTTTCTCAACTAGCATCTGATCTTACTTTTTAACTTGTTGAAAATGTCCTTAATTTACAGATGACTCATTCATAAGCCTCCCATTCAGAGTCATTGATTCTAAGCCCACCCTAGATGAAGGCCTCAATAAGGAGCAATCATTTAAGAGGTTTTGAGCACATCACACATAACTTTGATGTCAATTACTTTTGCACAGAAGGACATAACAGTCAAAATACCTTGGAGGAGAAAATGTTCTTGGCATAATACTAAACACACAAGAGTTACTCTAATTATGTTTAATATTTTTGGCATAGTGTCAAATTCCTGTGGTATTGAAAATTACATCGGGAAAATTTTTTTCCGAAGTGGTTTCTAAAACAAATAAAGCTTATACACAACAGACATGCACGTACAGCTGTAGCTGGATGTGCAACATGAAGCTTCTGCATTCCGGGAGAATGATGATGAACCCTGGCAGAGTTTAACTCCCTCAAAGATCAATGGGATGCAGTCATGAGAATCTCAGAAAGTAAAAGTGCTTGGAAATCAGATAAAGGCAAGTGTTGTTGACTTTGGGAGGTCGAACACTTGTGTGGCAACCCCAACAGCAAACCTTGATGGTGCTAGTGCTCAAGAATTGCTTATTGATTTATAGGTTGAGCTATTAATTTTGCAGATGTCATTTGGAAGCTTACAATTTGTCAGACACCATGCCAGGTACTGGTAAATATTACCTGGGGATATAACTGCCCTGACTTATGAAGGTTTCCATCTAGTGGGAAAGAAAGAAGCCATTGTAGTATCAATTAGTAAGTACTAGGGTAAGTACTAGGGTAAGGTAAATATTACCTGGGGATATAACTGCCCTGACTTATGAAGGATTCCATCTAGTGGGAAAGAAAGAAGCCATTGTAGTATCAATTAGTAAGTACTAGGGTAAGGAAATTGATTTAAATTATAACATAGAAACTGAGAGAGACATTTTCTCTTAAACCTAGGTGGCTTAAGAGATCAAACCGCCATAATAATTTATAGCATTATAAGTGAGTTAGCATTATTTAAATAGTTTCTGATTGCAGAAAGACAATTCAGGTAGCAAAGCAGTAGCCAAGTGATCTGAGTTCTGAAGGTTATGAGGTCATGTTCTAATACTACAATAAAAATAGTGGTAGCCATTATGGAATGTCACCCACAGTAATTTCTGTTTATTAACCTAACAGTAGTCTTGTATCATGAATTAGGCTAAATGTTCTAAAAGCATTATTTTACCTCATGGTTAGACATTGCTAGAAATTTGCTATGTGTTATTTCTAAAGCTTAGAACCTGGAGGAAATTCAGAGAAGTGAAGGAGGATTAGGGTAAGCTCCGGATAGAGAGAAATATATATATACATATATGTGTGTGTGTGTGTGTGTATACACCCACATAAAACCATCCTATGTAATTTGTTTTATCTGTGTATTAGAATCTGAAAATATGTAAATGAGCCAAGCACAGAAGAAAAATGACAGAATGTGCTCAAAATACAATAGATCCGTATCGACACTGGTGTTGGGAAAAAATAGTTATGTTGTGGATGGTGTCCATGGGATAGTGTGCTACAGGTTGTGTTATTCTGCTTGACTTGGCTTTCACCATCACTGTAGAGGATGAGCCATTTGATAACCTTAAAGTTAAATATAATTACTGAGGGCCCTCCCTAAAGATACAGCAAGTAAAAGTGAAGCACTGAAAGCTAGCCACAGCCACTTCAGTACGAGTTTGATCTCTGGCCCTGGAGGTGACCCATATAGCACAACAGATCTCTCCTGTCTTGCTCTCTGCTCCCCTCAGCAGTGTACTTCTTTGATCTACCTGTTCCACTTCCTACTCTGTCTCTGATGAATCCTCTCACCACCCCTGCACCTCTGGCCTGAACCCCAATTCTATATGCATAAATAAATAAATCTTTTATATATATATATATATATAATTACTGAGCAGGAAACTGAGAGTCAGAAAAAAAAATGTCGCTATTTTGCAGAAGGTCATCATACAGGCAGTAAGAGACAGAGCTGAGATTCAAGCCCATATTCAAGCCTGAGGCACATTGGATCACCTCTCCTGGTAGACAGGAAGGCCCCTACTTTATAACAGGCCCACATAACTAGTATACATGTGTGTGTGTGGGGGGGGAGGGTACTGGAGGAATGCCTAAAACAAATTCTGTTTTTCCCAAGATGTATTGCCATAACATCCTGACTCCTTATAGAAAGTCTGATCTGTGTTTATCCTAGAAGTCTGAAGAAATGTACCAGGACATTTCTTCAGACAGAGTCAGAACATGGAATTGTAAATCTTAGAGAGTTTAGGAAAAATAATGCCAAAGGGCTCACAGGTATCAAATGTTTCTGACTAAAATAATAACAATGTTATCACAAAAATAATAGTAACTCATTTAATGGCTGTATACTAGATAATAGTTATAAAGTGAATGAAAATATAAGTGTTTTCACCTGACCAGATTCCATCCTCCTTTTTTCTAGTAATAGAACCTCAACACCTTTCACTGCTCCTTATTTTATTTATTTCAGGCAAGATTCATCCACATTCCCAGGCATAATTCAGGAGTCCACCCAGCCACACCAGGTCAGGGGGAGTTTCCAAGATGGTCAGGAGACCAAGTTTTCCCAGTTAACAAGAAAAATACCCATGCTGGCTACATAAAATATCCTACCTAGAATTGTACTTTAGCTTGTGAAGTCTACTTGAAAAAGACATATTGAGCAAAACAGAACTTAGAGACAGAAAGACAAATTCCTGATGGCACTCAAATCCTTCATGAAACTGCCACAGTCCTATATTTTTCCAGTTAAATGAATCAGTGTATTCCCAGATTGGATTTGGTTTCTGTCAGTGGCTACTAAGAGTTCCCTGGATTACTCCATTCTGACAGTGTGCTTGGATTCATTGACTTACTACATCTATTTGTTAGAGCAATATTCTAAGTTAGAGTGTGATAGTATGGAGCCGAGTAGGAAACAAGGTCCAGTTCAAAGTCAATTATCTGTATAATTATCTACTGCTTTCACCACTCTTTTTTCTTCTCACTCTAGTACTAGAACAGTGCATCTAATTAAAGCTGGCACTGCAACTCTAGCTAGTATCTCTAATTTTTACATTTGGGTTCAAAAACTGTCATTCATTTAAAGACACCAAACAACTACTTGGTGGTTTCTGGAAAAATCACTGCTTGAGCTCTGACTCTGGCATTTTCCTGGAGCCTCAATGTTAGCTCCTTGTAGCAGAACATAATTGTGAAATCTAAAATGATGGTAATTAATACTTGAATGAATATAATTTGTATTACAATTGATTGGCTTTAATAAGAAGGCAATTTCTTTCCTAAATTTCTACTGCCTGCAGATACAGTTCATTTTCATTCCCCCCCTGCAGCATATGGTATATTGGATATGATTAGAGAGATCAGAAATAAACAGAGGCATTAGCAGTTGGAGTTTTCACACTAGCATGTAACTAGTGAGAAAAACCTTATTTTCATTCTGAAACATGCCAAAAGATGTCAGCTCTCCTTGGCAATACCAAAACAAGCCACCTCTTTTACCAGGAGATGTGGGAGTATCCAGGGAAGTGGATTTCTACTATTGTTTTATGATTGACTTGTAAGTTAGAAAGCAAATATAAGCTAGCAGCCATTAATTTATGATAAACCATCTATGTCCATAAAGTGAGAGGAAAGACAGTCTATTCAATAATGGTGCTAAGAAAACTGGAAAGTCACATGTAAAATAATGCAGCTGAATTACAATTACCACACATAAAATTTATGTGACAATATATGTAAAAATAAAATGTAAGTGGCAAGTTCTTTGATCTCAACAATAAAGATATATTTTGATGACTTAACACCTATGGAATGAGAGTACAAAACAAACAAAAAAAAATTGGAATTAACCTCATTTAAAAGCTTCTATACAGTGAAAGCAAATGCAAAACAATTAAATAGACACCCCACTAAACAGAAGAGTACCATAACATATAACTAATAAGGGATTAACATCCAAGATATATATATATATATTTTTTTAAAGATTTATTTATTTGTGCATACAGAACTGGGGTACAGGCCAGAGGCTCAGGGGCGGTGAGAGGCTTCACCAGAGACAGAGTGGGGAGCAGAACAGGCAGATAGACGAAGTACACTGCTGAGGGGAGCAGCGGGCGGGTCAGGAGAGGTCTGCCTCGCCATGTGGACTCCTCCGGGGCAGGCGGGGATAGAACTCATGCGGAAGCGGCTTTAGATTCTCAGCGCTGTGCTTCAACCCGCTGCGCCACCAGGGAGGGCCAAGATATATATTTTTAAAAAATCATACAATCCAATTATAAGTAAATAATAACCCAATAAGTGATCTAAATAAATAACCCAATAAATGGTCAGCAGATATGAAGAGTTTCCCCAAAGAGGGCATGTGAAAAAATGTTCATCATTGCTTCTGATAACAGAGGTATACATTGAAACTGCAATAAGACACTAATAACCATGAGAATGGCCTACTAAAAAAATCACCAACAAATGCTGGAGAGGATACAGAGAAAAGGAACACTATCACTATCACTCTGTTGGAAATGTAACTATGTTATGGAAAATGATACGGATTTACCTTAAAAAACTAAATATAGAAATACCT
The DNA here is from genome assembly GCF_000260355.1 of Condylura cristata. Lineage (NCBI taxonomy): Eukaryota > Metazoa > Chordata > Mammalia > Eulipotyphla > Talpidae > Condylura > Condylura cristata. Next base: position 55,699,735 of record NW_004567110.1, on the reverse strand, counting down.
CAAAACTCAGAAATTCTACTCTTGTACATACATCCACAGAATATGAAAACATTAGCAAAAAATGAATTGTCGTAACAGCATTATTTATTATAGCGAGGGTATGGAAGTGCTAATTGCTCATGTACAGATAATTGGGAGGAGAAGATGTGGTATATCCACACATAGAGCATTATACAGTCATTAGGAAAAATGACAAGCAGCTATTTTCAACAAAATGGAGGGAATTTGAGAGAATTATGGCACCAAAATAAGTCTTAATGATAGAAGTAAATATTGAGTGTTTACCTAACAGACAATATTATAGCACAGAACACTTTGAAAAAACTAGTGGGCATTAATAAATATCTTGGGGTCTCTGAAGTTTAGAGGGGAGAAGGAAAATGTATAAGTAGACAAGAGGGATTAAAAATAAAGAAACAGGCCCTCCCTGGTGGCGCAGCGGGTGAAAGCACAGCATTGAGAATCTAAAGCCGCTTCCGCATGAGTTCGATTCCCGCCTGCCCCGGAGGTGACCACATGGCGTGGCAGACCTCTCCTAACCCGCCCGCTGCTCCCCTGAGCAGTGTACTTCGTAGATCTGCCTTTTCTGCTCCCCACTCTGTCTCTGGTGAAGCCTCTCGCTGCCCCTGCACCTCTGGCCTGTACCCCAGTTCTGTATGCATAAATAAATAAATCTTTAAAAAAAAAAGAAAGAAACAAAATTAATATCTCAATAGATTATTCTGCCACTTTAAATTTCTACCCACTTCTTAACTTTGCAATACAAAAATCCATTAAATACCATATGAAGTTTTGCCAGTTATCAATATCAGAGCATATGACCAAATTTTGATAAATCATAGTCTTCTCATTTCATTATCGTGAGATACAAAGATCAAACTTACATTCTGAACTTTATTAAACTGAACATACTTAAATTCATACTATGGATTTGCTAAGATATATAAATATATATTGTTTATTTGTTTGTGGTTTGTTACTTTTTGAGGTAGCCTACAGAGGGACTTAGAGCAATATTATTCTGATTTTAAATCCCCGTTTTACCCACTAATAACTAAGTTACTTAAAGTTATTAGTTCAAACTGAACCTCATCTTCTAGTAAACATTCAAGATAATAATACCCTTTTAAGGGGTTTTGATAAAATTAAATGAAACAATGTTTGCTTATAAAGTGTCTGGCACTGTAGGCCCTGCCTGGTGGTGCAACAAGTTAAAGCACAGCACTATGAAGCTATCCAAAACCGTTGCAGCACAAGTTCAATCCCCAGCCAGGGAGGTGACCCACATGGCACAGCAGACCTCTCCTGTCTCACCCACTGCTCCCCTCAGCAGTGTATTTTAGCTAATCTCCCTGTTCTGTTCCCCACTCTGTCTCTGGTGAATCCTCTCTCCCCTTTTCCCCCGCCTCCCACAGCTCTGGCTTGTACCCCAGTTCTTAAATAAATGAATAAATCTTTTAAAAACAAAAAATATCTGGCACTGAGCCTATCCCAATGAACAGTAAATATTAGTCCTTTTCTCTCCTTCCATTTTGCTTGGGCAAGACTGTTATCCTGTTCCGACATCATCCTGCAACATGATACCTAAAATGCATATTTCCTCCATCAGCTAATCACAGAGAATAATGAGCAATTAGGGAATGTAAGAACAGAATAAGTAAGATTCCTGAAGATGGTTGTTTGCAAAATGGCAGTAATTCAATCCAAAAATCAATTCAGAAATTAATTCCTCTTGGCAATTATCTCTAGCATTTTTGAATTGCATTCTTCCAGAAATTCACAAAACTGGCAACCCACAACAAGGCCCCAGGCTCATGAATTAGAGATGTGTAATCACTGACTGGTATTTCACTGTCCTTTGTTGTGAGAAGTAACCAAGTACTCACAAGTCTCAGGAAGAAACACCTGGTGTTTATATCCCCATGTAGGTTTTGATTTTCTTATCCCCCCAATGCCAGGTGCGTCTTGTCTCTTGCACACTACTTATTCACATTCATTCTTCCTTGCTCTACTTCCTCTCTCTTTTTGTCTCTCTGTAACTCTCCTTTCCTTTCCTCTTCCTCTTTCCTTTTTTCTCATTAATGTATTTTCCTAATTTCCTCTTGTTATATTTTATTTGGTGACTTGTTGGTCATTTATTGCACATCACCATCTAATTGCCCCTTTCTCTATTATTATATTGCTATGTATTGTGAATGCTAAAAATCCTTTAGATTGGTATGATTCCAGAATCAGAGGCCATCCTTTCTCTTCAGCAGGACTTCCTCCAAGATAGTCATCCTCCTCTCTTCCATAACCCTCCCCCGCCAACGTGGAGAGACTCCAGAATGTTCTCCATTTGCACTGGCAGGGAGATATAACCTTCACAATGACCTTTTATCTGTACTAAATTTACCTCTTATTTCGGTTGACTGTTCTCAATGGCATATAATGGAGATCTCTTCCTCATGATAGTCTTTCAGATATTTGAAAATGCCAGTTAGATGTCCCTAAGTCTTCTGTTACAAAAAAGTTCCAATATTATGCTTATTCCTTTGACCTATGGTTATAACCTACCTGTATAAATGTGATGCACTCCATGGGTGATGGATCTTGTCCTCACTTTCATGCTCTGCATCTCCATACCATGTGCTGAGAGGATGCTTAAGGTGCCTCTGTCACTAAGAGTACTTCAAAAGGATTCAGAACACAAATGACTCAACTGACTGGTTCTTGATGATTTAACATCACCATACATGTATGAGAGAATGAACATGCAAATGGACAATAGTCAGGAGTTAATCAAAATAGAATTCTCACCTAATATTTGCAGCAACCAGCTTAGGAAACCAACTCATAAACTACAGTGACAAAACAGGAAACAAGCCTCCTATGCACAATTCGGACTTGCAGGGAGCCAGATTACTATTTCAGTTAACAATGTGGGGAACCAAATAACTCCTAGAGCAATTGGCCCCAAGTCTTGATTACAAGTGGATAGTTTCCCTAATGTTGTCCTTACTTCCAATGTAGAACCAACTAGAAAAAAGTGACCCCAAATCAGTCACATAAGATGCCTCAATCTACAAATTCCCTGGGTCAAAAACTTCCAGTTGAGCTATATCTAAATCCTTCCCTTTCTTCCACAATGAAGCTTTCTCCTCCTCTACCTGTCTTTGAATTACTGATAAACACAGGTGATAATGATTGCTTCCCCAGTTCTGGATAGGTTTTGTTTGTTCTTATTTGGTTATCCTTCATTTATTTCCACAGGTAGTTTGATAACATAAAATGGTCATTCTTTCCATGAGAAAAAAAGATAACTGTTTTACATGGAAGAAAGAGAGCAAAAGTAATTTCCTGATTAACACTGGGGTCTATATAAAGATCTATATGGAAAGAAGACTTGGTTCTTCAGATCAAAGTCATTTTATTTAGTGCACCACATCGCTTTACTATCAAGGTCCTCTGAAAGTTTTTGTATTCAGTTTCAGCCATTATTTTTTATTCTTTCTGAATTCTCATCAAAACTTAGGCCATAGTAAGGGTATAAAGATAAAGGAGCCCTCATATACTGATGATTGGAATATAAACTGTTCTAGGCTCTATGAGAAACAATATGGAGGTTTCTGGAAACTTTAAAAATAGATCTAAAACATTATCTTAATCTTGGTATCTATCTAAAGCACATAAAAACACTAATTTGAGAATACTTACATATATTCCTACATTGATGACATTACTGTCTACAATAGCAAGTTATAGAAACAACCTAAGTGCCGAAAAATGGATGATTAGGTAAAGATGAGATACATAAAAATAAAGAAATGCTACTGAGCTATATAAAAGAGATGAAATCTTGTCATTTGTTGCAACAAAGTTCGAACTGGGGGGTAGGTGTTATGCTAAGTGAAATGAGTCAGAAAGAGATAGACATATTTCAGATGATTTCACTCATGTGGAATACAGAGCAACAAAGCAAAAACAAAAACAAAAACAGAAAAACACACACCAAAATAGACCCTTGGAATCTGACTAGAGAACTGATGTTACAGGAGGTGAGAAAGGGTCATAGGAGCAAAGGCTGGATGTGGAGGGTAACTAACATGTTGGTGGAGCATGTTATGATATAACGGACATTTTAAGAATGAACCTATTGTTCTATACATATACAGCATTGTAGACCAATGTTCCTTTAATGAACAAACACAACAAATAACAAACCGCAACACATTAAATTAATTAATGAATTACATAGGTAATTTTACTACATAAGTAGTTTAAAACATAAATAAAATGTTTCACAACATCTTGTCCATCATCATTACAGGTGACATTTAGAATAATTTTATTAAATTCCAAAAGCAGTTTCACAGGAATTTTTACTAGATTCATTAAACTAAAATTCTTTGAAGTAGGTGATAACTACAAAATATTTAACCTTACTTTCTAGGAAGCTGGCATAGTTTTTCAATTATTAAAATGTCTTTCATGAAAAATAATTTCACCTTAAAAAATACAAACCAGAAAAAAAGCAAACAAGAGAAGATATTTTTCTCTATTTTATAAATACATTTTGAAAACGATTTCTTTATCCCACTTTCTCCAAGACTGTTATAGTTGCTCTGTACCAAGGAAAATCCACATCAGTTCAGTTTTCAGCTGAATGAAATTGTGAACCAATTATTTAATCAATTATCTCCAACTTTTGGAAAGTCAATCAATTCTCCTTTCACTGGGTATTTTTTTTTTTTTAAGATTTATTTATTCATACAGAACTGGGGTACAGGCCAGAATTGCGGAGGGTGAGAGGATTCACCAGAGACAGAGTGGGGAGCAGAACAGGCAGATCAACGAAGTACACTACTGAGGGGAGCAGCGGAGAGGTCTGCCACGCCATGTGGATCTCCTCGGGGCAGGCGGGGATCGAACTCATGCGGAAGTAGCTTAAGCTTCTTAGTGCAGTACTTTAACCCGCTGCGCCACCAGGGAGGGTCCTCACTGGGTATTTTTTAAGTGTATAAATCAATCATTCTAAATGATGATTTGACATTACAAATTAAAGTTAATTTTATACGATTGCTCTAGATCCCAGCAAGTCAAGAAAAATAGGGCAAGGTAGGTGAAGCTAGGAAATAAGGACACTGTAGAAAGAATATTTCTTAATAATTTTCAAACTTAACCCATTATGCTTTGCATGCAGGAAATGGGAGGGAGTGATGGTAGAAAGCTAAGGAGACATCCTTACAAGGCAGGAGATGAAGATATGTGCCTTCTGTTGCAAACCCACTGAGGGGTGCTCTGACTGCTACATTCACCTGTCGTGGTACATTCACCTGTCGTGGTACATTCGCCTGTCGTGGTACATTCGCCTGTCGTGGCTGGAACGTAGGAGACTGGGAGACGCGAGAAACTGAAGCAGGAGCCTGGGATCTAAAGTCTGTTTATTAGGACTGCCCATGGGTATATATAGAGTCTGTAGGTGCAGGAAAAATCAGGAAATGTGCCCAGGAAATGTACCTGACACAAAGGGTGGTGTGCATGTTTGTACCGGACCTAGGGTCTTCTAGTAACTTCTACTTGAAACAAAGTAGTGGGGCTGCAGCTATTTGCAGGACGGGGTACACTGTGCTCTGCTGGCTTGTTTGTTTACCTTACTGGGGAGTGTACTCACCCATGCACAACATTACCCAGGGCGGACAGGTGCACTTGAGGTCTTGCAGAGTTAGCCACAGCCTTCATTACCTGGGGACTTTATAATAGGCAACATAGCTCAGTTAGTGCTCACCTGAAGTTAAAAGTTCAGTAGCTCTCAAAGGACTTGGGATTTAAGATAAAGGTCAAAAAATAAATAGGGGCTTTGACTGTTCCCTGTTTATACCTAACAGTAACCCAGTGTCTTACTAGATACTAAATAATTACTTTTTTCTTACATATTATCTTATTTAACACCAACTCCATGATGTTAGTACTGTTAATTACACCCATTTTGGCCATGGGGAGACTCAAGATCAAAGAGATCATGTTCCAGGGATTAATTGATAAGAAGCAGCTACCACTTGACTCAGGTCAACCTCATGTTCCTAACCATGTCACTTGCCAGGCCTGTGCCTCTTCACCTCTGGGAATGGGCATCCCTGTGTTGGGCAGGCTGTGGGAGGCAGGCAGCTCCTTAATTTGAAATGCGTGTGTAGGTGGAAAGTTGGCTGTAGGGATTAATAAAAAACTGATGGACCCTCTGGTGGCACAACGGATTAAAACACAGCACTATAAAGCTATAGCAGCCACTGCAGCCTGAGTTTGATCCCGGCTAGGGGGAGGGTGACCCACATGGCACCGCAGACCTCTCCTAGCCCGGACCTGCCGGCCTCAGCAGCGCATTTCAATCCATCTGCCTGTTCTGCTCCCCACTCTGCTTCTGGTGAACCCTCTCACTCTCCTCAACCCCTGCACCTCTGGCCTGTACCCCAGTTCTGTTTGCATAAATAAATAAATCTTAAATAAACAAGAAAGTAAATCCGTGAGTAAATAAATAAAAATAAAAAAAACTGAGGATGGAAAAAGTTTCATTAACTCCAGTCTGGAAACAATAATACATACAATAAGCTTAATCCTGATTTTTAGCCACCTTTTAAAATCTTTTGGCATTTGTGCCGTTGTTCTGAAGGCACGACATACAGATGTATTTATACAAAGAATATTGTCAATTATTGAATCGTTCCCTGTCTTTTAATTTTTTGCCACCCCCACTGTGCAGAGCTTGCTTGGAGCTGTGGCAGTGATGAAATTGATGCACAGCAGATAAAGAGCATGTATTGTTTGTTGACAATAGCTATCTCCCTTATTTTTTGGCTGCGTGGGCAGAAAGTGGCTAAGTGACTTACCAGCTTTCATAAAACAAGTCAGAGACAGTATAAGGAAGAGAACTCAGAGACTATATTATCAGGCTTGGTTTCAGGTTTCCTAGGCTACAAAGTCTACACCGTGGCAGATAACATAGTCAGTCAGAAAAGATATATTAAATGGCATCGTTTAAAAGATATTTTAAAGTTAAAAGGGAACTATCACAAATGAATCTTTGTGGCAGAAACAAATTAAAATATTAAAATGGAATCACTTTGATCTTTCCACAGAATAATACGTAAGCTGACAGCTCTGTTTTGATACTCTTTTCAATTTAATTTTTGGGCAACTTAATGGAATAAAGTCATGATTTCAGTCACAACAGTATATAGGAAAGATAATTAAGACAGATAAATATACAACTGCAAGAGGGAATGAGTATAGCATTATAAAACTCCTTTTAGCTGTAACAAAGAATTACAAATGCAAGGAAGCAAGTTTTTGTTAATATTAGTGTGCACATCAGATTCCACACTGGAAGCAACATGTTATAAAATGTCCAGAATGCTTGCAAGAAAAATTTCCAACTTATTCCTTTTTTTTTTAAAGATTTATTTATTTATTCTTACAGAACTGGGGTACAGGCCAGAGATGCAAAGGGTGAGAGGATTCACCAGGGACAGAATGGGGAGCAGAACAGGTAGATCGACAAAGTACACTGCTGAGGGGAGCAGCAGGCGGGCCAGGAGAGGTCTGCCACGCCATGTGGTCACCTCAGGGGCAGGCGGGGATCGGGGATCGAACTCATGTGGAAGTGGCTTAAGCTTCATAGTGCAATGCTTTAACACACTGGGCCACCAGGGAAGGCCCCCAACTTATTTCTTAATGTGCATATCCACCCATCATTCAGGAAACAAAGATTTCAAGATGTAAATTAATGCACTATTAATAGAAAGACAGCTAATATTCATCCTTTATGCCCATACATGTGAGAACCCCTAAATACTTGGGAATTAGATTGCACATTAATCTTTAAACTATATTTAAAATACATAAAATAGACTGGTCATTAATATTTCACATTTGTAAATGCATATCCAAAAGTTTAAACCTCTTAAACCTTAGTGTGTCCTGCATTTGTCATCAGAGATTCAATTCTTTAAAAAAGAACTTAGTGGTCATTGCACCTACTTTTGAGAAATACTATACAAATGGAAGGACACTAGTTTTGCAAAAATGGAAGCCTTTAATTTTTTTGTCCAGTGCCATTACCTCTATGGCCTGAGTTTGATCCCCGGTCAGGGAGGTGACCCACATGGCACAGCAGCCCTCTCCTGTCTCACCCGCTGCTCCCCTCAGCAGTGTATCTCAGTAGATCTGCCTGTTTTGCTACCCACTCTATCTCTGGCTATTCCTCTCACAATTCCCTTTGCCCGACCCCATACCTCTGGCCTATATCCCAGATCTTCTATGCAAAAATTTTGAAAACTATAATAGTTTGGACTATTTAAAAAATAGTCCAAAGATTCCATTTGTTGTCCTCAAACAAAGTCAAACAATTATTCTATCAACAAATAGGATTTACTTAGAAACAAATCACCGCAAGTAAGGGCAGCCTGAAACATGCATTCAAGATGAGCATTTACCTGAATTCGAGGCTAACAACCCCCTAAATAAACTCTGGAGGGACTCCCCCTCTGTTCCACTGAAGAGAGAAAGAGAATCATTTCTGGTAGAAAATTCAAGATGTGTTGGGCTCTGTAATTTGCTAATTTAAGCATGTGTTGACATGCTTTCACTAGCCTCCCAACATCATTTAAATAGGTTTCTGAATATCAGCATTCACATATTCAAAAAGGACCAGAGAGAAAAGCCCTCAGGTCATCAAGAATGTCCTTAGTTGATTATTTCCATGGGCACAACAGATTTCAAACATGGGCCTGTTCAATTTCAGAGCCAGACAACAATACACCTTTGATGCACTGGTCCGCTCAAAGCAAAGATCCATTTCTCTTAATAACAAAGCTTCTCATTGGACATTAACACATTACATTCTGGAGAGTTTGTTAACATGAACTAGCAACTTTAGATCAGCTCTTTGCTAGAATGTTGGCAATATTAAATTTTCCAGGAATGTAACGGCAAATATAAGGGCCAAACCTTGGAGTGAGTTGAGCTCACGAATCTAGAAGCTGTCTTAGAGCTTCTAGGTGCTGTTAGGAGGTGGGAGGAATTTCTGGGTGTCCATTGACCTATTGAAATTGCCCTTCAGCTCTGTGTCAGATTTCAATGGCAACTGCTCTAAATTTATTTATTTATGTTTTTTATTAAAATATTTATTTATGCATACAAGAACTGGGGTACAGACCAGAGTCATGGAGGGTGAGAGGATTCACCAGAGACAGAGTGGGGAGCAGAACAAGCAGATCTACTGAAATATACTGCTGAAGGGAGTAGCTGGTGGGTCACCTCCCTGGCCAGAAATCAAACTTTTGCTGCAGTGGCTGTAGACAGCTTCATAGTGCTTCACTTTAACCCTTTGTACAACCAGGGCAGCCCTGCTCTAAATTTAGATGGAGAACTTGGGAAAAAGAAAGAAAGCATAAAGCTTTGCACTGATTAAGAAGTATGAGGAAATTATTAAATAAGAAACAGTATTATTTACAAAATTCAAATATTCAAAGTTTACAAGTTTTTTCACATAGTCATTTCTGCTTAGAGGCACATTATTGTGAAGCTTCATGTAGAAATGAGCACATAGTTTTATAGTAGCATATATTAATAACTTGTTCTTTATCTTTCATTACCTTCTAAAACTTGGAGCAGTACTTTTATTATTATAATCTACAAGTGTTATCAATTAACTGATTTAACAGAAACTGATTTCTTTTTGTTTAAAATGTTCTTTAATACTTTTTTCGTCATAGTGGGTGAAATGTATTAGTATAGATCTTATTCTTAGAACAGGCTGCCTACCTACAAAAATGTCCCCATCTGTGTGATAAATTAATCCTATTAAGTCGCTTTTTTATTTTAGTCTCAGTTCCAACTTTGCTATTTCTAGTTCCTCGGGGTTTAATCAGGCATCCTCTGCATATTTATACCTCTAACAGATAGAGGGGAAGCTTTTACACCTTCTTATATGTCTGAAAGAAAAAAACCACAACAATAACAGATTATCTATGTCTCTCGCTAAATTGTACTTAGACCTTTCTCAAATAATCTGTGAAGATAAAACCTAGAGAATTAAGGAACAAGATTACAAGCTGTGCTCGGCAGATCCTGGTGTCTGTGAATGATGAAATCAAGGCCAAAGTGAAGACAGATTTACAAAGAGCCAGAGAAAGACAGAAACATGTGTGTGCCTCTCCTTTGTTGAGTTCCTTCTTGGATCAATGCCTGCCATTTTTTCTCTTTCTTAGCTTCAGTTTGAACTGGAACCTGCAGAAAGGGGGTGATGAATGTGGTTTCCACATTAAAAGACACACCAATTCCCAAATATTTCCTGCATTTGCACCACCTCTTCCTGTGGTCATGGCTCTTAAAGAGAATTTACCACCCACTGCTCCACTGGCTCTATAGACAGAGGATAGAGAGACTTCCACAAAAAGTCTGAAGATAGTAAGATGTATTTGTAGATAATTAGCACGTCAATAAGTCTTGTGATTTTGACTAGTACGCTGAAAACACATTCTTTGGACAGTGCTATGGCATGGCATACATCAGTGGGCAAATATTAGATTTGGATTCAAGTACAGCTATTTTTCCTTGTATTAAATATTCATTTTCTTAGATAGTTAATTTTTGGCAGTTTTTTGATTTCCCCCCTCAAGTATAGTTCCCTTAGGCTTCCCACTTTCATAGCACCCACGATCCATCACCATGGTCCCTTGTGCTAGTCCCTCTCCTGTTTTGACTCCCTTCCTGCCCCTCCCCTGCCGTCTGCCTCAGAACTATGGTTAGCTTGAAATTTTTTCTTTTTCTTAACCCTATGTTCAATTTATCTATAGTCCACATATAAATGAAGCCAGCTGATAGTTATCTTTTTCTTTCTGACTTATTTCACTTGGAGCAATCACTTTCAGCTCCATCTATGTTGCTGCAAGTGACATGAGTTTATAGTTTTTAATTGCTGAGTAGTATTCCATTATGTGTGTGTGTGTGTGTGTGTGTGTGCATGTACCATGTCTTCTTGATCCACTTGTCTGTTTGGGGGCATTTAGATTGTCTCCTTATAATACTGTTATAAAGAGTATTGCAATATACAGAGAAGAGCTGGCTTCCTTTCAAATTAATGTTTTGGTGTTCTTTGGGTAGATTCTTAGGAGTGGGATTGTTGGGGCATATGGTAGATCCATTTTTAGTATTTTAAAGACCCTCCACACAGCTTCCCATAGTACCTTGACCAGTTTGCATTCTCATGAGCAGTATAAGAGTGTTCCATTTTCAACAAAACATTTCTAGCACTTATTTCAGATTATTTTAATATAGGACATTCTAACAGGTGTGGAGTGATATCTCACTGCAGTTTTGAGTTATATTTCCCTGATAACAAGTGATGAACATTTTTTCATATGCACATTGGTAATTTGCAATGGAGGAAATTGGTTATTACCAATATGGAAATTGTTAAGTTCTCTTTGGAGAAGTGTCTTTTTGGCTCTTCTGCCCATTTTTTTTAAAATCCATTTTAAGAACACACGGTTTCATTTAAATAGTCTTACTTCTCTGAATTGTAATTTATCTACCAACAACATAGGTTTAATATTTAGCTCACTTAATTTAAGAAATAGTAATTTTATATGTTGGTCATGAGACAACACCTAAAAAATTAGCCCTTCAATCAATGTTAGCTATAACCAACAGGATGCATAAATTTACACCTATAATTAATGTCAACCACCATCACTGCCTCTCTAGATAATCACAGAGTATCCTCTGTGGCTGAGAATCTTCCTTAAACAGTCAGGACCTTTCTGTTAGGTCTAGAAATTTACTTGTTCTATCACTATTTCTAGACCTTACTTTACACTAGCCTCCACAAGAGACACTATCTTTCTTTCAATAAATTTATTATTAATCCATAATTCATTATATACCTACTATATTCCTAGTTCTGTACTGGGCTTTCAGGCTGGTTCAAGGCTCCACCAAAGGCAACTTGCCTTTCAGATTGCCATACCAAGGTCATCATCATCATAGTTTAAGTGCTGTGCTTTATCTTAAACCTGATGGCACACAATTACAGCTTTCTTCCACAATATTTCCGATTATTACAATTGTGCAAATAATACTTTATTAGTTGTTTATAACACCAAAAATTATAATAGAAAAGGCAAATACAATGTTATATTGAGGTTGCAGCAAATAACAGTCAATATATTCAGAAATATTAGTACCAGAGGCAAAGAAGAGAAAAAGTAGGATTGCTTCATTTAGAAATGAGTCATTATAAAAAGCCATAAGTAGGTACTTCAATATTTAGTAGGCCATTTGGTGAGTTATATAGTCTGAGTATTCAGCTACTTTAAAATACTTCATAATAATCCAAAGCTATGATTCAATAGCACTGGCACTTAGGGACAGAATGTCAAAGTGGGGAGCATGGGCAACCATGATGGAATTTTAGGTCATGATCTTATGGCCCTTCTTTTTCTCTGTTTATGTCCAATCAGCTGTTAATGACTACCTAGAGGTATAGGACCGGAACACAACATGGTACCCCAGAGCAGCTCAGACTTGGAGTTGGAATCTGCATTCTAATCCATTCTTCACTTGAATACTTGAGTGATTTTGGTCATTTGGTTTCTGAGACTCAGTTTCTTTCTATTAAATACAAAAGAAATTAAATACCATGGAATATTTCTATAAAGAAAAGTAGTACATAGCTATATTAAATATAAATATTGTTTATATTGTTGGACATCTATAGATTTTATGTTGTCTTTGTATTTAAGTTATTCATTTATCTGCTCAAAGACACAGTTGGGACCAAATGCAATGACTCTTGTCATTCTATTGTTAAACAGTCAACATTAACGTTTTAAGTGTGATTGTTCAATTACTACTATTGCAAACTTATTTTATTATCATCCATTTTACCCATGTATTTAAGGTGGTTAAAATAATGATGATGGGCCCTCCCTGGTGGCGCAGCGGGTTAAAGCACTGCACTAAGAAGTCAAAGCCACTTCCGCATGAGTTCGATCCCCGCCTGCCCCGGAGGTGACCACATGGCATGGCAGACCTCTCCTGACCCGCCCACTGCTCCCCTCAGCAGTGTACTTTGTTGATCTGCCTGTTCTGCTCCCCACTCTGTCTCTGGTGAATCCTCTCACCCTCCGCATCTCTGGCCTGTACCCCAGTTCTGTATGAATAAATAAATAAATCTTTAAAAAAAAAATAATGATGATGATAATGTTTAAACACAGTAGATTCAAATCCCAGCTCTATTGTCATCTGCAAGATATTGAAAAAGGAGATTAAGTGGTCCAGGTTTCAGGTTGCCCGTGTAAAGGAAAAGCATGCAAACAGTATCAGCTGGCAAGCTACTAAATATTTATTAGGCATTAGCCATTATTCTTAAATACTTTTCAAATTAAGATATTTTTATTGCATATCTATCATTAACTTGGCATGAATATTGGCTCCCAGTGTTTAGATTCTTTTCAGAATTATAGTGCATCATTTATATATTTGGACACATTCATTACTTATAGCCTCATCTACCTTAACTAATATGACCACAAATCAATTTAATAATTGTTTTTGAGTCCTTGTTGCTCTCCTTTTATTATTCTACTCACATAATTCTAGATAATAATCTTTCCTAATGACCCATTATCCAATTTTATTTAGTCTCTGCTTCCAAGAGTGTTTCACAGCTTCGACACATATTCCATCACCAATCACCTCCATTCACCTTACATTAGGTTTAGCTTCACAACCCAGGTAGTGGAACACAAGCTCAGGGAACTAGAAACTGTACGTTTCATCTTACTATCTCAATCTTGCTTTTCTTCTCATAAGATCCTGAATGGAATAAGAGAGGACGTGAACAAATGCATTTTCTAGAACTTTTGCTGGGCTCGCTAAATCAAAATGACTGATCTTGAACTTCTGACATCTTGTCCTATTTAGTATTTTTCCAAAGTTTCATCTCACTATGGATTACCTACTTTAGTCTCTATTTCAGTATATTCTGTGCCACACTTAGCATTTTTTTCACTTTTCATTATATAAATTTTCATCTTACTTTGTATATGTATTTTAAATCTGACATCATTCGAGAGCTTCCTTTCTTTAACTGCCTATGCTTTTTTCCCCAATTATGGAATTTGTAACTGAATAGTTGCATTTTTTGAGCTTTCCTTACTCAAATGAAGTTTTCTATTGAGTCTATGCTCATGAAACACCTGGGATAGGCTGTTGTTTGGGCTCTTTGAGAGACACCAGTAGGGGTAATGCCACCATTGCATTCTCCTTTGGTTACTCCCTAGTAGTCTTGCTGGGGAAAGCAGACTGTGGGCATAATGTGTGGGTGGTGGCTAAAAATGGAAGTTCATCTGTGAGGATTTGTTTCCTCTAGACCCCCCTGGCTTTCTGCCTAAGAGAAAATTCTATACCACAGGAATCTGGAGCACCCTCCAAGAAACTTATAAGGGAGCTGAACTTACTGTCCTTTTCACTAGCCCATTTGTCTCCCTCCCCTCAATTCTGTATTTGCTGGTCTCTTCTTGTCAACTCTAGACAGTGTTTTATATGGGCCTCTGTCTCTTTCCTCTGCCTATCCATGTCTGCCTCCTCTCTCCACCACTGTCTATGTATTGTACTTTTCACTCTTGACTGTTTAGTATCCATATTGCTCTTCCTACCTTGCTCTTTTGTTCTTATATGTTCTTTCAGTTTCTAGCCATGGAATCTTGCCCTAACTTTCATGAACTTTTGAAATATCTGTTTTTCTAAAGTCTAGAGTACATATCTTACTATATATGACCACCATTTCCTTTCTTCACCATTATAAATTCCAAGAATAATCTCAAATGCTGCTCAAGCATTTTAAAATGATAATGTTTAATTGTGATATAATTCAACCTAATAATTACTTTGGTCTCCTAATCTCCTAGAGTGACAAAATCTGAATCATATTATTTTTAAAAATCTGATCTCATTTTCACCATCTCCTGAGGTTATGTCTAAGTCTCTGGGACATAAATAGTGTTGAAGTTGGGCTTTGAAAACATTAACACAGGGCCCTCCCTGGTGGCGCTGCAGGTTAGAGAGCAGCACTGCAAGCTGACCTCAGCCACCTGAGTACACGTTCGATACAGGCCCTGGAGGTGGCGCGGCAGACCTCTCCTGTTTTGCTGCTGCTGCTGCTGCTCCCCTCAGCAGTGTACTTCGTCAATTTGCCTGTTCTGCTCCCCACTCTGTCTCTGGTGAAATCCTCTCACCACCACTGCACCTCTGGCCTGTACCCCAGTTCTGTATAAATAAATAAATAAATCTTTAAAGAAAGAAAAGGCATTAAGGCATAGCTCTTCCTCTTTGCCCTTTGTCCACATCAGCTCCTGGTGCCATATCCCTTTCTGATCTGGTCTTCCAGGAGCAGTCCACACAGTGACAGCACAGATGGTCCCACACAATCCTTTCAGGTGTGGAAGTCTGTGATAACTCTGTGATTCATTTTGCTGTTCACCTAACAAGCTGCAAGAAACTTTGTGAGGCTTCCTAGCAACCATTTCTACTCTGGGATCTTATTATTTACCAGGTTATACCTGGGGATAGGCACAAATCCCTTGGCTCTCAGATACCAAAAATAGATTGTACTAAGTGATTCTGGAGGCCTCAGCCTGGAGAAGTGCGTCTGGGAACCTACCAGCGCTGCCTAAGCCCCTCCAGCTTCACATAAACATCCAAGAAGTGATGTTTTGGAAAGGGAGGACATTTGTTCATAGGTTTTCCTCTTCTCTACATCCTGTCCTCTCCATCATATTAAGTATTTAGGTTTTTAAAATTTGAAATTCACAAAGATTTCTTTTTCTCTGCTGTCTCCTGTCACATTTATCTCCTAAGGTACTAATTCCAAAACAAAGAATGCAGTTGCATAGTGGGAAGAAAAAGGGATTCAGTTAAAGTAGAATGACTTTGGGGGCTTGGGGAGAGTGAGATGAATGTTTTCAAAATTATTCTTCTCCTGCTATGTGGTGTGCTCTGGAGCCACAGGGGTATGGGTAGAACTAGCCTGGATACCACTGGTCCAGAAGAGTGAGAGCAGTGTAGACAATAACCCTGACGTGCAAAAAGTTATGAACTGGGCAAATAGAAGAGTCATGGAGGACAGAAAATTCATACTATATCTACAGTGTGGCAAACCAGTGAATTAACAGTATTTGCTTATCATGTAATTAAATTAGATTGTGTAACCAATGTGGTAGTCCTACCAAGCCTGCTTAGTCTTTTTTCTTTTCTCAAAAGGGCTTAAATCAGGCCTTCCCCAGTGGCACAATGGGTTAGGATGCAATACTGCAAGCTAGTGCAGCTGCTTCGATGCAAGTTTGATCCCCCACTCCGGAGGTGACTCACATGGCGTGGCAAACCTCTCTTGTCTTGTCCACTGCATCCCTCAACAATGTAATTCATCAGTCTGTCTGCTCTGCTCCCCACTCTGTCTCTGGTGAATCCTCTCACTGCTGCTGCACTGCTGAATCCAGTTCTGCATGCATACATACATAAACCTTTAAAAAAAAAAGTGCTTAAGTCCCAACAACAAGTTTTAAAAGCTAGACATTTTTTAATGCCAAATATGTGTTTTCAATTGCTTTTACAACCCATGTTCACTGAGTAGCTATTGTGTGTAAGCCATAATAGTCTCCACACTGCGTGCCAGGTTCACAGGTAGGTGGTGTACAGGGATGAAGAGCTGTGTAGTTAAGGATGCAAAGCCCAGCAGAGTGTGTAAAGCATAACAGGTGGAACATGAGAACATTTGCAACTGTTATCTTCTGGATAACAGTTCCTCTGAAAGACATTAAGTGGTCATAAACTTAGACTAGTATGTCCTGATTTAGGTTTCTCATTCTGACCGCATGCAGAAAATGGATTGGAGCCCAGCAAAACTGGAGGGGAATAAGATGGGTCACGGATATTGCAATTGTTTAAGCAAGGAAGCAATGATAGGCTGTTAAAGAGAAAGGAGAGAGTCAAGCTATTTAGGAGATTTTATATACAGGGTGGAAATTGATGGCTAAAGAGGAGGAGGAGGAGGGAAGTGGAATCCCTTTGGCAATCACTCCTTTGTTATGAGTTTTTCCTTTCTGTAACTCATGTCCAACTTGCATATAGCCTAACAAACAATACAGGGACATAATGGTTTACAAGCTAGGAAGGAACTATTACATTTATATGTAATATGTAAATATCATATATAATAATTGCTAGCATTTATGCCATTTAATAAGTTCTAAGACAATTCCATATACTAGTTCTTTTGAATTTTGAAATGATCCTAGAAGGATGACAATAAGGTAATATACTACACTCATGTTATAAATGAGGAAACCAAAGCAAAAGGAAATTAAATAACCAAATGAATGAAGTGAGCCACGTCCCACCCTAAAATTCAAGCTCCTTAAGTACGATGGAAGTATGTTCAGATTGTGGTTGTATACAAAGGCAAATAATTCTGGTTGGGCTGAGAGGGAGAGCAATAGTTTACAAAATCTTAATGGATTAGAAACCTTTGATTCCACTCTTGAACAATAAATGTGCAGGTATTCTGCAGCCTGGAAGGGTATCTGCACAAAAGAAATCACCATTTTAGTTTACAGAACAATTGATCTAAGCAATATTTTTGAGCAATACAATTGAAAAAAATAAAGACTAAGTGGTAGGAGACAGAGACTCCCAATTTAATTTACCTACAGTTGCTGTGTATGTTGGCATGAGTCATAGAGCCTCTGGTAAATGACAAATTTCTTGAAGATTAGTGATATTAAATACATTTAAAATGAACCAGGAACTAGGTGTCAGAATAATCTCTTTCACTAGAGTTTAAATAATATCTGGGAAAAGACAAGAAGAGGAAAATAATTTAGGTAAATATGACATGTAAGATAATAACTGTCACATTAGGTCATTAATTTACCATTCTAAAGAACTGGAAAAGTCCCAAAGTGTGGCAAACAGCTTGCAAATTCATTTTATTAGACTGTATTAGTTCACTATCTCCTAAACATTAGCAGACATTAGCTTTGGCTCTATAGAGTCCAATGAACATTGTAGAACCATTTGGACAGGATTCAATTATTTATTAAGTTCCACAAATTTCTCCCCTGACAATGTGAACAGCATTTAAGTGATGTGGATTCAAGATACACAAAAGAAGTTAATTTGAAGGAATGTTAACAAAACAATCTTTTCAACCTGGCTTCTTCCTCCACCAACTATCCGGTCATGATTTTCCCCAAATGATTGTTTTAAGGAAGATTTTGCTAGTCTTTTCTCCTACTCCTTTGAAAGCCCATTATTACAGTCAAGTACTTAACAGTCTACTGTTCTCTGTTATTGAAAGGTACCAGGAGTCTACAAACTGATAGATAAAATAAGCTCTTTCAGACACAGCTCTTTGGTTTTGGCCTCTTCTACATGATAGTCACTTAGTTCCTGTCTCCTCTAATTCATTCCCAAAGAGAGAATAACTGACTTTTATTCCACACCCCATCCAGGCATCGTCTCCAGAATCTTACCACGCATCTTACCAGGCATCTCCTAGGCTTTTGAACCCTTCTGCCTTTGTGGCCCCCTGCTCATAAATAAATAAATAAATAAAAATTATATTTTTCAAATAAGTTGGTAAAAAGGCAAATGTGTATTCACCATTGTGATTGACCTAGAAGTTGGTTTTTCTTCCAATTTTAAAGTAAATTAAAACACTAGAATAGCCATCATATTGTAAAATTAATATTTATTAATTGAATCAATGGACAAATGACTTTTTCTTTGTTTGACTTATGTTACTATTCATTTTCAGATTTTCTCTTTCTCTCTGTCTCCTCTTTTCCATCTTCCTTTTAGATATAGCTTTGGTTTCCTTCTCAAATTCCAGCTGCTGTTGCCAGAGATAATAAGGTTATCTCCCCCCTACCATCTTCCTAACTTATATAAAATCAAATCATCAACAAAACCCCCTCTCCTTAATAGCATCATCATGATCATCATTATGGCATCTCCCTAATGCCAATATTTAAGATTTTTACACATTTACACATGGTAAGGTATTTATCATCTTTTTAGTTTCCCATGCTTAATAACTAAAAGTCAAATTCAACTTCACTTTCTACCAGACACAATCTTTGCCCCAAGATGTCACTTCTGCCCTAACAATTTCAAGATGCATTGACCTAATCTCACATCTCCATCCATGCCACAACTTTCAGCAGGCTGGCTGAAATGGGCACACTAGCCTCCCAACCAGTCTCTAGGTTTCTTGTCTTTCCCTCCCCATTGCAGTAATAACACTTCCTTTTAGAAAATCCCCTTGATTAAAATACTCGGTCTCTGTCCATTACATACAAAGTAAATTCCAAACGCTTGAATTGGATTTCAATGCTTTAGCACCAACTTAAATGTCTACCTTAATTTCCACGCTTCTACAGAGCCCCTAGCCAGCCATAACTTGCTATTTGATAGTTCCTTAAGTGGGTATATAATTTTCCCCATTCTTTGTTGGAACTGTTTGTTTGATCCTTCTGTGTAGATGTGCATCTGAAATCTTCATGAAGCAGGGAGCACAAGTAGGCAGCAATTAGATCTCAAACAGCAATAGTCTTCTCCCAATACAACAGATTCTACACGGAGAAGGAAACCAGTAAATGTTCACTCATTTGAAGTTAAAACGAGCAGAAGGAAAAATAAAGACACAGAGCATTAGCTTTGTGCCATTTTAAGTCAAAAGATGACAATTTGAACTTTTTGAAAAGAGTAAAAGCAATAACCAAACAGTGATAGTCAATTCAGGTAAATCTACTTAGAGCAATATAATTCTTAGCTATAGAACCATTTGTCATGACAAACTCAGGCAAAGCCAATTTCAACCTGGATGAATATTTCCATTTCAGAGTTTTAATCTAATCAACTAGAATAAATTAATCAAAAACATCTGCCTTGTCTCAAGAAATGCCTTGATCGCTAAACCAGCTTTAATGAGAAAAGCAGCTAATTAAATTATCCCTCTAATACAAGACAAGGAAAGGTTAGAGTACAGAAGAAATAATGAGGTTCATGTAAAAAAAAAAACAGATATTGTGCAATGATTATCTAAATACTTAGAGATGGTTTTTATAACAAATGCTATGATGGTCCTTTTTATTTTGTTGTTAAACTAGAATTTTTCTTTTCAAAATACAAGTGTCTTGTGGAAATTTTGACTAGCACAAGAACATAAATACAATAATAATCCCACTATTCAGAAAAAATAACTTTTCATTTGTATTGTTCATTTTTAAATGTACAGATATATAACCTAAGGTGCTATTCATTCATATGTTTATATTTAGATATTAAGTATACTTAGGAAATTTTAAATTTATAGTTTAAAACTTCCATTTAGATTGGAAACTGGAGTATTCAACTTTTTCTAAAAATTGTTTTCTTTTTTTTAACATCTAATTTGAAAAACCAAGATACCACTTCTTAAATTTTACTTGTTTGGCAATTTATTCAAATATACTTTCTGTCTACTACTCTATAATTTTGTGTTTTATGTAAGTGCATTGTTAAACAGAAAGAAATATTCCCCTGCATCATTTGCTTTTTTCTTTAAAATAGTATGCTTTTTCCTTTCAGAATCACCTTATACCCATGCTCATATTCCATCAATTTTTTTTTAGAATTTCATACAATTTGCATCAAATACACTGACCAGAACTGATTCAGAGTAACATTTTACAATATAAAGTTGTCTGTCTATTCATTCTTTCAAATTTTATGTTTGCTAATAATTTTTTCCCTCTAACTGTGAAACACTTTTTTTTTCACAAATGTCTTCTTTTTTGTTAAGTTAATCCACATATATTTGATAATTTTCCAACTTTTGGGATGGGAATTATTTTCTTTCATCCATTATTTCAGGCACTTGCTTACTTTCCAAAAAAACTTAAACAAATTGCAAAAAATAATTGACAAAAATAAAATTCTGACATGATTAAATAACTCAAAATTAAGCTGTCAGCATATATTGCCAAAACTCAGTCTATCCATTTTTTTTTCTCCACATAGTTATCTGATTTTATGAAGGATCCCCTCCTATCTGGTCTTGAGGTTCCCTTCAGTCTTGCTTCCATTTAGGGTACGTTTCCCATCATTTTCCTGACACTTTATTCAAGTTGAGCTCCATATTCAGTTCCACTGTGATCCCTGTTTACTGCCAAATATTTCCCCAGACCTTATTTCATCTTCTCCTACTAACAGCTCTGTGAAGTTAGAAACACTTTTATCACTCTGGGGAGATACCACCTATGCTTCAGGAGGCATATCAGGGTCAGATCTCTCTCCTAATAAGGAGACAATTTGGCAACTATATCCATAGCTTTAAAAAAATGAGCAGAAAGCATAAAGTGTATCATGAATTTTTGATGGAGTTAAGCTTGGGTTTATTCAGGTTATTTACTCCACTAAAAAACTTGGGAATCAGAGTGTTCAAACAAAATTTGTGTTCTCATGTAAATAAGTAGCATAAATTCTGCCACTGAAAAGCAGCACATAAAAAGGAGTTCTTTTAGTCAATTCTGAACAATTGTTATTCTGTTCCCAATTATACTATTTGTTTATTGAATAAATAAACATTAAAGTCTGTTGGTCTTAGTCAGAACTGTTCTTACATTTGTAAGTGGCAAATTATATTGGCATATTCTCTTTCTTTTCCAAAACTAATTGCTGAGTGAATGCGATTTGAATATATTTCTTAAATACGGTTTTATGTATATTACATTTTAATGAGAATCATTAGAGCCTGACCTTTAAGGACTGGAAGAACATTATTAGCTTAGAAACAGCAACGCTAAAATGACTTAAATCCAATAACATGTAAGAGAAGAAATTGAGTTAAAGAGATTTTATTTTTCTAGCACTATCCAAGATATTATTAATGAAACTGTGAAGCCCTTTAAAGAAAAAATACTGGGGAACATAGATGTGAATCAACCTATACTTTCAGGGGGCTGGGGATAGCTCTCCAGCTTTAAAATTTCTTTTTAATCTACTCAATCACTAGTACCTGTCATTTCTGTCACTATGAAAAAATTAAAGACCTCTATAAGCCAGATGTTTTCAGTATGTATCTACTAACGAAATCTCAAAATTTAAATCTCATATAACTCTGCTGTTTGGAGAAGAGATAGAGAGAAGAACAAATCATCATGCTAACGTGGGAGATGGACTAGAGCGTGTGGTGAAATTAGACTCTATATCCAAGAGTCATGTCCCTTTTCAGAGCACTAGAAACAGTGTAGGCTGAAGAGATATGATACCAAACAACCAACCCCTGAAAGATTAACACTGAGCTTGAAGTCAGGGTGTAGGGTAAGTGAATTGGTCAGGCCTTTATGCCATTGGCATCTGTGGCTATCAACTACAGCCCTGACCTAACATAAAAGGTGAGTGTGTGGGAGGGTGGCATGTGTGCCTGACTATGCACACCTAAATATAGGAGTGATCTATGTGTTAAGTGGGCACACCTGAGCCTAGAAGCCAAGGCTATAATGGTAGAGTTACTCAGAGATGGCTGGGCTATGGCAGCATGAGTGAAGTCTCTGTGAGGTAGAGACCATGAGAGAACACCAGAGAAAGCCCCAAAACTAAACCTTATGGAGATTCACAGGGGACCCAATTTGCTGTCTCTCTGTTGGCTTTTTTCCCCTGAGTGCCATTAAAAGCTTGTGGAGATGGTGTCAAGGGATTCAAGTTTCTCTTTCAAGCTACTAGAACTAACAGTGAACCTACCTGACCTGGGATGGTTGCAAAACACAGGGGCAGATTCACCTCACACGGGACACACAACACTTCCCTATGAAAAGCTTGAAGTTGATGCTTAGGGTTAGAGGTTCGAAAGGTCTGGGTCACTCATAGTTGATCATTCTCATGCAAACCTGCCATCATTTTTCCTACTCTGCAGGAGTAGGAAATGGATTAAAGTAAAGGAAGAGGGAGGGCCAATGGAACCCAAGAGAGCCTGCCACAACTCCATGGCTTGCCTGGATTCCCATAGGATAAGACTATAAGCCTGACTTTGTGGAGAAGGTGTCTGAGAGCTGGCAGCTGGAGAATTCACATCCAAAGAGATATTTGTCTAGTTAGATGACTGCAGAACTGGGGGAAGTGGAAGGGTAAGAACAAGAAGGGAAGGAAGCCCAATGGGCTATGATGGTGGACTATGGGAGAGTTGGTGCTGGTTGCGGTACTGTGAAAATAACGTGTTGCAGAAATCCAAATATTACCTCAATTAAAAACATGTTAATGGGGTCCTCCCTGGTGACACAATGGGTTAAATCACAGTACTATGAAGCTATCCCCAGTCACTGCAGCATGAGTCCAATCCCTGGCCAGGGAGGTGACCCACATGGCATAGCAGACCTCTCCTGACTCATCTCAGCTCCCCTCAGTGTACCTCTCTAGATCTGCCTGTTCTGCTTCCCACTCTGTCTCTGGTGAATTCTCTCACCCCTGCCCCCCACCTCTGGCCTATACCCCAGTTCTGTAAACATAAATAAACAAATCTTGGAAGAAAAAAAAAAAAAAGAATGTTGCAAGAAGCCCTCGAGGTGGGAGGACTCAGAATATCCAAGTCAGATTTAGGAGTCTGGGACTTAACCCAGTGGGGGACGATGCAGAGAATGGAGCGGCAGGTGGATTTATGCTCCACATGTATTGTAGCTATCACAGTAGGAGAATCACTATGCACAAAGCAGGCACCTTCAAATTCAATGTGCATTCACATTAAGTGTCCTTTCACTTTGGCACAAGTCCTTGGTTTGTTGGTTGTTGTTGTTTTTAATGTAGCCTTTTTAAAAAACACAGTTAATTGTGGTGTATATTGATAAATAATGCAGGAATTATTTTCCCTAGTGTTCAGCTTTAAGAGATTTCAACCTACTTCTTGGTTTTTGAGTTTTGAGACTCTTACGATTTGCCTTCTCATTTCCTACATAGCAGGGGAAAGATCCCGAATATTGAGAAGATAGTAGATAGAAATGTTGACTTTCTAAATGTGAGAAACAGTTGGAAAGTTTTCAAAAATGCTAGTGGAAAGTTTGTCCTGCTCTCGCATCTCATAAACACTTACTCACTATGGTGTGTTACAAGGTGCTTGGAGACTCTTAGAATGTTTGGTTTTTTTCCATTCACACTTCTTTTCCAAGATAGACTAGACCTGATGAGGGTTTAATGGAAAACCAAATTTTCTCCTTCGCCCAAAGTGAAAAAGCACAGTTGAGGGTGAGAAAGCCTGTCCCACAATCCAAGTAAAAATGCAACTTGGTTTTTTGTAAGTATGACAGAAAGCCTCATTTGTCTTTGAGACATTTCTAAATCAGAATTTGAAATAACTCTGTCATACAGGGCTAAAGTGTATCTTTGTACTTTCTGTGAACTAAGTGCTTAGGAAGCAATCTAAATACAAACAAAGGAAATGCTAAAGGCTTAGAACTATTTGAGGGCAATTTAGAAACCACTTTATATGTAAATTTTGTTCCTAAACACAATATACTTATAAATAATCCATTTATTTAAGTATTTGCTTGACATAGGAACTTCTTTCTGCTTTTCAGCATCTTCCCACAGTGTACATAATATATTTCAAAGAAATTGTATATATTTTTTAGTATATTAAAACCCCCAATATTCCCTTATCACACTAATAACTGTCAAACTTCACCCTGCAAAGGCTATGCAGGCAAAGCCACTGAAAGATAAAGTGAGCAAGGGAAATAGTTAGTGTCCTGCTCACCCAAGGGCTCTGCTTCATGCACACACATCAAGGACACAGCAGTCAGAGAAAGGTGTGGAATAGCATCTATGAAAAAATGTAATGCAGGGCCCTCCCTAGTGGCGCAATGAGTTAAAACACAGCACTATGAAGCTATCTGAAGCCACTGCAGCATGAGTTCAATCCCCAGCCAGGGAGGTGACCTACATGGTACGGCAGACCTCTCCTGATCCTCCCACTGCTCCCCTCAGCAGTGTATTTCAGTACATCTGCCTGTTCTGTGCCCTGCTCTGTCTGGTGAATCTTCTCACCCCCTGCACCTCTGGCCTGTACCCCAGTTCTTATTTGCATAAATAAATAAAATCTTTTTCAAAAAATGTAATACAGCCAGATACATAATCTATTCGTGTTGATGAAAATAAATGTTCATATACCCAGTCAATTAGTTTGAACTTGTACTTAAAAGGAAATATAGTAGCTCTCCATGTTGATGACTTATTAATTAAATCATTAAATGCCAGGCCTGGAAGAGACCATGGTGTCTGGTCTTGTCACAGTGTGGTCCCCAGGAAAAGGGGAGTTTCCAGATTCCCTGATCCACCCAAAGGAGGGTGGAGCTGAGCTGGGAGGGGAAGAATCTGAAGACAAGACTGAAGAAGGTAGCAGAATGGAGACCTGAGGGAGGCACATGGAACAGAGAGAGACATGTGAAGAAGCGGCTCTTGTTTCTTGACCCTGGACTGGTTGAAACAGAAGTGGGTGAGAGGCCAGTGGGGGGGGGGGGTTCACTATGGCAGCGTTTATTTTGATTTTGATTTACTCTTTTCCTCCCAGACTTGTGTGACCATTTATAACACTTTTCCATGGCTCCCTGCCTGAAGGTGCTTTCTTTAGATGTGTGGCGGGCTTTCAGGCCTAGCTTTGGGCCAGTTCCTTTAGGGTAGACTTTTACCCACGAGGGG
Organism: Condylura cristata; assembly: GCF_000260355.1. Lineage (NCBI taxonomy): Eukaryota > Metazoa > Chordata > Mammalia > Eulipotyphla > Talpidae > Condylura > Condylura cristata. The sequence goes on along the minus strand of NW_004567110.1, from coordinate 55,673,971 downwards.
ATGGGAACGTCAGGTGTTTGATTTAGAGACTATATTCTTTATCTTTTCTGTATTGCACACTAGTTGTATTAAAGTTCCTTTCCATTAAAGGTCCTATATATTTTGTCTTGTCTCCTTGATGCCCTTCTCTCCGCCTTGAGGGACAACCAATTACAGGTGGTGGATCTATGAAGGACCCACTTCCATGAAGATATGTGCTTTTTCATAACCCGCCAGAAACTGTTACAATTTACTGAATATAATAAATAAATGAATATTACCTTAAACATTGGGATTAAGGATTTCTAGAGGAGGCACCAGCGCTAGATGGAGTTTGATGTAAAGTCAAAGGAGGCAGAGGAAGATAGCGCAGCCTGAAGAGGAGGCAATATAACTACAAGGCATGGATTGAAATGACACAGTCTCGAGTCAAGAAAGCCTGCATTCTCCAGTAGCTGGAAGAGGCAAAGATGGAATTCTCCTCTAGAGCTTCCAGAGGGTATGTGGGCCTGAGGAGACCTTCCTTTTGGGTTTGGCCTTCTGGCCTGCAGAACTATGAAGAAATATAGCCATACTGAAGTAACTTGTTATAGCATCCTAAGAACCACCTAGTGCTGCATTTTGTAGATGAGGTGCCCACCACCAAGGGAGGCCACTGCTCAAGTTACACAATTACTAGTGTCAGAGGCAGAATGCAAGCCAGGCTTCTGCTTCACCTGGAGCATTAAGTGAGCACCAGAAGCCACGCCCTCGCTGCTCAGAACTTCATTCCTCCTGGGCTTTCTATTACTTTCTACAATTGGTCCTTCCCTCCTTTTTGAATCCTATCACATCAAACCATTCAGATTGCCCTCCTTTCTCTGACATCATATTGTCTCTATTTCTTCTTGCTTTTGTCTCTTTGTTTTTATGTCCACTTTAGATGGTTGCTACAGAGCAAGCCCAAAGGGAAATGGGATGGCCTTGTTGTAAGTCCTCATTCCAGCACTTAAAAAAACTGAGAACAAGCCCCAAGGGCAGGAACACATAGAAAGATTAAGAAAAGCTTCACTTACAAGGGAAATGAAGAGAGGGTGAGCACAGAGAGTGAGGACAGGGATATAGAGATTAGATGGGTATTATATCCATGGTAACGTTGCCCAAGCAAGCGCCCAGGGTGCACGCACAAGACAGGCAAAATGGAGTCTCCTTTCTATCAAGCAAGGCTGCTTAACGCCACCCTTTCTTCCCAGCAATCCCCCTACAAGAAGTCAAAGGTTATGGAAGATTTAAGGCATGCTGGGGGTTGTAGTGCTTGGTACTTGGGATCTTTTTGGCAGGTGGGGTTGAGTCCATAAAACATGAGTGGGTGGAGTTCATCCAGGGGATACTGTTCCCTAACACTCTCAGCCTCCTCTTCTACTCTTTTTTTTAGATTTATTTATTCATACAGAACTGGGGTACAGGCCAAAGATGCGGAGGGTGAGAGGATTCACCAGGGACAGAGTGGAGAGCAGAACAGGCAGATCGACGAGGTACACTGCTGAGGGGAGCAGCGGGCGGTCAGGAGAGGTCTCCCACACCATGTGGATCTCCTCAGGGGCAGGCGGGGATCGAACTCATGAGGGAACTCATGTGGAAGTGGCTTAAACTTCTTAGTGCAGTGCTTTAACCTGCTGCACCACCAGGGAAGGCCCAGCCTCCTCTTCTACTCTTACAGCTCTCATTTGATCCCAAGTTTGCAAAGACCTCTTGTCACTCTCAGTGGTATTGTGACAGTTTAACTTCTCTTTTAAGCTACTAACCCATGTTTGTAACTGATTACTGAGTGGCTAATCCTAGCTGAATGATTTGTGTCTTTACTGTCATATGTCAGAAACTGACTCCCAGTTTACTCTCACAAACCCTTCCTTATTCCTTCCCTATTTCAGTTACCTATACCCACCTGAGAATTTTATAATAATCTTACATACCTTAATCATTCTCAGTGTTGACATACATGCTTTTTAGCTTTTCTCACTAACCTCTGTTCAAGCATAAAAAATCTCACTAGCCCTGATCTATAGAATTGAGGACTAGAGAACAAACTAGCCCATATTTCTTTCAATTCTATTTTCTGCATGTCTCTAAAATATAAGGCCTTTATATCAATTTCCTACTTCTGCTGTAATAAACGATCACAAATATGTGCTTGAACAGCACATATTTACTGTTGTACAATTTCATAGTCTTGCCTTAAGTTTGGCATACCTCATTTAGTTAAAACCAATGCATTGTCAGTAATGGGTTCATCTCCCTATGGGAGAAATCATTTCCTTGACTTGTCCAGTTACTACCAACCACCTCTTCACCTTTGCTTTTGACCCCTTTCTCCATCCTCAAAGCCAGCAAGGACATTATATTGAGTCTCATTCTTCCATCTTTCTGGCCCTTTTTACTGCCTCCCTCCTCTTTTTTTAAGGATGCTGTGATTATATAGGGTTCACCTGCTAACCCAGGAAACTCTTCCCATCTTAAAATCTGCCGGTGGGAAAGCTTAATTGCATCTGCAACCTTGATTCCCTTTGGCATATAAGTCAACACACAGGATCTGGGGTTGAGGTCATGGACATCTTTGGGGATCAAGATTCTGCTCATCAGACTCCTCATTTCCAGGTTCACTGTCCCTGTCCTAGTTTCCTGAATTTGATTTTTTTTTTTTAAGCCATTATCTGGGCCCTCCCTGGTGGCTCAAAGGGTTAAAGTGCAGCACTACTAGCTAGCCAAAGCAGCTTCAGCACCAGGTCAATCCCCAGGCAGGGAGCTGACCCACATGGTACAGCGGACATCTCCTGTCTCATCTGCTGCTCCCCTCAGCTGTGTACTTCATCAGTCTGCCTGTTCTGCTCCCCACTCTGTCTCTGGTGAATCCTCTCACAACTCCTGCACCTCTGGCCTATACCCTAGTTCTATATGCACAAATAAATAAATCTTAAAAACAATTAACATAAATAAAACCCATTAACTGGTCTCCCTTCTCCCAGTGTCTCCCTCACCCTCAGTCCACACTACTGCCATCTGTGAAATAGGTGTAATTAGGCCATTGTCCCTCATCCCACCCCACCCCCATTGCCTGCAATCATCCTGGACTGTTTCCTTTCTCTGCCCAGGCTTTTTGGCTTGTGCTTTCACAGGCCCTGATCCTAACACATCTCATACATATGCATGTATTTACTTTCTCAAATATGCAATTTACCCTGTTTAAACTTTTCCCATGTCGATGCCATTACTAGCATAACCATTCCTATTTTCTCATCTGTTTCACAAATATTTTCACCTCAAAGATAGCTGTTATTACTTCGTTCAAATTTACTAGAGGCTCCTCCAAGCTCAGAGGAACTAGTTACTTCACTGTGTATCACTTGTTCTATGTTATTGTGGCTATTTGCTTATCTGTTTATTTTTAAGCTTGACAGTGCATGTGTTTTCTGTCCATTCACCCCTCCATTCTAAACATGTTTTGGGGCTGCTTATCATTTGCTAAAATCAGGAACAATTCCATTGAATGAGATGGCATCCTTGTTTACAAAAACATAGATCTGTGACAAGCTTCATAGTTTTTATCTTAAAATATAAAAAATATATATATTGTTAGCATCACAATAGTCAAGATCAAATTTGCTTTGATAGAGCAAATACTGTGTTTCTCTGAGGGGACTTCAGGGAGGCTGCACAGAACTGTGATATTCAATCTGGCCCCTAAAAATATAAGTCAGAAGCGCTAGATGTAACTGAGACTAAAAGCTATGTCTTTCAACTTTGCATTTCCAGGAACTAGCAGGTGTTTAATCAATAAAATGTTGAGAGGTCAGTAAGCTGGGGCTGGCTCACATTGGAACTAAACCTGGAATGGAATAGCAGTGCAGATGAGAATTTTTCAAAAGATAGGATTCAGAACAATTCAAAACGTGGTCTGCAATTCCATGGTGTGTATGGGAGCAGAAGGTAACTAAAAGCAAAATTCTACCCTCTCCTATGTAGCTTCTGCTCCCTATCTCAGTGGGTGAAGCACTTTAATGGAAAGTGGTTTAATATACGGCAGCACATCACAATTTTAAAGCCACTGAATTAAGGTGAGAACATTGAGAATACAATTTAAGGTGAGATTAATTTCATTAGTGTCTTCAACAAGATGATACTTGAGGTACTCGTGTTCATCTAACAAACTCATTCAACAAATATTTACTGAATATCTTGGAAATTGTTTTAGGCACAGTGGTAAGTAAAAAAAAAAGGGGGGGGCTTTAATCTTAAGAAGTATACCCTTTTTTTATTTTAAAGATTTATTTGTTTATTCATACGGAACTGGGTACAGGCCAGAGATGCAGGAGCAGTGAGAGGATTCACCAGAGGTAGAGTGGGGAGCAGAACAGTCAGAATGATGAAGTACACTGCTGAGGGGAGCAATGGGTGGGAGTTGGTGGGTCAGGACATGTCTGCCCCACCATGTGGGTCAGCTCCGGGGCAGGCGGGGATCGAACTCATGCTGAAGTGGCTCTAGCTTCTTAGTACTGTGCTTTAACCCGCTGCACCACCAGGGAGGGCCAGAAGTATACCTTTTAATGGAAAACCACCGGAAAGAATTTCCTGGGGATAAAATCACCTGGTTTGGCAGAAAGTAAAGGCAGGGGTTCCATGAAGGGTCATGGCATGTACAAAGTCAGCATAGGAAGGGTCCTGGGGGGAAATTCACATAAGGAAAGAGCAGGACAGAGAAGGCAAGAGGGGCTTAGCCCACTGGTCAGTGTGGTCAATGGCAGCGAGTATGGAACAATGTTAAGGGGGATGAGCTTGGGGAAGTGAATGAGGCTGTAGGTTACCAGTCCAGGTGTGTGTGTGGGGGGAGGGGGAGTGAAGGGTTTCCTGGGACCAGGACTTTTGGAAGTAGAACCAGAAAATCAGAGGCAAACTGAGACATGGCCGATGGATGGTAAGATCACAGTAATGCCTTTGAGTTAGAGAGACAATAGCTTAAGGGGTTTCAAATCGATTCAAGTAGATTCAAATTATGATTTCCAAGGAAATGTTATTAATGATATCAGTATTAAATATATTTATAACCATTGCTTGTAGGTCTAGGTGGAGGAAGGCTTAAGAGAAGAGTTTTTTTTTTAAGTAAGGAGGTTTCAGTCTTACAGGTGAAGACAATTTCTGCTTGGACTTTGCTGAAATTGGAGATGGAGAGGGTTTACAAGGTCCAATAGTCATTTTGAAAACAGAAGTAAAAGATATTTCTGGTCACTTACAGGTGGAAATGAGGGCAGTGGGGAGCATTCAGGATGACCTCAGAATTGCCTTTCACTAGGAATAAACACTTCTAAAGGCCCAGCGGTAACTGGAAGGAACACCTCTGAGGCAAAGGTCTCAGACTGTTGCGTATGCACACCTGGCCTCAGGAGTGATGGAACTAAAGAGTTCCATCACTGGGATGGAGGAGAGTGGGATGAAGAGTTCACTGGATTTACCTGTGACCAACCACAAGTACCCAAGTCACCTGGAAACTTTGTCATTATGATGGTTCTTATGAACTGTATCCACATTTTCACCCACATTACAGGGTGAAAACTGAATAAGCAACTTACCCCACTTGGCCTCCTGGATTCAGGTCAACCTGCACAGTGAATCTTGCTTGAGTTAAAATACAAACCCACCAAGGGAGAACACATTACAGAGATCATCAAAGAACTCATTACAGAGAACTCATTACAGACTCTGCTGTAAAATCCTTCTCAGTGCTCAGTTATCTAATCTTAAGGAAGGAGAGGAACAGGATGCAGCTAGAACTCATTTAGCCATGTCTGTGTGAGGTGAAGCCACAGATGAATAACACAACACGTAACTTGATGTGAGTATGTTTTGTGCAAAAATCGTCACTCTTTTGCTTAATTTTCAACCTGAGAATATAGCTGAGTTAAGATTGTGTCACTGTGCATAAAGACAAAGTGGAAGTTTATCCAGAAGTGCAAGCCATCAAAGACTAACCACAGTGCCAAATAAAAACTAGAAAATAAATTCTAACACCTTTCAGGACATCCAGTATTCTAGATGTCAACTCAGATTTCTCTTATCAAAAATTTCTTTTCTTTCCTCTCCTCCCCCCTCCATTTCTTCCTGTATTGTGTGGGAAACCATGGTCATCAGGCTAGATTGGATTGTAATTAAATTAACCAGTAACTCACTCATTCTATGCTACCTCTGTCTTCTGAGCCACCCTTTCCCAGGTTTGTGGGACCATGCACAAATGCAAATTGAGATGTGTTGTTCCCTTAATCCGAGTTTGCCTCAAACTTAATTCTTCAAGTGACTTTTTTAGAAGTTAGAAGGTTCTACTTGGGGGGTTTCAACTACCAGCTGAGGTTTAATACCAGTGAGATCATTTGTTATTTTCAGTTCTAACGTCAACACTTTGAAATTCAACCAAAACCTCAAAACATGGTTTTTCTAGCAGAGTGTAGCTAGCGCAGTGCTCTGCTTCCCCTGTGTGGTGGAGTTTGAGATTTCACTCTAGAAAGCAGGCTTGCAGCCAGAACAATAGGACAGCAAGCCTTGTCAAGAGTTTGTTTCTGTTTTGTTTTGTTTTTTAATAATCCAAATCATGTTCTTTTTTGGAAAAAAAAAAGAGTAAGAAAGCCAACAACTCTTTCATAATAACCTTAGAGGAATTTTCTTCTGAATTCCAAAAGCCAGTGAGTAGCTTTTCGTAACTATAAAAACAGAGAATATTATATAAGATTTCTTTTTGGCTCATACAACACTCAAGAAGACAGTTATAAGTCCATTTATCTCTCCATATCTTCTCTTTTATAAAATAATAGCAGTAATAATTCAAACTTTTTTTTTAAAGATTTATTTATTTATTCATACAGAACTGGGGTACAAGCCAGAGATGCGGTGGGTGAGAGGCTTCACCAGAGACAGAGCAGGGAGCAGAACAGGCAGATCAACGAAGTACACTGCTGAGGGGAGCAGCGGGCAGATCAGGAGAGGTCTGCTGTGCCATGTGGTCACCTCCGGGGCAGGTGGGGATCGAACTCATGGGGAAGTGTCTTAAGCTTCTTAGTGCAGTGCTGTAACCTGCTGTGCCACCAGGGAGGGCCCCAAACTTATTTTTAAAATAAGAAGTAAATTCTTACAGATTTCAAGATATCTTGTATTCTAGATGTCAGTTCGAATGATATATGAATTGTTTCCTTCATGATTCTTCAAGGTAAATTTTTTCTTAAGTGAGATTTTGCTTTAGGACTTTAGAATCAGATTTCTCTTATCAAATGTTTCTTATCTTTCCTGTTCCCTCTTCTCTTCCCACTTCTTTCTGTAATTTTATGGGAAATATATAAATGAAGTAGATATAAAGTGAAGTTCCTACTCATCCAAAATGGTGTATGCAGAAAATTCAGTTTAAGACTCTTAGACATAGTCAGCACCATCCTAGAGCTCCCCCTCTGAAGCCCCCCTGAAGCCGAGGGCAGGCAGCAGAGCTTCTCTCTGATCTAAATATTAGATTGAGATTAGGAGAAAGGGTCCTGGGGAGGGGGGTCCCATCAGAAAGAGCCCATTTACTTACTTATTTATATTTTATGTCATTGTTCATTTTTGTACAATGTTTGATTCCTCAGATCTAGTCCTCATGAAATTACCACCACCAATTCACTCAAACACCATCGCCATAGTCCCTTGTGCTCTTCCCACCCCTGTTTTGATCTCTTTCCTCCATCCCCTGAAGAATGTCTCCGATTTAGATTTGCCTGTTAATTTTGGGATTTTTTTTATTATTATCATTTCTTTCCTGATCCTTAATTTGGTTCACATATATCTCCCCTGTAAGTGAAACAATCCAGTATTTATCTTTTTACTTCTGGTTTATTTCACGGAGTGTAATTCCTTTCAGTTTCATCCATGTTGCTGTGAATGGCATATGTTTATCATTTTTTGATTGCTGAGTAGTATTCCATTGGGTATATACAACACTTCTCCTTGATCCAGTCATCTGTTTTGAGTATATAGTTTATTACCACATCTAACCTATTGTAATTAGTGCTGCAATAATCATTTGGGTTCAGGTGTCCTTTTGAGTTAATGCTTTTGTGTCCTTTGGGTAGATTCCTAGGAGTAAAATTGCTGGATCATATAATAGCTCCATTTTTAGTCATTTTAGGAACCTCCACATAGCTTTCTATAGTGGTTCGAACAGTTTGTATTCCCACCAGCTGTGTAAGAGTGTTCCCTTTTCTCCAAATCCTCATCAACATTTGTTATTTTGTGCTTCTTTTTTTTTTCCTTAATATGTACCATTCTCACTGGTGTAAAGAGGTATCTCATTGTGGTTTTGATTTTCATTTTGCTGATTATAATTTATTTTGAACATTTTTTTCATGTGCCTATTGGCTATTTACATTACCTCTTTGGAGAAGTCTCTTTTAAATGCTTGAGCCCATTTTTTGACTCGATTATTTATGTTATTTTTGTTGAGTCATATGTGCTCTTTGTAGATCTTTGTAATAGTCCCTTACAGTTACATGGAGTGCAGAATTTTTCTCCCTATCAGTAGGTTGTCTTTGTTTTGGATAATGTCTTTTTGCTGTACAGAGATTTTTAGTTTGATGTAGCCCCAACTATTCATCTTTTTCTTCACTTTCTTTGCTTTGGAAGATGAATCTTTAAAGATGATACTGAAGTATATGTCATGTAGTGTTTCACAAAATGGCAAGTACAGTCACAAAGATATCAATATTAACCCTAAATGTAAGTAGACTAAACTCATCGATAAAAAGAGAGAGTAACAGCCTGCATTAAAAACAAAACCCAACCTTTGCTGTCTCCAGGAAACACATTTAACTATAAAAGATAAACATAGACTTAAATTAAGATTGGAAAACAATCTTACAAACAAATGGACACCCCCCCCAAAAAAAAAAAACAAAAACCAGGGGGCAAGAACAGCTATACTTATATCAGATAAAATAAACTTCAAACTAAAAAAGGTAAAAAGAGACATTGATGGACAATACATTATCATTAAAAGGACAATACATCAGAAAGACATAATAACTCATAAACATATATTCACCAAATGAAGGTGCACCAAAATATAGCAGACAATTATCACCTCTGAAACCAGACATTAGAGAAAATACACATGCAGTAGGAGACTTCAACACACCACTATCACCAATTCACCAATGAACAGATCACAAGACAAAAATTAAACAAGGACACTAGAGCCCTAAATAATGACCTAGACCTCATGGGCTACAGTGTTTGTACACACACAGACACACACATTATATATATAGTGTCTATAGGACACTGCACCCCAAAATATACAAGTACATATTTTTCTCCAGTGCACATGGATCATTCTCCAGAATTGATCACCTATTAGGCCATAAGACAGGTATCAACATCTACATGAAAATTTACCAGCTACCTTCTCTGATCATAAAGGTATCAAACAGTTACAGGCAGGAAGAAAGGGACACTCTTAAGCCCCTAAACCTGCCTGCTCTAAATACTTTCTGCCACCTGCCACATCAAGACAAGACATAAGAGCTTTAATGGAAAGGAACTTTAATACAATGAGTATACAATACAGAAAAGACAAAAAATATAATTTCTAAATTACATACCTAATTTATCCACCCCCTTGTGGGTAAAAGTCCACCCAAAAGGGATTGGTCCAAAGCAAGACCCGAAAGCCTGCCACAAGCCTAAAGCATCTTCTGGCCAGTACCCATAGAAAAGGGTAAGATATGGCCACACAAGTTTGGGAGGAAAAGAGAAAAATCAAAATCAAAATGAATGCTTCCATAGTGAAACTCCCCATGGGTCTCTCACCCACATCTGTTTCAACCAATCTAGGGCCAAAACGCAAACACAGTTTATTCATATGTCTCTCTCTGTTTCATGTGGCTTCCTCAGGTCTCCTTCTGGCTCTCCATCCTGCTCCCTTCTTCAGATTCCTTCTCTTCTCTACTCAGCTCCACCCTCTTTCTGGGTGGAGCAGGGAACTTGGAACCAAAACTAGAAATAAACCATGAAAATAAAGCAAGGAACACTCCCACTTCATTGAGATTGAAACCTATACCACTGGAAGACCATTTGAGCAATGAAGAGATCAAAGAAGACTATGCAACTTCTGTCAACTGAAAAATTCCAGATAGAAGGGAAAACTCTGAAAAATCAGAATTTCCATTGCTAACTTACGTTACGACCTTCCTTTTTTGTGTAATCATAATATCAAAAATATTCTGAGCAACCATCAGTTTGCAACTGGATTGTCTTAGCTTCATAAATTGGCTACCTGGCTGGGTCAAAGTACAAGCCACAAGGGCTGGAAATTCCTCTGTCTCCAGAGACCAAAGCTCCAGGAGAGATAAGACCCCCAGAGCATCAAGACTCCTGGGAAGCTTCCTCAGTCTTTTGAAACAAAAAGCAAGCTTCAGCTAAAACTCCAAGGGCATAAGGACTCATGACAATTTCCTAACATTATTGACACAGGTTTTGCTTAATGCATGACTATGTGACTTCCTCTTAGTGTACCCTTTTCTCATACAATCACTAACTACTCTCTGATAGTCTTAACTAAATTTTCCCTAAAATAAACATTAATTACTCTCTCCTACGGTTATTTAGCCATCCGCTTCTCTTTAGACAATCACTGGTGACTCTATAACACAATCTATTCCTTCCCTAAGACCCCTAACAATCCTTTGCTAACAGCTCATCCTTTCCCAGATCCCTTATCCTTTGAATCATAGTTCAACATCCATAAAAGTTATCATAAATCAAGTTTTCCTTACAGTGTCAGGAAGAGGATGCATTATTCCCCTCTTCCTTAAGAACTTTTATGGTAATTTCTTATTAACTTACCTTATGCATTATTGTAATCAACTACTTGTAATTAATTAAACAAGCTACACAGTATAAATAAAGACCTGCTAAAAAGATGGGTGGGAAGACTAACACCCAACTCCGACTCCCATGTCTTCCTCACTCCTGCTCCTCCCTCCCCCCTTTTTGGAATCTTCACATGACAACAGCCAACGTAGATCCCACCTTTAAAGACCCTGCCCTGATGCCCTACAGTTTGTTGAGGCTGGTCCCCAACAGAAGACATTAAAAAATAACTTTGGGAAGAATGGTAATGAGGACACAACTCTCCAGAACATGTGAAGCACAGTGAAAGTATATCAGGGTGGTCCCCTGGAAAAAGGGAAGTTCCAGGTTCCCTGGCCCCCAGAGGTAGGGTGGAGCTGAGTAGAGAAAAGAAGAGAAGGAATCTGAGGAAGAAGGAAGCAGGGTGGAGAGCCAGAAGGAGACCTGAGGAAGCCACTTGGAGCAGCAATCATGTGATGAAGAAACTGTGTATGTTTCTTTGCTTTGGACTGGTTGAAAGAGATGTGGGTGAGAGATCTGTGGGGAGGCTGACCTTGGCAGTGTTTATATTGATTTTGATTGTGCTCTTTTCCTCCTAGACTTGTCTGGCCACTTCTGGCCATTTTCCATGGGTCCCAGCCAGAAGGTGCTTTAGGCTTGTGGCAGGCTTTCAGGCCTTGCTTTGGACCAGTCCCTTTTGGGTTGACTTTTGCCCACAAGGGGGTGGATATCTTCAGGTGTTTGATTTTGAAATTATATTCTTTGTCTTCCATGTTGTATACTCACTGTATTAAAGTCCCTTTGCATTAAAGTCTTACATGTTTTGTCTTGATGTGGTGGATGGCAGAACCTATTTAGAGCAGGCAAGTTTAGGGGTCCAATGGTGCCCCTCTCCCTGCTCTGTAATAAAAGTATTAAGAGGAAATTATATAGCAATACAGTCTCACAGCATGAAATAAGAGAGAAACAACCTAATCCTTCATCTCAAAGTAAAAGAACAACAACAACAACAGTCAGTAGAAGAAAGGAAATAATAAAAATCAAAGGAGAAATAAACAAAACAGAAATAAAAAAAAATCCAAAAGATCAACCAAACCAAAAGTTGGTTTTTTGAAAAAATAAAATAGACAAACTTCTAGCCAGTTTCATAGAGGAAAAAAATCACACAAATAAATAGGATCATAAATGTTCCTATGTTGAGCAGTCCCCACATTGATAAAGGAACAGTCATGGAGTAGGCTACATAATGCAGGATGCTGCTCAAGAGAAAGATCCTGGCCTTTTTATTGATAAACAGCATTAGTCACATGAGGAAGTAGAAAAGGGAAGGGGCAAGTAGAAGGAGGAGGGGAAAGGTGGGACTGTATTACTCAACTGCTGACAGCTTGGTATGTAGATCCAACCCTTATTCCCCAGTCAGGTTTTCAACCTTATCAATAAAGAATTCCACTGGTCAGCTTCTGGGGTCCTTCATTATACATCAGTCAATGGCCCCCCGGGCGTTCCCAGTCATACCTCATGATGCATAAGTCAGGAGTAAGTTTATGCATCCATCATCAGCCCCCTGGGCCTTCCCGGTCATACCTCTTGATCACACCCTTCCCAGAGTGATCCAGCTGTAGGCTCTTAATTGATTGGAAAGTCACCTTGCAGTGCTGGGCTCCTATGAGCCAGCATTTCTGACCTTACATTAGGAATACAGAACTAGAGGTAACAAAATGAAGGCTGGATAGGCTGCTTAGGATTGGCAGACCCACAAAACATAAAAGGAGAAATTACAGCAGACTTCAGCAGAAATCAAAAGAGTAATCAGAGATTACTATGAACATTTATATGAAAGAATTTTAACAATCTAGAAGAGATACCCCATTTTTTTGAGCTTCACTTGTCTGAGTTCACCTTCTGGACCCCCAGACCCTGGGAGGTGCAGGAAATAAAGCTGCCCAGCTCCGCCCCAGGACTTCCAGCTTCTGCTTTTAACAAGATCCCCACGGGATTCACCTGACTTTAATATTTGAGAAACACTGCTGAACCAACCAAGATCCACCACGTAGAAAAGAGGTGTTGTGTTTAGAGAAAACAAGTGTGATTTAAGTGTGAGCCACAAGCTAATAGTGACAAAGTTGGGCATGCAAGTGACAGGTGGTAGTTTGTTGTTGGTTCCTCAGAGACAATGCGGTAACATCCAAAGGGAGTAAGAACAGAGATTTGTTTATTTATTGATGTCTGTTAATATTCCTGAGCTATCCCAAATAGTTCAACCTCTGCAAGTCATTGCAAGACCAGCAGTGGGAGCATTGCCACAATGGTAATATTCTTATTGACAAACCCTAATGAACCCTTACTATTCTAAGCCCTACACTGAGGACTTTTGAACATCTCTTAATGGGACACTAACATCATCCAAGCTAGTGAAGGAAGTATAGCAAGATGAGTATAGCTCCCAATTCAAGTGGAAAAAGCAGGATTTGAATTGAAATTCATATCTAACTGGGCTGAGGCAAATTTGTGCCAAAATATGCATTCAGTTAAAGCAACAATTCTCAAACCTCAATGTCTGGAATTGTAACTGGGTGGTCCCTAGGAGAAGGGAAGTTCCAGGTTCCCTGCCCCACCCAGAAGGAGGGTGGAACTGAGCAGAGAAAAAGGAGAGAG
>NW_004567110.1:55622789-55659929 GCF_000260355.1 Condylura cristata | reverse complement strand
TGTGAATATAGATTCCTGGGCCCCCAAGCTAACCTTCAGACTGTGTTGTCTATTGTAGGTCTGTCACAGGGCAATCAATCCCCAGGGAAAGGGGAGGTTCCAGGTTCCTGACCCCACCCAATAGAGGGTGGAGCAGAGTAGTGAGGAGAAGCTGGAGAAGACTGAGAGGGAGGAAGGAGATGAAGAAGAGGCATGGAGGAAGCCCATGGAGCAGAGAGACATGTAATGTGGCCACACTTAGCTTATCAGCCCTCGACTTGCAGCAGGGACTTGAGGAACATGGAAGGAGACTTGTTGGGACTCCATCAAGAAGGGAAGCAGGAGCCCAGCTCCTTACTTCCCTCCCTGCCAGCCTCCCAGCCTGCCCCAAGCATGCTGACGTGATAGTCAGCATGAGTGAGCAGGGTAGGATGCAGAGGCAGAGAGGACCCTGCAAGTGGCCTCTGCAAAGACAATGCTGGTGGCACCACGGCAGCACAGGAGGTGGCCAGGTGCTTGTCCAGGTACTTCGGGACAAGCTGACCCTGTGGGAGCCCCGGAAACATGGTCTGGACGAGAAAAACCACACAGACCAGCCCACCACCTGTGGGGCAGCAGACATGTCAAGACAAAAAGAGGACACCTGTCCATCATTGAGTTCACCCAGTGGTTCCACAAAGAGGAAACTGGTAGACTTGGACAAACAATTCCACCAGAAAGTGAGGGGACCTTGGCAGTTTGGTTATAACTGTGGAACTGAGCATGGATGGGATCAGTTCCACACCCAGTTACCACACCCCAGAAGATGAAAATGAAGGGGTGGCCAATAGGTTTCAGTGTAGGGTAAATGATGTGATTAGGATTTTACCTCCTTGGCCTCTGTGACTATCACTGGTGGCCTTGAAAGCAGGAGGCGCTTGGAAGTGTGGGCTTGGGGCAGGTGTACCTGATGGTAGACACCTGAAGCATGGTGTGGACGTGCAGAATTGGGCACACTTGAGCCTGGGGGGTGCAATCTAAGGGTGTTGTTACAGAGAACAGCTATGGCAAAACGGTTACCAGAAGATGAGTGTACTTCATCATTCTGACTGTTCTGCTCCCTGCTCTGTCTCTGGTGAATCCTCTCACCATCCATGCACCTCTGGCCTATACCTCAGTTCTGTATGAATAAATAAACAAATCTTAAAAAAAAAATAGTAACTTAGATAAGGCAGAAAGTTGATGCCAAGGTCAGGAAGTCCTGAGTAGTTAAGTAGCTGAAAAGGATGCTAAAGAAAACAGGGAGCCTCCTCAAATCACCTGTGTGTGATGCCCTGTTCATTCCTGACCAAGGGTGAGAAGACGAGGAAACGTCCTGGGGGACAGGTGGAGAACGTGGCTTGTGGTCACCATAGCTGAAGGGGGAGAGGCCATGTGTGGAACTTGTATCCTGACCCGTGAGCCTGTGAAAGGGTTGGCCTGAGTGCAGGGGCCTGCTGCTACATTGGCAGCTATTCAGGCCTAGTATCAGAGTGACAGCTGTCAGAATACCCCTGAGGACTGAGTGATTACCCCCAAAGGAGTATAAAGTGTATGTGTCACTGATCCCAGAGTATACCCTGGGGGTGGATATACCATGGCTTGTGGTGTAGAACACAGCCAGAAAAGGCCAGGAAGTCTGAAGTTTCCTGGTATGTGACAGTGGACTACAGTTGGTTGAATTAAGTGGTCTTTTCCTGGCACGTAGTAATGTCAACAGTGGCCAACTTGTTTGTTAGTGCCAATAACATTTCTGTCTTTTCACCCTTGGTTGGTGGCCTAACACTTTAGTGGACTGGGCCGAATTGTATTCAGTTTCATGCTGTTACAATCTGTATTACATTTGTGAGTTATGTCTACAAGGGATACTTGGGGAAGGATGTCATGTAGATTGTAAGGCAAAAAAAGAAAAAAAAATCCCAATGGGGTAGAGTGTAGGGAAAATGAAGTCATCAGGCTTTTTGTGCTTCCTCCCACTGCTAGCATGGGTGCTGGGACCAAGAGGCATGAGTGTGGGGCTTGAACACCTGTGATTGTGGACACCTGGGCCCAGAGATCACAGGTGTGTGCATGTGCAAATGGTCACCTGTGTCTAGAAGAGAGGGCTAAGGCAGTGGTGGCGGCATTCAAGGTCAGACTTGGCAACATAACTCAAGACAGAACTGGAATAAGAATGAAGCCAGAGAAAGTGCAGAGATTCTTGGGGGCTGGAAGTCTCCATTGCACACTACGCAGCTCCACTGCCCAGCCAGCGCTTGCTCCCTGGCACTCCAGCCTCCCTGCCTTGTGTGCTTCTGTGCCTGGTTCCCTGAAGAAGCACTATCTGTCTGCCCAAACTGACAGTGAACCTGCCCTGGACGTGCTGGCACACAGAGACACTTGAAACAGACGTGGGTGAGAGACCCATGGGGAGGTTAAGAGTGGCAGATTTATCTTGACTTTGATTTTGCACGTTTCCTTCCAGGCTTATCTGGTGACTTCTGCCCCTCTCCTATGGGTTTCCACCAGGAGGTGCCTTAGACTTGTGGCAAATTTTTGGTTCTCAACAGTCCTGCTTTGGGCCAACACTGTTCATCGGGGCATTTACCTATGAAGGGAGGGGTAAATTTGGGTGTTTGGTTTGTAAATATATTCTCCCCTTCTCTCTATTGTACATTGCTTATATTTAAGTTTTCTTTCTATCAAAGGTCTTATGCACTAGAGTATGTTTTGTCTTGATAAGGCAAAAACCATTTAGAAGGGGCAGGCTTGGGGGTCCTGGGATGCCCCTCATCCTGCCCTGTAACAGATCTATAAATCTGCCTCAAACTGCTATCTGATTCTGAGATAAGAATAAATCTCAAAGAAACATTCCCTAGTAACTGTGGAGAATATCTCTTTTATAGATTGAATTTATAGGCACAAAATTCTACATACACAATGCTGGAAAATGAGTTTGCTCACAACAGCTACAGTCTTCTACAGCCCAGCTCTAAGCACACTTCCTGCCTAAGGCACAGAAATCTATGGGGTGGTTCCAAGTTTTGGTGAGGAACTTGGTAAGTAGGCTGGCATATCTGAGGATTTAATGATACTACAGGATTTGCTGTGACCTATTAATAGATTCATTAAAATCTGCAGGATTTTCTTTTATAGAAAAGTCACTACAATTTTTTAATGGTCAACTTCTCAGTTAAAATTAATTTTTCCAAATTGTTTATATTACTTGCATTAACAATACACCAAATTATGGCTTTAATAAATTGTTTATTTCAAAGCATTTAGACATTAATGAAAACTTCAAATTCCAAGTTCAAATATGCAAGATACTTTTAAATACTTTTAACCCCTTAAAATCTCATAACTTAAAAAAAAGAACTATTTAGTAAAAATGAAAACAATGAACAACTATAAACCAGAGACATTGTACAGGGGTGGAAGGAAGAACGGTACTGGAACTGGGGTGGGAAGAGTGCACTGGACTGTGGTGATGGCACATGGATGAATTGGTGGTGGGAAGCCCATGGGGATTACAACTGAGATGAAAAAATATGCAAAATGAAGGATGATGTAACAATAAATAAATAAAAATTTAAAAAAGAAAGAAAAAAACCTCAACTCTTTAGTTGCACTAAAAATGCTACTACCATGCATTTAAAATTATTTTTTCATAGTTTATATTTCATTCTTATCTTTATTCCATTTCTTGCTATTGACATAAAGCAAGTTGCATTATCTCCCACCAAGATTCTTGTGCAGAAGTCCTAATTCCCAGTAGCTCATGATGTGACCTTATTTGGAAATAAAGTTATAGCTGGTAACTGGTTAAGATGAGGTTATATTGAACTAATGTGGGTCCCTAATCCAGTATGTCTGATGCCAGACACAGATGAAAACACCAAGTGAAGATGAAGGCAGAGATCAGGGTGATGTTTCTACAAGCCAAGGAATGGCATGATGGCCAACGGCAACAGAACTAGAGAGAGGCTTGGAACAGTTCCTACCTCAGAAGGACCCACCACTGATACTTTGATCTTGATCTGCTGGTCTTCATGACTATGTGATTAGACATTTCAGCTATGGAAAACAACTACTGAATGATATTTTATAACAACACCCCAAACAAACAAATGCAGGTGAAATTTATTGCCTTTAACTAGGGGAGTCAAGATGGAGGCTAAGACAAGTAGGACTATGGGTGTAGATGAGCATTCAATGACTGAGCCTGTAGATGGCAACAAAATATTAATTTCTAAGCAACAGAAGATAACAGGTATTTCATCTACAAGAGAGGAAACTCAACTTTATGACCCTAGAAGCATGCTGATGCAGAAATAAAAGATTAAAGAAATTCACAACCAGGACTTTAAAGTTGCCTTTGCACTTGCTCATTATAATAGAGAAATCTTACAATAAACTATTCTATTACTAATCACTTCTAAGTTAGGATTTTGAAAGAATGGAAAACTTTTTGAATGTTTAACTCCTTCATAACTTCAAAGGCTATTTTTCTTCATCCCTTTGAATTCATGTGGTTGGCTCTTACAAAGAATATTATCTCTGTTCCCACCGTGCTTTACCATGGACATGAATTCTCCCAAACGGGGTGTTCATATCAACTCCAGGAAATTTCTGCTCTAGCCTGCTACCTATGACCACAGATCCCTTTTTAGCTCACACTTTGCTTTTTATATTAAAAATTGCCTGAATTATTAGATAAGAGAAACATGAGATCAAGAGCATTTTGTTTTTATATAGCCTTATTCTTTCCTTATAGTTAATCTGAGAATTTCATGGCCATAATATTGCCAACTATGAGCCATGGGCTTATTCTAAGAGATAGACTGGTTCAGCACAACTAAAGCTTTGATTTATTTGATTTATTTGAAGCTACATGTTTCTTCTCTCCCCTTCCTGCCAACCAATGCTGTCAGACTGACAGTCCCCCGACTGACTGAGAGCCTCATGCTCTCCTCTAACCGGTGTGGGGCCAAAACCTCATGCCAACACTAGGTAGGTGTAGAAAATCCTGAGATCTCGGCCCCTAGGAACTCAGCACATATTACATTCAATCTAAAGTTCACTGTTTCTACTTGAATTGTGTCTGCCCACCTACCTCCATGCAGGTTCCTGTATGCTGTAGGAGGCACTACCATCTACTTTTTAGATTATAGGATCTTTAGTTGATTCTTGGGAATATACAGAAATAGGAAGATGAGGTAATTTGGTAAGGATATGAACATTTAAACAAGCATGAAATCCAATCTACAAATGAACTGCCCCTCCCAATGTGGCATATCACAGAAGAGCAAGGTATGGAGATGTAACCTCTTTGACCTTAGGCAACCTGTGGAGGCAAAGTTGGGATGCTGGTGAGAGCTGGACTTCTAATCAGGAAAGAACTAATGACAAACCGAGGAGACAATGGCTGACAGCCACTCTTGACAAATGGGTACCAACTAGAGAGAGTGGGTTAGAGTCCCTCACCTCAGCCTCCCAGATAAACCCTTTTTGGTTTCATGCTATTTTTCCTCTTCCTAACTTTCTACCTTTCTTAGTAAACACCATCCCACCTCTGGGACATAGAGTATAGGACATGCAAGATTTAAGTCCAACCAAATAGAACCTAGTCCATTCCAGCATTTTTCTGTAAATTAAGGTTGAGGCATGGACTGTATGTGGGTCTGCTGGGAAAATGTGCCTCTGGGTTGCTGAGAGCCATGTTGCCCACCTTGTGAGGAGAGGCAGACTAGAGAAGGGGAGAATGAGGACAACAGTCGGACAATAACACCAAGGCAGATAGAGAGACAAGAAAGAAGATGATCCATCATTTAAACAGTGATTCTCATTCCTAACTTCATCTTCCTCAGGTATTTGAACCAGTGACTTATTTTCTGCTTTGGTTCCTTTGAGTTAATTTCTTTTTCTAGAGAGCAGAAATATCCTGCCCAACAAATACAATATGGGGCAAAAGTCTTAGCTTCAAATAAACATAAATGAAGACTTGCATGGGGATGTGTGCAACCTTCACAATTGTGTGACAGTTTGAAGATTCTTCTCTATTGTGACTCATCTCATTCTCATAACATCCGTATGGTTGTGTAGCTCACCCAAGACCACACAGCTAATAAAGGACAGAGTATTCGAAGGCAGGCAGGAGTCCCCTAGGACAACTTCCATATCCAATACTCTGAAGAGGTTCCTGTCTCTGACACCCCTCAATAAATAATTATTCTTCAACTAGGGAATTAGACATGGGCCACAGGCTTAGCAGGTCACCTGTCAGACTCTCAGGGCCCTGGGCTGTGGTGACCTGTCACTACTGAAAATTCAGCTTTTAGGATGAGTGGCAATAACATTTTATTGTCGAACAAATTTATGATTCTAACTATTTCCCTGTTTCCTCTTGTTGAGATATTTAATACACTGAGGATTCCAAGGTGTACTTGGCTTGCGATTCAAAACATTTGTTTGACACCCTAAAGAATGTCTTATCACGTCAACAGAAAATGAAGCATATGTCCCAGATACTTCCTGTCTCAACGACTACCAACAAATGATTTAGGGAAAAACGACGTCCACTTTTTAAAGTATTTTCTATGACAGAGTTTCTTTGAAAAATTCAGTCTGGTTTTCTGCCAATGGGAGATCAGATATAATCAAACATCTTAATCCAGTTAGAGAACTAAATTAACCAAAAACACACACACAAAAAACTTTCACAGAAGTTTATTTGCATTCCTACTGTGAAATAAGATCTGACCCAGTACAGATCTGGGAAGAGATCCTACCAGAGCTGAGGAAATCTTGCTTCATGATCAGCAATCTGATTTGGGGAAGAGACCATTCTGCTCTCTGTCCAACAAGATGGAATCCTTCCTCTCCTGATGTTCTCACATAAACCTCTGAAGCACAATTGGTTAACACACCGCTCAGAGTACAGCTCTGGACAGTCAGTGGAGGCTGTGTGAGGCATGGACTGTGTCAGCAACTTCACTGTGAGACTTGGTTTTCCACCATTTGC
Source organism: Condylura cristata (assembly GCF_000260355.1). NCBI lineage: Eukaryota > Metazoa > Chordata > Mammalia > Eulipotyphla > Talpidae > Condylura > Condylura cristata. The sequence goes on along the minus strand of NW_004567110.1, from coordinate 55,652,929 downwards.
TCTAAGCTTCAAACTGACATCTCTGAAATATCAAGTGGTTCTTAGCACTGTCAGGGACAAACCTCTTTGAGGAAAACTTGAACCCATATTATAGGCCTTGAAAATCCTGAAATGATACTTCTGATATGAGTCACCCAAAGGAATTTCAAAAGGAAGGAAGAAATTTATTAATCAGCTGAGTCATTTATAAATGTTTCTGTGATGGGGGCTTCTTTGGTGACCTATGGGTTAAATCTCAAGAGCTATTACTACCAGGGCCTGAGTGTGATCCCCAGCCAGAGAGCTGAACTACATAGGACAACAGACTTTTCCTGTCTCACCTGCTGCTCCCCTCAACAGTATATTGTATTTCAATAAATTCACCTGTTCTGCTTCCCACTCTGTCTCTGGCGAATCCTCTCACTTTCTGTACTTCTGGCCTACAACCCATTTCTTCTATGCAAAACCAAACAATAATTTAAAAAAAAAGAAACCTAAAAAAGTTATTATAAGAAATGTTCAAAACAGGCAAATATATAGATAAAACATTGGCAATTGCCTAGAACAGAGGGGTGGGTGCTTGAAGAGAAAATGGGAGGGGGAAATACTAATGAGTACAAATTACTGGGTGAAACGGTAACATTTTAAAATTATTGTGATCATGCCTGCTTAATGCTGGGTACACTAAAGCCCACTGAATGATATACTTTAAAAGAATGTTTATAGGGTACATGGATTCTATTTTTGAAAAGTTATAATTTAAAAAAAGATGACTTATGCATTAATTAATTAATTAAGCTGAAGTAGCATAGCATTTTTGCATCTTGGGGGTTATAGGATCTCACCCTTCAGCTATTGTGACCATTGCATTTCCATCATCAAATCAGCCAAGCCCACCACTGGGGTTCATTGTGCTCTTTCTCCCTACTTTGTTCTTCCCCTCCCCTCTCTGGCTTCCTCAACTCTTCCTGAGATTCCTAGGAGTTGGTATTGTTTGGTTTAATTTGACCTTTTGTTTTGTTTCTCCCACTCTTTGTTTTTCCCCTTCTGATTTGTTTCACTTAGTATACTCCTCTTCATTTCCATCCATGTTGTTGCATGCTCCATGGTCCATGTTGTTGTAATAGCTGAACAATATTCCATTGTGCATGTATGCATCTTCCTGAACCAATCCTCCCTTTTTTATGCCCCTAGGTCATTTACATTTGAATATTGCAAATAGTACTACCTTGAATATAATCATATGTATTTCCTTTGGAATCGTGCTTTTGAATTTTTCAGGGCAAATATCTAGAAGTGAACTTCTGTATCATATACAGACCTATTTTCAGTCTTTTAAAAACTTCCACATTGTTCTAAATTTCCATCAATGGTATAAGAGTGTTCCTTTTTCTCCAGAGCTTCACCAGCAATTGTTTCTTTTTTTTTTCTTTTTAAATATGAGCCACCCTCACAGTTGTGAAGTGGTATCTCAATTGTGGTTTTGATTTGCATTTCCCCCTATTGATATATATATATATATAAAATGATGAACATTATATATATCACACTATATATATATATATATATATATATATATCTCATTATATATATCATTATATAGGCACAGATGTGCCTATTGGCCATCTGTGTGTCTTCCTTAGAGAAATGCCTATTTAATTTTTCTGCCCATTTTTTGATGGGGTATTTTCTTTTTGCTGAATTGTATGAACTTTTGTAGATCTTCAATATCAATCCCTTATCAGATGCATGGTGTAAAAATATTTCCCCCCTACATGTGGGTTTGGGTTGTCTCTTTGTTTTGGTTACTGTCTCTTTCCAGGAATACCACTTCTAGGAATTGACCCAAAGAACTCAAAAACACAATTTAAAAGGAAACCTGCACTTCTTTGTTTTTGTAGCACTATATACAATAACCAAGACTTGGAAACATCTGAAAATCACAAAAACAGATTAGTGGGTTAAGAAGTCATGTTTTATATAAACGATGGAATACTATTCAGCTATCAAAAATAAATTCATGTCACTTAGGGAACATGGATAGAGTTGGGAAGGATTATAATGAGTGAAATAAGCCAGGAGAATGGATGATGCCACTTGTATGTGGAATATAGGGGGAAAAAAAGACTAAAAAAAAAGACAAACTCTCAAACCAATTCTTGAAAACTGACAATAGATCTGAGGCATCCAAGAGGGGAGGAGGGGGCAAGAGAGCACAGGACTGTTGGTTTTGATGGTGGGAGGACTTTGATGCACACAACTAAGGGTGTTGAAATATGTCCACATCCATATTGTTGAAATATTCACAAAGATGTAAAGCAATGGTACGTCAATAGTAAAACAACAAAGTTAAACATGGTGCTTAGGTCAATGAGCCCCTAGAGGTTGTAATCCTACTTAAGGAAAACATGCTCTGTTGGTGCTGCCTTTTGATAGAAAAGTGAAACTCCTCACCCAATTTCTCTTGGCTCTCAAAAACAGGCATCAGTGTAAATTGTTCATAAAAGCAAAATAGTAGAATGTGAACTTTCAGAAGCAGGGGGTACGTGCCTTCATGTTGCAGAAATCAGAGGTAGTATTAAGAGATCCAAATCAGCCAAAAGGAGAATGAACATCAGCAAGGTAAAGAGGAGATTCTGTGTCCTTTTTGCCAAAAGGTCAGCTTGTTTTCATTATATTAGTAGAAAGGCAACTTATGTCCTTAGGTGGAAGTGTCACACTGGCAATATTTCTGTGTTCAAGGATTAATAATTAAAGAGATCTATATGGTGCCCAGTTGACAAGGGGTGGACTGTGGTGGCTTTGTAATGTGTCAATATAACTGGAGTTAACTTTGTTTCCCAGAATTCTCTCCCCTGTAGGTTTCTAGCTAGGTGGTCACAAAAGAGAATTTTTTGGTATGATATCTGGAGAGTGGAAGTGAATCAAAAGTGGCTTCATTTTTTATTTTCCGGAGGTTCGGGAAGATGCATTTATAGCTCACACATGGTTCACCGCATTGTTGTGGCACGATCTATAACCAGAATTACAAGTGCTCTCCTCCCCCCCCCGCCCCCAGAAATTTATAATTTGTTTCTGTTCTTTTTTTTTTTTTTTAAAGATTTATCCATACAGAACTGGGGTACAGGCCAGAGATGCAGAGGGTGAGAAGATTCACCAGACAGAGTGGGGAGCAGAACAGGCAGATCGACAAAGCACACTGCTGAGGGGAGCAGCGGCAGGTCAGGAGAGGTCTGCCACGCCATGTGGGTCACCTCCAGGGCAGGCGGGAATTGAACTCATGCAGAAGTGGCTTATGCTTCTTAGTGCTGTGCTTTAATCCACTGCGCCACCAGGGAGGGCCTTGTTTCTGTTCTTTTTATCCTAATAAACTTTCACTTGTATCGACCTCTCTAAGCGAATTCGCCTCTTTGTGCTTACTTCCTGAGAGTTAGTGAAGTTCCTGCTATGGCTTCTTTAGACACCAACCAGTGGTGGTTGAGTGACTAAGAACAAGAACTGCCACCACAGCCAGTGATCAAATCCTGGCTGGGAAACTAGACCTGACAAGCTGAAATTACAGTCATATGATTTTTTTTTTCTAAGTTATTCCCATAATAGGGTCCTGAATTGGCAACTTGAACTCACACACTTCTTAGTTAAGTGACCATATAATTTAAGTATGCATAGTTTTAAAAGAAAAAATTATGCTGAAACTAAAATGATGCTAAAACTTAAAAAGTGTTTATTGATTATGAATGAATGAATGAATGAAACCAATCTGTTTCATTATTATTGATTATAAAAATGTTATTTTAAAATATTATCGATAATATTTTTAAAACTAAAAGTAACATAAAGGTGTTACATTGGTTATGTTAACACCTGAAAATAATCTAACAATATCTATTCTTGATACAATTTTATATTCTTCAAGCAATTTTGTAGCTACATTTCTTTTTAAAATTGCGTTATTTTTCTTTTTAAAGATATATTTATTTATGCATACAGAACTGTGTGCAGGCACGGTGAGAGGATTCACCAGAGACAGTGGGTGAATCCCACTGCTGAGGGGAGCAGAGGGCGGGTCAGTAGAGGTCTGCCATATTATGTGGATCACCTCGGGGGCGGGGATAGAACTCTCATTGAAGCAGCTGGCTTGCTTGCAGTGCTGCGCTTTGACCTGCTGTGCCACGAGAGAGGGCCCTGTTGTTATTTTTTTTATGGGTGTATTTTAAAATCATTGGCACTTTTTGTGGTTGCCGTCATCTAAATGTTTGTCCCCCTTGCTTCACAACCCCAGCCCCTCACCCCCATCCCTATGTTGCATGATACCTAAAGATGATGGTATTATGAGGTGGGGTTTCTTAGAGGTATTTAGGCTATGAGAATAGAGTCTTCACAAATGGAACTAGTTTTCTTATTAGCGAGACTCCACAGAGATTTCTTTACCCTTCCACTGGGTGAAAACACACAAAAAAGCATCATCTGTGAAAACAGGAATAGGGGCCTTGCAAGAATGCAGCAATATTGGCACCTTTGTTTTGGACTTCACAGACCCCAGAACTGGTACATGTTTGTGGTTTATAAGCCACCTGATTTTTGGTATTTTGTTATTGCAACCTGAACAAATTGAGATAGCAGTCCATTGCAAAATTAGCCCTCACCCTTATTTGCATGTCTCCCCCTTCATTCTGATTGTTACACCCTCTGAATCTAGAGTTGCATAAACAACTTGTTTTGATCAACAGAACATTCATTAATGAATGTGACATTAAGCATCAAATTGAAAATACTTGAGCATAAAGCTTGCCTTTTTCCTGCTATTTGAAACTCTATGTTCATCACCACATAAATGAGCCCAGGGTAGACAGCTGGAGAGTATAACTCAGTCACTCCTTTTACCCCAATTAAAAACAGCCTATATCAGAAAACAGCCAACACCAACCAAGCATGTGAGAGATCATTCCAGATCAGACAATCCTCGGCCTATCTCTTGGAAGATTGCAATCACATGAGTCTACCTAACCAGCAGAATAACCGCCCAGCTGATCCCAGTCCAAACCACTAACCCACAAAGTCATGAGCTAAGAATGTTTATTTTAAGTCATTATATTTAGGAATGGGTTATTACATAGCAGAAGTGAATATTCTTTTTTTTTTCTAGAGAAACTGCCTTTTCTAAAGTAAAACCATATATTTAATTGAGGAAATGTTTTTCACTCAGATGCTGAGGTACATGTTCAAGTAAATAGAAGATATTGGTAATTTTCACTGTTCACATTATAAAGAACAAATAATGCAGTCCAAATATTCTTTATGTTCCAAATATTACTGTCTTTTACTACTCATTTACATACTTCTCTTCAACAAATACTTTTATGAGTTAAATGAACAGTCTTCTCAATTAAACAGTCACTTTTTGTAATTGTTATGAATGTCTCTCCAATTATAAAGTCTGAAAAAATTATGTGGATTCTCAGTTGTTTTATATTCCATCCCATCACATAATCTAATTTAATTGAGGAGGTCCAGCAAAAGATTTTTGACCTCAGGATGTTCTAACACATATTTGTAAAATTCCAAAGCTAAATCTTATATACTGTTTGTGCTATCATTGGGTTTCCTTCTCTATTGCTTTCCTATGAATAAAATTAAATATTTTCCTATTTGCGATGATTTGTTTCAATGATTGAAACTTGCAATGATTGATGCTTAAAAAAATTTAAAAGTTCATATTTTTATTTCATTTATTGAATGTTTTCATTAAAAGCTTTCAAATGACTCTGAATAAAAAGAAACCAAAATAGAGATAATTTGATTATGGAAATTGTATACCCCAGTAGTATAACACAGATTGGTTTAGAAATAAGTTTTCAAAGTCTCACTAAGAATAATGTTAAATGTTTCAGTAATTATAAGAATATTATTTTATGGACTTGGAAATAGAACATAATAATTCTTAAAATAATTGTATAATTTAAATGTGATGATAGTGACATAAAACATACCATTTAACAATATTTGCAAAATTATCTTTCTGCCAATGGCAGCATTGTGTTAAGTTTATTATTCCCCTAAGTATGCACGCCAGTGACATTTTGGATTTTAAAAAGTACTGTTTATTTAGATGGGTGGTCATTTGCTCTAAATGAGAGCTAGATCACAGCAGAACAAAACCAATAATTCCTGAAGGAAAAACACGTGGAAGAGGGTGACCCCAGCAAGGAGTAGAATTGGCCAAGCAGGTATCCCGGGCACATGGGTGATACTGAGCCCCAGCACCTTGGTGGATGCTTCAAGAAGCAGAGTGTAACTGACAAGTGCAGTCACACTTTGGTTGTAAATGAAGAAAAACATTTTAAATAAGACCAGGTCTTTGACCCATTTCATTTTTTGAAAATAATTCTAAAGATCCTAATGACTCTTAGAGTAAAGGATAAAAGTAATCCAAGGTTGAACTAGGAAATTCATTGTACCACTATTCATAGTAACCAAAATAAAACCTCTAAGTGTCCCGTCATGTGTACATATACACATCTCTATGTAACATTCAACAAGTATGAGCAGTATTTCAATTAAGTTTTCACAGATACAGAAAGACTAAGGAAGTAATGGGGGTAAAAAAAGAAAGATCTATAGGACATTTCATAAGCGCATTTGAGACTGGGTGAAAAGGGTAGACAACTGGGAAAAAGTCATTGAAATAATCTGTGAGACTTTTTGGACACTGAGGTACTCAAGTGAGAAGACGACCAGACTTTCCCCACCAAAATATAATTAGTTAGCTTTGTACTAGTCGAAATTGAGGAGCCTACAAGCTATTCAATTAAAGATAAGCATTTTGGAATATAGTTCTAAAATACATATGAGGGGATGGAAATTGGGAGATAGAAACTTGTCATTAGTATACAGAAAATAGTTGAAATCTGCTCTTGGAGAATAGGCTGAATATGAAAGTTCATAGAAGTCTGGAAACACAAAGGCGGAGTGGAAGGAATCTATGGTCTAGGAAAGAAACTGAAAGGCAGTAAGTAGTCAACAGGCTAGAAGAACTACTAAAATAAAATGATGTGACTAACATCAAAAGGGGTTTTCTGGAAGTTCACACAGTGGAAGAGTGCAAGCTTCCCCTGGAGAACCCCCTCTGCCTGCTGACTGAGGGGCACCCAGGTAGCTTGTGACTGATTTCAACTGTCAGACGAAGAACCACCCTAAGTGACTTTTCCCCCCAAGTGTCTTCTGGGCATCCCTGTGGATCCTGACTTGTACAAATGGAACATGCAAGCTTTTCCCAGAGACATTTTCTAGCAAATGCTAACCAAACAGAGCAACATTAAAGCCAGAAAGATTTGGCAGTTGGGAGGTCACCTTTGGCCCCCTATGGAAGACCATGTCTAAAATGTGAATCTTTGCCTCCCTTTCATGAGCTCTTTATGGTCTTTAAATGTGGTAGAGCAGAACTGGGCATGGGAATACCAGCGTCTCTGCCAGTAGGAAAGAGAGAGACTGTTGGAAAGGCTAGGAAGGACGAGACTTGCTGCCTCGGGCACTGCACAGGGACACTGACTACCTGCAGCAAACGCCCATGCCCAGGTATGCCTGCCTGCCTGCCACATGCCTGCTGAACAGCGGGCACCTGGGTGGCCTGAGACCAGCATAAACAGCAGGAAGAAGCCTTCACTCATCCTTCTGCCTCCAATACACAACTTTGGGGCTTGCAGGCAGCTCTCAGAGTAAGCTTTCAGAGTGAGAGCCTCCCCAGAGAGCATGTCCGCTGAATAAAGCACATCTGGGTTGTTTGTGGCTGGTTGAAGGGGTCCAGAGAGATGCTCACCTTTCCCCTGCAAGCTATTTCCTATTGCCCTGGGGAGTGCACATCTCCTAGGGAAATCCCAGCCTGTTGAACATGGGACACCAGAGTGGGCTTCCATGACCAGCAGAAGCATTTACCTTTCCCCTTGCAAAAACTCAGGTCTTTCCTGCAGCTTCCAGTTCAGGCAGGGAAAAAGGGCACGTGTCCTCTGACGAAGCCTACTTGGACGGCTGGGCAGGTACACCCAAGTAGCTGATGGTTGCTTTCAACAGTCAGGAGAAGCACCCACCTTTCCCCTAAGTGACTTCTGGGCTTCCCTGCTGGTCCCGACTTTTACAGTTGTCGAGACCAAGCTTCCCCACAGAACACTGTTGCCTGTGTCTGGCTTTAGGAGTTGGGAAAGGCATCTTGCTCTTTTATGCCTCCCTCTCCCTGAAGCCCCTAACTTGTGCAACCAGAGGATGTGAATGACCTGGGAGAATACAACCTGTGTATAAGTAGGTTAATTTGGCTTAATTTGAGAATTTTGTTTCTCTGTATTCCACATGGAATTAACACTGCTTGGGATTTGAGTGCTTCTTGGACAGCAGGTTGTGATCATCTACACTAATCCTTGACAGGAGTGGGAAGAGCACTAGGGACTATGGTGATGGTGCACGGGTGACCTGGAGGTGGGAATTTCATGGGGAAATCATGTCTTGTACAGAAGGATGATGCAATGAATATATTTAAAAAAATGAAAATGAAAAAAATTCTCATATGAATTAAAAAAAACTAGTTCTTGAAAGCTGACTATTGAACTGAGATATTCAGAGTAGGAATGAGAGGGTGAGCACAAACTGGCAGGAGCAGAATGGACTATGGTCATGTTAAGTGCTTTGGTAATGGGGATGTTTTGGTAATATCACCAGAAGCAGGGGATCCTATACTTCCCAATACAATGATACAAGCCAGTGTTACCTCAGTAAAAAATTGAAAACAAACAAAAACACATTGTTAGAATCACCATCATGCCCCAAGCAAAATACAGAGTCAGTGCAATCACTATTAAAATTTCAGTGGAACTCTTTAAAGAAATAGAGAAAACATTACTGAAATTCATATGGAACCACAAAAGACCCTGGATAGCAGAAGCAAACCTGGCAAAAACAGGAATACACTCCCAGATCTCAAGTTATTGCAAAGTAATACAATCAAAACAGAATGGCAAAGGAATAAAAATACACACACTGACCAATGGGATAGAATTGAAAATGCAAAAATATATGTACAGCTAATTTATGACAAAGTGGCCAAAGTATAAAGTGGGAAAAAAAGTCTTGTCAATTAATGGTGCTGGGAAAATTGAATAACATAGAAACTATTAAACTAGATCACTCTGTCACATCATATAGAAAAATTAACTTACAGTGGATTAAAGACTTAAAGCTAATGCCTGACATTATAATACACATAGGAGAAAACACAGAAAAAACACTCCATTATATTAACTTAGGGATGTTTTCAGGGTTTCCCAATGGCAAGGGAAATAAAAGCAAAAATAAATAAATGGAACTACTGGGTGGGTTAAAACATTTGCATTTCACATGTCTGATAAGAAGCTAATACCCAAGATCTACAAAGAAACACATACAACTCAATAAAAATAACTAAAAATGGGCAGCAGAGGTAAGTAGGCACTTTGTCAAAGAAGACATATGAATGGCCAACAGGAACATTCCAGAATGTTCAACAATCATCAAGGAATGGAAATTAAAAAGCACACTGAGGTATTACCTGTGAGAATGACACATCAAGACCAGAAATTACAAGCATTGCTGAACGTGTGGAGAAAACAGAATCTTTGTTCACTTTTAGTGGGAATGTATTTGCAGTACAAACAATTTGGAGTCTCTCAAATGTTAAAAATAGGTCTATCTTATGATCAGGAATCCCATTCCTACATTCCTACCTATTGATCCAAAAGATGCAAAGACACTAATTTGTGGGGATATATGCAGTCCTATGTTCACTGCTGTGCTATTTACAATAATCATGTTATGGAAACAACCTGTGTGCCACATGACACACATGGATTTAGATGAATTGTGCACACACAGAGGACCACTCAGAGATTAAAAAAAAAAAAAAAAAGAACGAATACCTGATAACTTAGCTTCACTCTTGTGATATATCAAGGAACAAACAGAAGCAGCAAAAAACTAAACCAATACAAGCTCTGGAAATCTGACTGTAGAACTAAAGCTACCAGAGGGCTGGGAAAGGAACAAAGGGGTGAGAGATTTGTGACTGTGATAGAGGATTATGGGTATTCTGGTGGCAGGTGTGCTGTGGCATAAAGAGTTGTGTTTTCTAAATCATACACACAGTTGTAAACCATTGTTATCTTAATCAAAATAATACAGTAAGTCCTTAAAAAATGTAAATATGGCATACAAATTAAGCTACCTATCCACCCTTAGATGCACACGATCTGATTCCCCATCTTGTTTGTGAGTGCATTTATTTTCCTTAAATACTCATTACTCTTGGCCCTCCCGGGTGGCGGTGGTGCAGCGGGTTAGGACCCTGCGGTGCAAGCAGCACTTCAGTGCCAGTTCAATACACAGCCCGGGAGGTGATCCACATGGCGCAGCATACTGCTGCTCTCCTCAGCAGTGTACTTCGTGGGTCTGCCTGTTCTGCTCCCCCCTCTGTCTCTAGTGTATCCTCTCACCGCCTCTGCAACCCCAGCCTGCACCCCTGTTCCCTGTGCATAAATAAATCTTTAAAAAAATATTCACTACTCTTTCACTTCCTTTTAATCTCACTTTTTATTTATTTATTTTCCAGTTACCACTGTTTTCATATAGTCTAAAGCAAGGTGCTAGTACTAAGTAGTACCCCCTCTTTGGTAGGACAAGAGGGCTGTAGAAAGTGATGCCGCTAGCTTCTATTTCTTTTCATGGAACGGTAAATATTTTTTTCTTGTCAGGATATATGTTAGGCATGGCAATAGAAATACCAAAAGAGAGCCACATTCTCTGAAATTAAAATGCACTAAGAAGAAAGCTCACCAGCAACCATGGAAACTTATATGATATTTTCTGGCTAGATGGCTTTGGAATTGACGTGGATCCCAGAAATGAAAAAAAAACAAAAAACAAAAGAGGTAGAGGAAGATGAACAAACTATGTCACTCACTCACTCATTCATTGTCTTCCCTGAGCCCAGCACATATAATGATACATGTAATTATTAAGGTTCACTATGGATGTCTTAATGTGTACCCCAAACTGCAAAGGTCTCAGACAAAATAAACCTTATATTTCAGAGTTCTAAAAGCGTCAAGAAGTCACCTGCCTGTCTCAGCATTAAAAAGTATATTTTCTACCTCCTAAATAGATGTATGTGTGTGTATGTGTGTCTGTGTATGTGCTGTCTAGAGAGAGCAGCTGGGTGTGGAAAGAGAATTCCAAAATAGCAACCTCCTAAGAATTCACTGCTGAGACAGGATGCATCAGCATTAAATATGACATGTTAATCTGAAAATCTGACTGGTAATTTTTCATGGAATCAAGAAACTTACAAGCAAAATTTTAGAGAAATCATGTTGATTTTGAGATTGTCGATTTATACTTTAAAATTTACTGTAACAAAGAGCAGTCATCAGTACAGGACAGAGAGAGACCAGTAGTTCCCCAATGATAGAAAGGTCTTGTCTAAGGCTGCTGCTTTAGTGATCCCCAGAAGAAACCAATTAAAATTAAAACACCTTGAACAGCCTGGGTGATTTTGTCGTTGTTGTTTTTTGTCATCTACAAGACTAGAGGGAAACAAAAACCTGAAACAGTTTTTTCTATTATTTCCTCTCTTAACATCTAATAATTTCAAAAGTTTTGTTATAGCTGTTTTTCATATATTCCATTCTTAAGCAGATGACTTTTATGTGCATGGTGAGAAGACAGAATCCCGTGACATTAAGAGTTTAAATGTAGGTACATTCAGAGAAAAAGGCAGGCAGGAGGACCGGAAAGTGACTAAAGGATACAATCTCTACTTACATGAATTTTCTTTACACTGTAATAGTTACAATTACATTGTGAATGTATTCATGGCCACTGAATTGCACTTAAAAAAAGACTAAAATGGTAAATATGTATATTTTTCTATAGTTTAAAAAAGGGAGAGATTAATCAAATGCAGCACACCATCACTGTCGGATGATTAATTGATACAGAAATTCAAATTTGTTTGGCAAAGTATGTCGAGAAGCAGAGTATTTGGGAGTGATTTCACTAGAGGCAATCATATTTTCTAGATCTAACTTGCCATGTTATCTGTGGGAAATAAAGCAAAGCCTTACAAAATTCACTGTGTATAGGGTAATAAAACACTTGTAAAGGAAAAAAGACAAGCAATCAGCAGAGGAAGACAACCAATCAGCTTACATAACAGGTTGCGAAATGCTGATGCGAGTAGCAATCCTTTATTCCATTTAGTTCAACATACATTAAGCACCTAATCTGATCAAGACACTGGGCAAGCGCTGGGGTTGAGATGGAAATTCAAGTGTCACTAAGACCTTGTACCTGTCTTTAAGAAGTTTACAAGTAATAGCACATACAAAAATGAGTGCTATAGATAAAAACACACATTTATTTAAAAACATGGAAGGCAAACAATTGAACTTACTTGTGAACAAAGGCTGAAGTCAGAACCTCTTTGAAATTGATGGTGGGGAAGATTAAAGCATTTGAAGTAAGGGAAACAGGTGTCTAAGCATGTCTTGGCAACAGGAAATGGCTTAGTTCCCCTCAGTTTTAAATGTGTGGAGGAGAAAGGGGTATTCAAAGGTAAACCACTCAATTTTAATCCCTTTCATTAGCCTGTTGTAAGAGATTAATAAGAGGCAATAATAATAAAAACAAAGCTTGAAGATGCAGAGACAGACAAGAAACACAATTTCAGTTAATATAAACACAGTGTGTCTACCTAACATTTATCAGCTTAAATACCATCCCCACCAACAGCACCACAGTTCACCAGGTAGATCTCGGTCTCTCCTGTAAGATCATAAAGCTAGTGTTGGCTACCGACAACGGTGGATAGTAAGGGTACATGGAAATTAAAGTCCATATTTTACACATAAATTTAAGTCCTGAAGGGTCCCTTCCTTTATGTAATATGAATAACAAAGAGGGTTAGACAAGATAATTTGGGGAAGTGAGATGTTATTTTTCTAGGCTAATTGATCTAATGATGATTTGGTATAATGTACCTTCTTTTTAAAACAAAATACAGGATGAACAAGTCTTTCCTGAATAAAAGTTTACTATGTTTATAATACATACCTCAAAAAGAAATTTAATGAAACATACTACAAATCAAACAACAGTTTGTTTTTGCAATTTACACAAATTAACAGTGATCATATTTTAGGGAACCCTTACAAACACAATACATAACAAGTTGTTATTTACTCATAATCCTTAACTTCTAAAAGTTTGGCTTATATTATCTCAAGGGAAACTACTCATTTTTCCCACAGAATTATTCATCACTCAACATTTAAAGCAATTTTTTTAAAGAACATTTCCTTTAAGGTGATAAACTGGGATGCAAACACTTGCCAGCCTTTGATGAAATAAAAATAAAAACAATATATATAACCAGAATCTCATAAAACCAAAACCTTCTTAAGTACAAAATATATTTCTTCCTGTCAGTTACTGCTAATGAGAACTACTCCCTGCTAGAAACTGTTCTAGTTTGCTGTTATATACCATACAATATACAGGTATATATATTTTAAGGAAATCATTGATAGGGTACCAGGAAGTTTTGTTTTAAAGCCAAAGTGACTCAGAGGACAAGGAGAACAGGTTACAGTAAAGCACACTGAAATAATGTGAAAGTAAAATTTTTAACAATGTAATCTATCCTAGACTTATATTATAAAATAAAGGATGAAGTATCATTTCAGATTTATATACATCAAAATGCCAGTTCTTATAAAAATGTATTTTGTTGTAAATGCTAATTATGCAAAAATAATTTTATATCAACTTTAACGAAGTTTCCCCAACTATAATTTTAAAAACATTGAAAGAACTTAAAATTTTAATGAAAATGTTCCTATTTTCCTCACCTATTAAAAAAAGTTTTTGTCTTTCCTTATTAACATATAATGGCCCACTAAGGCACAACTTATTTTTTGGATTAAAAGCAAAAACATAGGCTTATTTTACATGTTGTAAGACATTTTGTAGACATATATTAAAAATAACTATGTATAAATTCAACAAAGGTTTAAAATGAGACTGTTATTTCTATCCAGGACTAATTAATACATACCCAGTATTAAGTTGTAATGAATATTCCAAATACTTCTGTTTTTAAACTGTCAATAACTTCTCTATAAAGCCATTTTCAAAGTGTTTCTATCAAGAAACACAAGCTGCATTTTTTCCCCTCACAAATAAGGAGTGGCACTCCAGCATTCTTTACTTATGCTTAGGGTACAAAGGATAGTTACTACTTGCTAATGAAACCCATGATTTGAATTAACTGAGACAAAAGCAGAGTTCATGATCCTAAGGCTCAGTGATGTCTGCTTTGTCTCTTCCCTCAGCTGCCTTTCACACTTTATCATTCATCCAGTCTTTTCTTAGCTATTCTCCCCACTTCCTCTGACCTAGTTCCAGCAATATCAAAGGGCATTCAATAAACAGGAAGGATTTGAACAATTGTTACTTCAAACAATTGTGTACTTCATTAACAGCCATAAACAATTTAAGTATTCACTTTAAAGGGGGGGGAGGGGAAGTGGCGTAAGGGGACAATTGTATACCAGAAACAAGTATGTGGGCCTCTGAATCTCAACTGTAATAATGACAGAAAATACATATAGAACTTTGCAGGCTTTTTGTAATGTTCACCACACCAGTGTGCAAACTAACAGAAAAATGCAAGATTCCTAAATAGGCTTATCATACATCTGACTCTTGTATTTTTTGCATTTTCTTCTTCTTCGGAATCAAAAGAAATGCTTTGTAATGACAGAGGCATCGGGTTGGGCTTGACAATGTAAACCTTTATGGTTAAATGGTGATTTTTCCTTTGTGTTTTTAGGGGATTCCAGCCAGCATTGACTGTCCCCACTGGGAACTTTACATTAGACTCATAGGATTTTAGCAGCTAATCCTGAGGAAAATAGGTTTATGAAAGAATTCAGGAGTGTTGGGGAAGAGTATGCTATTAAGAGGAACAGAAATTAAAACATTAACAGTTAACAGCCCAGGGAGACAGGAAACAGAGTAGAGTGGCAGAGGAAGGAAACAGCTCATGGATACTGAGGGCTATTAATGTTGCTACATTTACTAAATGTGGTACATGGAACTCAGTGTTAAGGGACAATTATCCTCTAAATAAGGGCAACATAAGAGAAGGGGAAGTCTAGTAATTGAGGAGATGGTTGGGGGGGGTCATTAAAAGTACTCTAGTTACTTTGTTCAATTTTAGAAATAATTTTTATTTTATGTAATTTCTAAGAGAAATTACATGACTTACTTATTCATAATGTGTTTTACTGGTATGTTCTGGCCCAACAATGTATCATAAAAATCAATATAAATATTCTCATATACTTATAGTAGTTTTGAAATGTATACTGATTTTAGAAACAAAAAGTGCACTTTCTATCAAAGTACTGAAAATCAATTAGACTATAGCCAACAAATTATAAAAATAATGTACCTGTCAATCAGTATCTTAAATTGTATACTTAACACAAATCCTTCCTTCATCTACACATGCAAATTAATGAAAAAGAAAGCCAGAGCAGTCATGCCTGTTAATATGAATGTTTCATTTCCATTAAATAAGTGTCTACATAAAATTAACAAAAACCTGCACTTCCTACCATATCAGTCCTATTTCCTTAAGTTTGACACATTACTCTGAAAACAAATGCTTCCCCACAGGAATCTGGAAGCAATGTATGCTTCAACTATCTTCTCACAAATAAGATTGCCTCAGTTCATTGCAAAGTACAAAGATCAGGTCTCCAATATTCTGTTCTGGATTGCAAAGTGTTTAAATATCATGCGTGCCAACTTCTAAAACTATGAATTCCAGTAAACAAAAATCTACACACTGAGTAATATACACTATCAGAGTTGTGCCAGATGCTAGAGACTAGATGGAAGTAAGACGTGAACATGTTTTTATTAGAGCCAGTTCCTTAATGAGAATTAGGTGGTTTTGGACAATATAATGTGGAAACCTGGGAACCCAGAGTTGTATGCATATTTCACCGGTGAGTATATCTGCTCCCCGATATTTTTACCTCTACAATAAGAAATTAAGTGGAAAGTTGCTTTAGAGTAGAAAACTTAAAATAAAAAAGAACCCATGAAACTATGACAATTTCCCTCCTAACAGTGTTAATGAAATACAGGGAAATCCATGTCACATGAAATAATGGTACTATTTGTAAGTTTGTAGATAACACATTCAGAGCTATCAGACAATCCAGTGACAAACAGCTCACAAATAAGGTTCTAATTACTGTGAAAGTGAATATGACACAACTACTCTCCCAATCAGATTCTGTATATTGGACATAAAAAAAGTTGCTTCAGAAAGTAACTCTAACATTCATTATTTTAACCTTAAGGGAAACTATAAAGCAGAGTTTGGTTAGATACATTTATTAATAATAACAGCAACCATAACTTATTCTTGAAAAGGAGAATCCCTATATACAAACCTGGCAGATTTTTAAAAAAGTACTAAAAGTCTTTGAAAACAAAAGGTAGCTTAATTCAGGTAATGTCAAATAACTTTCAACAGCAGATCAATTATACTCTTATAGTGCCTTGCAGAATATTTTAATCCTAGTGAGAAAATGTACCCAAATCCTACTGCTAACCTTGAATCCTTAATCCAGACATCATAAGGTAAAGACTAAATTTTGGTCAAGAGGGAAAGGATGGAGACATGCATTATTCATAGGGCAAACGAAAATCAATAGTAAGATGACAAAAATGTTGAACCCATATACAAACACATTTTTCATTATAAACAGAACAAAACACACACATAGCAATTACAATTACAGTGTAACAATTATGTATCTATATTCTCTACTAGCTGGTGAACCTGTTATTAAAATTCTAAAGGAAAAAAAATTAAGCTTTTTCTATTTTAATCTTTAGGAAATATTCAGTAACAGCTAAATAGAGCATTTGTTGCATATTAATGAATGTGTGACTTCTTGTGCTTTCCATCTAAATTAAGGGTTAAAAACCCCCATTTACTTTATTTTCAATGAGAAATAATCATAAAGTAACACTAAATATCTACACAAAATCAATCCCTTCTTTAGCCCAATTCTCTAAGAAAATACTAACAAAATGTGAAGATCCATGATGTGTGATAATGGTGACTCATAACAATGTAGACTCAGCTATAGATTTTAATTCACAAATATATATATTTGCGCCTTGTGTATGACAACAGTACGAAAATAGTCTCAAAAATAAAGACAATACTTGAAACACGAAGCAACCCATTTTCCCTGACCTTGCATCCTTATTACAGGGAAAATAAGTCTCTGATGTTTCATAAATACTTTAAAAAGTTCGAGATGGCCTTAACTATGCATAGTCTCCGCCGATGCATTGAAGCTTCCAGCATTTCAGGCAGACTGTTAAGCTCTGGAAGAGCTGTGATCTGTAATCGGCTTTGCTTACTTATGTCCCGTCTTCTCTAGATCTGGCAGTTTTCTGATTACTCCTTGGTGGTTCATCCTGATGCTAGCAAGAAGTCCCCCTTCAATGCCATCAGAGCCGGTATAACTGATTTCTTCACCATTCAAGGTAGTCATGTGCCCCCCAAGGGCTTTTAAAATGGCATTGCCAGCACATATATCCCATTTTTTGATGTATGTCACATGGATATAGAGATCAGCTTTTTCTTGATTCTTATCAGGCACATCCAATAATGCTAAAACTTTATAACCTGAAAGATGAACACAGAACTGAGGTTACTACTGAAAGATTTAAAGAAAGTACCTTACTTTTTGGAGTATATTGTTAAAAATGATAGTATAGGATATGTAGAAGCTCTCAACACTATTTTAAGTTCCTTTTGTAATGTAGCAGTGTTTAAAAAATAGAACATATGCAGAGAAAGTAGGTTTAGAATCTGGCTATCTCATTCCTGTAGATATTACTTTACTAACCAACCTTACTGAGTGCCTATAAGAAAACAATGAAGCAAGGTAAAACTACTAGATTTAAAGTTAATAAATCGTACATCTCCCTTTATTTTTGTGAGAAAACATTTTTTTTTTAACACAAAAGTTTCTGACCATATTTTTTTTTTTATATTAAAATATTTCTGTCGGGGCCCTCCCTGGTGGCGCAGCAGGTTAAAGCACTACACTAAGAAGCTTAAGCCACTTCCACATGAGTTCCATCTCCACCTGCCCCGGAGGTGACCACATGGCGTGGCAGACCTCTCCTGACCCGCCTGCTGCTCCCCTCAGCAGTGTACTTCATCGATCTGCCTGTTCTGCTCCCCACTCTGTCCCTAGTGCATCCTCTCACCCTCCGCATTTCTGGCCTGTATCCCAGTTCTGTATGAATAAATCTTTAAAAAAAAAAAAAAATTCTGTCTTATATGTTACATAACATTCAAGATAAGGATGAGCATGTGGCCCATGAGCCAAATCCAGGACATAGCTTTTTTTTTTTTTTAAAGATTTATTTATTTGTACATACAGAACTGGGGTATAGGCCAGAGGCTCAGGGGCAGTGAGAGGCTTCACCAGAGACAGAGTGGGGAGCAGAACAGGCAGATCGATGAAGTATACTGCTGAGGGGAGCAGCAGGTGGGTCAGGAGAGGTCTGCCATACCATGTAGTCACCTCCAGGGCAGGCGGGAATCGAACTCATGTGGAAGTGGCTTTAGCTTCTCAGTGCTGTGCTTTAACCCGCTGCGCCACCAGGGAGGGCCCGGACATAGCATTATTAAAGTAATTAAAAAAAAAAAATCAAATGGTAGTATGTAATAGAAACCACATGTATCACAACCCTACTATATTTATTTACTATATTGCCTTTCAGCAAAGTCAGTTGATCACTAATCTATACCAGAGGTAATATAATATTAATACTAAATTGGATAGTAACTAGAGTCTTTGTCTCATCCCAGACATGTGTGCTGAGGTCTTCAGGGGTATTAAATGACCCAGGAATTAGCTAATCTAATAGCACTTAAAATGATTATGACATTTTCTGCTATATGAAGCATCTTAATGTGTTTAATGGTACCTTCTATCCCTGGTACTCATACATTTAATCAGGGCAATTATTTTGAAGTCATATCACATAAAAACAATCATTCCTATTACATCGACAGGAAGATGCTTTTGCTGTATTTTGAGGAAAATAAATTACTGCTATGGGAGTACTTTAACAGAAGGCATTTGTGACTGAAATCTCAACCTACAGGTTAACAAGGTGGAGACTAAATATGTTTTGACACAATACTGCCCATTCTCACTTTCTTCCCAAGCATGGGACACAACTAAATGTGTTTCTGGGAACACATTTCAAAGCAATACAGGGAAAAAGGAACATACCAGCACCACCAGCTGGGATGATCACAGTTTGGTTTCCGAAAGTCTGAAGAGCAACCTGCTTGACCATTCCTGAATGAGATCGAGACACAATAATCCTCGGGGTCTTCTCATTGTAAGAAGAGCGGGCTTTCACATTTGATCCACCATCTACCATTGCCCATGCTGAAAAGCAAACATGATATCCATTAAGAGCAATGGAACTTTAAAACTGGAATTCAAGTATTAAAAGTGACTGAAAAAAATTTTCCTCTCTTGCAGAATTGTATTTTTCCAAAACAGAAAGGTTTTTTTTTGAGTGTAAAAATGGTATGCATAGAACATTAAAACATATATACATTAAGACAAGTTTTAAAAGGCCATGTAATCCTGTCCAGTCAGAGAAAATGATTATCATAGGCTTGTTTTAAGAATCCCCAGGCTCCAGAGCTACCTACATGTGGTGCTGAATCTTCACAGTGTTATTTCAGTGCAACTCAACTTTTCCTGACAGCTAATCATGTATCCTTTTCTCAGTTCCACAATTTTATCCTAAGAGCACTTCCCAGTAAGTGCCTGCATGCTAATCTTTACCTCACAGTCTGACTCCCAAACTGTGACAACCTATGACATAAACACAGCCAATTACCTTGTATAACTCAAATTTTAAAATGCACATTTTTTTTCTCCAATACTACCTCTATTTCTTATATATTCATGATTTCATTCATTTGCATATTGGTTCAATCTCCTAAGGACCTTTGTAAGGATAAAACAGTTAAAGAGTTAAGTAAGTTAGATTTACATACCTGCTCTATCCGAGAGTATAAGAATAAAAAGCTCTAGATTTCAAAATAGAACAGATGTTTTTAAGAAGGTGAGGAAACCCCTGCGATGTCTTGAAATGTTTTTCTTGGTTTGAAAATTTTCTTCACTGACTACCAAACCATACAAGAAAATAACTTACTCAGAATTATCCCAATTAGATTGTTGCTCTAGTAGTCACACACTATGGGATAAAATATAGTCCACCATGGCTAGCAGTGAAAGCAGCTGCATTACCACTTATTCCTGGCTGCAGAAAGAAAAATCAAAAAAATTAACAGAGTGGGTTTCTGAGTTCTCCAAGGATTATGGCAATCTCTTGGGCTCTTCTCACACTTGTTTCTAAATTTTACACACAGCAAGTTGGAGATCAAATGCAAGCATCCTTAATATTCAAAGATAAGTAGGAGACAGAGAATAGCTATAAACACAAATTTATGAGAAAGGAGGGTGGTAAATACTAAAGATTAACAGGATAAGTGTAGTAGCTGATTCTAGCATGAGAGTATAGCAGGAGTGTCACAGAAGTGACACTCTCAGTACTCGTAAAACTTAGATAACGTCAGCCAGGAGTTCTCCTCAGAATGAAAAGGCTCCATCTAAAATGAGAACTACTGAACAGCCTCGGAACTAAAGCAAAAGAACAATGAGGTGGCATGAAGAAAACATGGAACCATAAGTGTAGTCGTGAGAACTATCCTGGATAATGTTAATGAATCTTCTAGGAGAGATAATCAGAAGACAGCAAAAAGAGATTTAGAGAAGGGGTAAAAGATACAGGCCCTGATGAAACAAGACAGAAGTATGAAAACAAAGTACCAAGCCTAATAATTAAGATAATGTCTCCCTACAGCTAACTGAAAAGACAGTTCCTGAACTGAGAATCTCCAAACTCCTTTCCTACCACCACCCTCCTACTGTTCTTACAGTAACTGGCCCAAATATGAAAAACCAAGATAAAATTACAATGTTCACTGAAAAATATAACAAGAAATCAGAGACTAACACTTAAAACATCTCAGGCAACCTGAACATTGCTAAATATAGCAGAGGAAAGCAATGGTATAATATTCCAGTAAGACTGAAAATATGCAACAACTAATGAAAACAATGGTACAAGACAAACAAAAAAGAAAACAGAAAAGACAAACAACCGCAAAGTATGAAATGGGAAAAAAGAACAAAATTACTGAAGATTTTGCGCTGAATCAAAGAAGGACAATGGACTTGTTTCAAAGGCACAGCAAGCAAAAAAGCAAACCAAAAATAAATGAAACAGATAAAATGAGGCCAGGAAGTGACAAATGTGACAGTGAGAGAAAAGTCAACATACATTGATAGGAGTGCCTGAAAAAGAAAAATCAAACAATGAAACAGAAGTAAGCTTTAAACTTACAATTCAAGCAAATGTTACTGAAATAAAAGTACCTATATGTACACACTAAATGACACATTATGCAGACATCTGACCAGAAAATGAACTCAATCTGAGATATAACACAGTTTTATTATTATACTTTAAAGATAAAAGTTCTTTACTCCAAGTAAAAAGACCAAGTCACTTACAAAGGAAAGAGATCAAGTATTACCTTTTTTGCCAAGAAGACTCAATGCATGCCCACAGACATAGCATACCAACTCAACCATTTCTACTAATTAACCAAGAAAATACTGTGGGTTGAATAGCATTCTATGAAAATTTAGTCCACCTGGCAATTTCAGAATGTGATCTTATTTGAAAATAGGGTTTTTGCAATGCAACTGAGGTCACACTGGATTACATACTGGTTTTAATGCCAATGACTAGTGTCCTTATAAAAAAGAAGCCCTGGTGGTGCAATGGGTTAGTTTTATCACTGTAAAGCAACCGTTTCAGGATGAGTTCAATCCCTGAGTTTGATCCCCAAGAGGTGACTCACATGGTACAGCAGACCTCTCCTGCTTCTCCTGCTGCTCCCCTCACTGGTGTACTTTGTTCATCTGCCTGTTCTGCTCCCCACTCTGTCTCTGGTGAATCTTCTCACTGCCCTGCACCTATGTTCTGTACCCCAGTTCTGTATGCATAAATTTTAAAAATCTCTAAAATAAATAAATAAATAAGAAGACTTACAGAAATATAGAGACACGAAGAATGTCACATGAAGATGGAGGCATGAGTTGGAGTACCATGTCTATAAACACAAAGGAATGACTGGAGCAATCAAAAGTTGGAAGAATCTGTGAAAAATTCTTTCCTGGAGCTTTCAAAGAGACTTCTGGCCTCAAAGATTTCAAGAGAACAAAGCTTATTTTAAGCCATTTAGTTTTAAGCCATTTAGTTTATAGAATCTGTGAAAAATTCTTTCCTGGAGCTTTTCAGAGACTTCTGGTCTCAAAGATTTCAAGAGAACAAAGCTTGTTTTAAGCCATTTAGTTTATAGTAATTTGTTATGGTAGTCCTAGGAACTGGTACAGTGTGAACCAAAAATTTTATAACTAGCCAAGACGTCTTTCAAGGAACAAGTTACAGTAAGAGTTTAATATACAACAACTTAGGGAATATCACATTCATGATCTAGTTTTACTGATATAATATATTAGAAGACAAGCTTTTTCCAACCAAGGGAATACCATTGGTTACCACTGGGTTTGGAGGAAAAGCAAGGGTAGGAATAAAAGTGAAAGAATAATGATCTGTAAATGTGATCAGAAATGTGGTCTGTAAATACAGCATAACTGTATTGGTGAATGCCAAAGGATATCATTTAAATCTGAAGAGCTGAATAATAGAATCGAAAGAGATACATCTAAAACTATGTAACTCGCTAAAATGGGACAGTGGTCACAAAGACTAAAATATGTACATTTAATTGCTGCTCAAGATAAAGAACCTACAGATGTTATCTAAAGAAAAGTGTTATATATTTTAGATATATAAAGATATTAACATACTAGCCAAAAGTAGCAACAAGAATTTAACCAAAAAATTAGCTGAAGTTTGACTTTTATATATACATATATATATATATGAATATATATAAAATTGGATCAAATAAACATCTATGAGATCATAAGGATATTCCTCAAAAAAAGGGAGAAATCCTGATCTCCCTTATAAAAATAACATTTGTTACCACTGGAAAAAGTTTACCCTGAATATACATTTTTTTTTTTTAATAGGTAAAAGGAAGGAGTTAAACATTTATCTTGTCTTTCCAGTTGGAGCTAGATTTCAGGATAAATAAAACCAGATGATGGAGAAATTTCTCTGTAAGTGAATTCTAGCTAATGTATGCAGGAAAAAAAACAAGCCGAATTAGATATTTTTCTTTTATAACTTCAGTAAAATCATAATCTATTATGTGAAAATTTAATGGCATCTGGTTCTCAAATGGTACCAAAAATCTTTCTCAAGATTACCTTCTGGTAACAAGAAAATAAAAATTATTATTTTTTTTAGATTTATTTTTTTATTATTTATTCATACAGAACTGAGGTACAAGCCAGAGGAGCAGGGGCGGTGAGAGGATTCACCAGAGACAGAGCGGGAGCAGAACAGGCAGATCCATGATGTACACTGCTGAGGGGAGCAGTGGGCGGGTCAGGAGAGGTCTGCCACGCCATGAGGGTCACCTCCGGGCCCTGGGACTCCAACTCGCACTGAAGAGGCTGCCACTAGCTTGGAGTTCTTGTCCTAACCTGTTGCGCCACAAGGGAGGGTCCATAAAAATTACTTTGTAACTCAGAAGTCTGCTAAAGACTACATGAACCATCTTAGCATCATAAATAAGTGATCTATTATGACATAAACTATGATACGGTTAAAAAAAAAAACACGAAGAATATCTAGTTTTAACAAAACTGTCTCACTGTAATCCAAATCAGGGCTTTAGATCTCATTTGTATTTTGTAAGTAGAAGAATATAAAAAATACATTCTATGACAATGTCTTATTTCCTCAACACATCGTGTCATGGGGGAAAGGGCTTAAAAATCGAAAGAAATACTTGCCACTTTACTGGACCTTGGTTTGAAATAACCAATTGTATAATATACTTTTATGTACAACCTGAGGAAATGTGAAATTAGATCAACTAGGAAATGACTGACAATGTTATTATATTAATAGTATTCTTGTACAGAAAGGTTCTTTTTAAAGACACCTCTTTAGAAAATATGGAGAAAAATGTCATCTCAAAGAAGTGAATTTACAATGTTCTATCTCCAGAGGTCAGTATTGCATAAGAGAATAAAGTCCATATCTTAGTACAATAATTTTAGGTACAAATTACCAATTTAATATTAAAAATGCATACTTCATATTACATAAACTCCATTTACCCAGTAATAATTATAGACATATTATGTGGACAAAATTATTTCAGGACTTTAAAAATGTCATACTTGTGTAAATAAATATAAATGTTTAATATTTATTGGAGTATACTTTCACGGTAATACTGATGAGAAAAAAAAGCAGTTAACAGAATTTTTTATTATATCTCTAAAAAATACTTAGGCAATAAAGTGATTGGTACTTTGTTGCTTGGATTTGTGAATATTATAATGTTTCCCCTGAGTGGGCACACTATACTTACTTACACATTTATACATTATTCTATTAAAATACTATTCAAATATCTTTTACTTCTAAGAATTTCACACAGTGAATTAATTCTAATTAATTATGATAACACATTGACAAGCTTTTCTCGAACTGCTGCCATAAACTATAGTCTGTAGCATCCATAATTAGCTAGACAGCATACAGGTAAGTGTAGCTAGATTCTGGTAAACAAATAATACCTAACAGTTAGTACCTGCCAACAACAACCCAGTCTGGAGCTGAAAAAAAAATTGCAAAAAAAGGGGCACATACCAAAGAAACCTTCAATCCAGGAACCAAAGCCAACATATACCCACTTAAAGAATTGATTCTTTTGGAATGTTTGCTGACTATTAAGTAATTTATCCTCCACAGCATGTTAGGCAAATCTGTTGTATCACAGAACAATTACAAACTCACAAAGATATTTCTAGCATAAAATTTATTCCTAGAGATTTTTGAGACATAGACTATAGGGGGAACAAGGGATAGATATATTCTTCCTGAGAAGAGATTCTCTTTTAAATGGACACAGTATTAACCCCATTCTCCCTCCTTAAAAGAATTGATATAGACATTAAGGCCCCAAGACTGTGACTCTACTGGCTTATCAATATCAATTGTCTCTGTACTTCCTTTTTTACTGCTTGAATTCCCTTTGCAGTAGTGGTTCTGTTTGCAGCTAAGAGTGCCATGTGATATTCAGCTAATGAGATGAAGCAAAGGGCTTTTCAAGTTACGGGTTACTCTTTCCTAATATAAAGAAAATTTGGGATAGATCATATGTGTTCCTCTTTTGCTCTTTCTTCCTGCCTATTAATAAAGCCTCAGTAAGGCCCTCCCTGGTGGCGCAGTGGGTTAAAGCACAGCACTGAGAAGCTTAAGCCACTTCTGCATGAGTTCGATCCCCGCCTGCCCCGGAGGTGACCACATGGCGGGGCAGACCTCTCCTGACCCTCCCGCTGCTCCCCTCAGCAGTGCATTTCATCGATCTGCCTGATCTGCTCCCCACTCTGCTTCTGGTGAATCCTCTCACCCACCGTGTCTCTGGCCTGTACCCCAGTTCTATATGAACAAATAAATAAATCTTAAAAAAAATAAATAAAGCCTCAGTAAAGTAAGTAGGAGGATTTCTTTCTGTGAGCATGCAAAAAAGGGCCACATTATATTTCCATTTTATAGTCTTTCCAAAGTTGTACTGAGGCTGAAATGAATATATGTCAATAAAGTTCAAAAGCTGTGAAAATACCAAACAAAATGCATAAGGAGTGGCTGGTTCTTGCAATAACACTTTTAACTATGTTTTCCAAAACAGCTGCCCCATTTCTCACCTATAAAAATACTGTAACTTTTTCTCCTGTCACAGATCTTTGAAAATTATCTTAATTATATAAAGAGATAAAAAGGTCAAATAGCACAAAGAACATTTTGTGAAATTCAGAGCCATTAGTCAAATATGTATGTTCTGCTTATCTCAAAGAAGACAGAATTTGAGTCAGAAGATTATTCTGCAAAGCAAGTAAATTTAATTTTTTTCTATTTCTTTCCACTTGCTGAATTTTTTTTTAATGTGGTATCAGTTATACCACTGAGAAATAAAGGAGAAGGCTGGAGGAAAGGATAGAACTGTATGGGTATTTATGGACTTGTTTCCTAGAGCTGCTGTAACAGGATACTATAAATTCACTGGCTAACAAGAAGAGAAATTTATTTTCTCATAGCCTGGAGGCTGAAATCCAAAATTAAGATGTTGGCAAGGTTTATTCTTTTCAGAAGCTCTAAGTAAGAATTTGTTCTGTGCCTCTCCTAGCTTTTGATGGCTGCCAGCCATCTTTGGTATGCCTTGGCTTATAAAAATTACTATAATCTGTGTCCAATTTCACATCTTCTTATCCTCTACGTGTCTGTTTGTACTTTCTGTTTCATCTAAGCAGATACTCACTGGGTTAATGACCCACCTCAGTACAGGACGACCTCATCTTGTACTTAACTTCAATTACAAATGCAAAGATCACATTCTGAGCTTCTGTGCTGTTATGGGTTGAAACATGTTCCCTCCAAAAGCCCCAATCCACAGTACTCCATAATCTGCTTATATTTAGAAATAGGGCCATTGCACATATAATTAGCCAAGTTGATTTAATGATGGAATAGGGTCACATTAATTCAACACTGATTTCCTTTTAAGAGACACAGAGATACAAGGCAGAATGCCATAAATGATGGAGGCAGATACTGTGCTTATCAGCCAAGAGCACCATAAACTGCTGGAAAACAACCAGAATCCAGAGAAAAACATGAAAGGATTCCAATTCAGGTTTCAGAGAGAACATGGTTCTGCCAATTTCTTGATTTTGGACTTCTAACCTTCAAAATTGAAAGACTTTGTATCTGATGTCTAAAAACATACAATTTTAATGGTAGCTCTAGGAAATTAATGGAGGGGATAGATATGAATTTGAAGAGCATACTATTGAACCCACCACACATAGTGGTGCTTAGAGCTATTTTCTAACACTCACAAAGTGGATAGGATAGTCATCAAGAATCTCATATTAGCAAACAGAAGAACTAAAAGGGCCCTAATTTGTTGGGAAGTGAGTTAGCAATTAAAATGATGACAATTCCCATGTGAGTGTCACCAATATCACCTATACCACTGTTTCCCTCAACTACTCTATCTTCACAACTCACAGGGTCATCATAGACTTGTGATTATAGTTCATAACCATGTCTGCTGCTCAGAAGGCCATGGCTAACCTCTCTGGTAAGCTACAGAAAATGTCTGTGGTGATACCAAAATAGCATACCAATATTGCTAGTACTGGCAAGGTTTTGAACCAGCTTATTCCTGTGTGAAAAGCTCTTTGGCATGGTCTTCCATATTCCCATTCCCAACATACCATCTGTAGAAAACTAAGGAATATTACTATATAAAAATGATAAGGAAGCAAGTGTCTAAAAGAGTTCTAAAAGGCCTAAGGCCAACACACAAATGAGTTTATTGAGACTTCATAGTGACAGCATACACTGTTGATGCTGAGGTTGGCACTACCATTAACTATCACAGTATCAAGCTCAATTCCTGGTAGGACAACAAATTTGGCTACAACCACACTGAAATCAAGTTATAAGAACCCTGGACCTTATCCCTAGCAACAGTAAAAGAAAACAGAGAACCTCAGTTGTTGGGGAATTCATGCCCAGTTGTATTAATGAATACACTAAGCAGCTTTCTCTTTGACATTCTCTATCCTCTGAAGATATCCTCTGTGATGTATTATCAGCCCCAATAAGATCCTCACTGTTTTCAGGGATGAGGGAAGTTAGTGGAATGACTTTAATAGTTACCCAGCCACAGCTGAGATTTTTGACAGACTGGTAAGTACTATAGACAAATGATTCAATAATACTAATCCTTGAAAAACATTATTTCTTACCTGTATATTCAGAAAATGGTTTATGTATTACTCCTAGCACAGGTTTACCATATACAGCCACGCACACCATGGTAGTTACATATTGTCGAAGATCCTCTATGAGGGGACAAAAAAACCCAAACACAACTGTTAAAATAACATCTACATTTAGGATATACGGTATTGCAATTTTATTTACAATTTCATTAGAATTTATGTACATGAAATGTTTTTCTTAAATGAAAATCCCCATAGTCTAACAATCAATGATAACTAGTTTAAGGAGCAGTTGAGATTTGATGTTGTAAACAGATTAGCTGGGTTATCCTCTCAGCCCACTATTCTATAAACTGTGTGCATTTTGGTAAATTACTTAAATTCAGTTGTCTTTTCTGTAAGAGCTAGACAATTAGGTAACCAGCATTAGGTATAAACTAAAATGATTTTTTAATTTTAGGACTGATTTGTAAATACTTAGAATAGTCCCTGCACAAGGGATATGCTCTCTAAATATTACCACTACTCAAAGACCAGATCAAGTGTAGTTTAGAGAAGGCTTTTTATAAACAAAGCCCTCAGTATTCTATTATCTGCTTCTTTAAAATACTATTTAATAATTCTAGTTACTATTAAATATATACAAATGGTTCTCCCTGTTCTCCAACAGTTACCTATTGAATATTATAGGTCAAATTCAATGCTTCTGCACAGGAATACAAAATAAAAAGCAGACATTCCCATATTCAGAGAAAATATAGGAAGAGAACAGATATATAACTAACCAACCTTAATATATATACCAAGAGAACAGAGAAAAACCAGGAATTAGATATTTTTGTTAAGAACAAGGCATGAGAAAGAAGCCACAGATATGAAATCTGAGTTAGGAACAGAGAAAAACCAGGAATTAGATATTTTTGTTAAGAACAAGGCATGAGAAAGAAGCCACAGATATGAAATCTGAGTTAGGACTAGGTAAAAAGGGTGGTTGCAGTAATTCAGTCTTGTTTCTTAGTATTCTCTGGGTGAATGGGATTTACTATTTGGAACTTCAATGATAGAAATGTGCAATAAAACCTAAACTTCCAATGTCACAAGTAAATACTGTAGCTTGGTTATATAAATAAATACTTCAATAATATATACCTTAATATATAAATCATTATATAAACACCTCAGTATATAGGTATCCGACAACATTCATTTTGTTCTAAAATCTTCTCTTCACTGGAGCATCAGTGAAATAGTGAGCCACCATCACTAACAGTACAATGCCATTAATACAGAAGCTTGGAGGTGAAATAAGGTTGAGGATATCTAATCTAGCTCAGATATTGCCTTAACCCAGTTCTCTATCTTAAAATCTAACTGGAGAAGTTATCTAGGATTGGAAAAATACCTACTACCATGTACATATCACTCTCATTTTGGTTCTAAAATATACAATGACAATCTAAAGTCTGAAATCAATTTTAAATTTCAAGTTACCGGTATATTCCTGTGTAGCATCAAGTGGATCGATCCACACAGTAACACTCTCTGCTGGTACCTCTTTAGGGGTGGTAATTTCCTTTAGGATGTCCTCAGGAATTTTACGATCCCAAGAGATAACCTCCTGATCAGATGCATCCACATGTTCCTCAGTATTGATCTGCATCAAAAATAATCAACAGTTAAAACATTTGAAAAGAAAAATATCACTAATCACTACCTGAAAGTAAAAAGATCAGTATTGTTAATTGAGACATTTCATTTCAAAATAAAAGTATACTGTAAAAGCAATTCCAGCAACATCCTATCTTCAAGTTCCTTCCTTCCTTCCTTTCTCATTTATTTATGCATACAGAACTGAGTAGGATTCACCAGAGACAGAGCGGGGGAGCAGAACAGGCAGATGGATGAAGTACACAGCTGAGGGGAGCAGCGCAC
>NW_004567110.1:55618323-55622689 GCF_000260355.1 Condylura cristata | reverse complement strand
TGCCATTAATACAGAACCTTGGAGGTGAAATAAGGTTGAGGATATCTAATCTAGCTCAGATATTGCCTTAACCCAGTTCTCTATCTTAAAATCTAACTGGAGAAGTTATCTAGGATTGGAAAAATACCTACTACCATGTACATATCACTCTCATTTTGGTTCTAAAATATACAATGACAATCTAAAGTCTGAAATCAATTTTAAATTTCAAGTTACCGGTATATTCCTGTGTAGCATCAAGTGGATCGATCCACACAGTAACACTCTCTGCTGGTACCTCTTTAGGGGTGGTAATTTCCTTTAGGATGTCCTCAGGAATTTTACGATCCCAAGAGATAACCTCCTGATCAGATGCATCCACATGTTCCTCAGTATTGATCTGCATCAAAAATAATCAACAGTTAAAACATTTGAAAAGAAAAATATCACTAATCACTACCTGAGGCATAAATTGAAAGTAAAAAGATCAGTATTGTTAATTGAGACATTTCATTTCAAAATAAAAGTATACTGTAAAAGCAATTCCAGCAACATCCTATCTTCAAGTTCCTTCCTTCCTTCCTTTCTCATTTATTTATGCATACAGAACTGAGTAGGATTCACCAGAGACAGAGCGGGGGAGCAGAACAGGCAGATGGATGAAGTACACAGCTGAGGGGAGCAGCGCACCAAACAGGAGAGGTCTGCTGCGCCATGTGGATCATATCTGGGGCTATGATCAAAGTCACACTGAAGAGACTGCTGCTAACTTGCAGTGTTGTGTCCTAACCGTTGTGCCACCAGGGAGGGCCCTTCAAATACTTTCTAATCCCATAATGAAAGCTATGCTGTTCTGTCTATAGATAGAATGCAAAAGTAAAGAAATTTAGAAAAAGTAAGCTTCAAATAAGACATTTAAAGTTTAATAATATTTTATGAAAAGTGATATAGTGTGAAAATTGACAGTGGAACACTGAAATGAACACAAGTAGTGTTTGGAAGTTGAATTCAATTTGCTAAAATTTTGTTGAGAATTGCTGCATCAGGAATAGTGGTCTTTCAGCTGTTTTTAGTGTCAGTGTTCTTGGGTGTTTTTCGTACTAGGATAATTCATGCCTCATGAAGTAGGCTTGGATATGTTTTCTCTTCTTTGATAGAGTGAAAAAGACTGATACTATTTTAAAAATAATAGAATTTACCCATGAAGTCATCTGGCCCTGAGATTTTCATTTTATGGCTAGAATTCTTGTTAGTTACAGATCTAGTCAGATTTTCTGCTTCTTGATTCAATCTTGCTAGTTTGTATGTTGCTAGACATTAATTTGTTCTAGGTTTAACCCATTTTTTCTAGGTTACTCAATTTGTTGGTGCCATGGTAGTCACTTAGGAGCTTTTGTTTTGCTGTGTCAGACATAATGGTTAGTTTCATTTCTGAATTTATATGTTTTTTCTCTTATTTTAAAGTTTCTTTCTTTCTTTTTTTAATATTTATTTATTCATACAGAACTGGGGTACAGGCCAGACATGCGAAGGGTGAGAGGATTCACCAGGGACAGAATGGGGAGCAGAACAGGCAGATCGACAAAGTACACTGCTGAGGGGAGCAGCGGGTGGATCAGGAGAGGTCTGCCTCGCCATATGGTCACCTCTGGGGCAGGCGGGAATTGAACTCACGCAGAAGTGGCTTTAGCTTCTTAGTGCAGTGCTTTAACCCGCTGTGCCACCAGGGAGGGCCAGTTTCTCTATTTTTTATCAATTTAAAAGATAATAGTTTTTAATCTATCTTAGTTGATATTTCCCACTGCTATTATATTTTTCTCTACTGTTATTTTTCTTCCTTCTACCAACATTTGGCTTATTTTGTTCTTTTCCTAGCTCCTTACAGTAAAAGTCAGGTTGTTGGGGGGGGGGGGCTTTCTTTTTTTCTTAATATAGGCACTTACTATAAAAAACTTCCTCTTAGAATTACTTAAGCTGAATGCCCTAAATTTTGGTGCTTCCATTTTTATTTCAAGATTTTTTTTTGATTTACTGGATGTTCAGGGGTTCACTGATTGGTTAATTTTCACTTATGGGTTTATTTTCCAGCTTTCCTCCCGTTATTGACTTCTAGATAGTTAAAGATGTTTGATATGATTCCAAATTCTTCATTTTGTTAAAACTTGTCTAACATGTTATTTATCCTGGAAAATATTTTGTGTGAGACTGAGAAGAATGTATATTCTTCTCAAGAAGAAATGTATATTTCTTCTCAAAACGAAAGTACATTCAATCTAAATATAGTGACAAGTCCATTCATTATTTCCTTATTAATGATCTATCTGGATGATCTATCCATTAATGAAAGTAGCATAATGAAGTTCCTCCTTAATTATTGTAGATATTTGTTTCAGTCTTATGTTCACACATATTTATTATTATTATGTCCTCTTGAACTGAACCTTGTATCATCATATAATTTCTTTTTTGTCACTATTAACAATTATTTTCTAGAGTATTTTGACATAAGTTATATAGTTAACCTGCTCTCTTTGGCTTTTCAGTTAAGTGGAGTATCTTTAAAAAAAAAAATTTATGCACACAAGTGGAGAGCAGAAACTGACTAAGTACACTGCTGAGGGGAGCAGCAGGCAGGTCAGGAGAGGTCTGCAGCACCATGTGGATCACCTCCAGGGTGAGGATCGAACTCATGCTGAGGTGACTTTAGCTTCTTGGTTGTGTGCTTTAATCCGCTGAGCCACGAGGAGGGCCCTAATGGAGCATCCTTTACTATCCCTTTGATCTTATGTGTGCTTTTAAAACTGAAATGAGTCTCTTGTAGGCGCAGTTGAGTTTTGTTTTGTTAGATCAGATATGAACTTAAAATTGCTATCTTATTCATTGCTTTCTAGCTTTTTTAATTTCCTTGTTTCTTTGCTTTTCTCACTGTCTTTCTTTGTGACCTGATGGTTTTCCATAGCAGTACTCTTTTGATTCCTTTCTCCTTATCTTTTGTGTGTCTATTTGGGGCTTTTGTTACCATGAGGCTTAACAAAATAGTTTTTATCAGTCTATTTCAGGGTGATAACAACTAAGCAAAACACATAAAAACTGTACCCTCATTTACTCCCTTCCCCATGTTTTGGATTCTGACATTCTATTTTATATTGTACATCCCTAAATTATATTTTTAAAATACCTTTGTCTTTTAACTTATGGCTAAGTGACTTACACACCACCATTACATTAGGGTATTATGAATTTGCCTATGTATTTACCTTTGCCACTTAAGTTTTATACTTTCATATGTTTTCATGTTACTAATTAGCAACCTTTCATTTCAGCTTCAAGAGCCCCTTTTAACATTTCTTGTAAGGTAGGTCTAGTAATTTAAGCTGTCAGTTTTTGTTTTTCTGTAAAAGTCCTTATCTAGCTTCGATTCCTGAAGGGCAGAACTGCTGGACAGAGTATTCTTGGTTAGCACTTTTGTTCTCTCAGTATTCTGAATATATATCGTCCCATTTTTTTTCTTAGCCTGCAAAGTTTCATGTGAAATATGCACCAACAGTTTTATATCAGATGAACCACTGCTTTAAAAAATTCTTTGTGATTTCTGAGATTCATTATAACATATCTCAATTAAATCCTCCTTGTGTTCAATCTACTGTTGCTCTATAAACGTCATGTACCTGGATATACATATATCTATGTCTTCCCAGGTTTGAGAATGTCAGCCTTTATTTTTCAAATAAATTTTTTGTCTATCTTTTCTTTCTGTGACTCAGAAAATATGAATATCTCATATTTCACAGAAGCTTTACTGCTTTTTTCTCCTCTAAGCAAGTCAATTTCAAATAATCTGTTTTCAAGTCCACAAATGGTACTGCTTGATCAAGCCTTCTGTTGACTCTATTACATTTTTCAATTCATTCATTGCATCCTCAAGATGAAATTTTTTGTTGCTATTTATCTCTAGCGAACCTCCTGTTTTGCTCACAGTTGTTCTGATTTTGAGCTGCTTGAGTTCTCTCATTGTTTGCTGAGCTTTCTTAAAATAATTATTTTTAATTCTTTATAAAGGAATTTATAAATCCATTTCTTTGGGTAGTAAAAATCATCTGCTCCTTTGATGGAGTCTGTTCCTGTGATTTTTTCATGTTTCTTGAGGAACACTGTTCCTGGTGAGGAACACTGCTGTTTTCACATTCAGAGTAGTAGTCAGCTCCTTTGGTCTTCAAATTCCTGATTTCCAGAGAGCCACCTGTATTAGTTAGTCTGGTTAAGGATGCTGAAAGTCCTTTGTATGTATTTTCGCTAAAAATACTTGCCCCCGGCCCTCCCTGGTGGCGCAGTGGGTTAAAGCACAGCATTGAGAGGCTAAAGCCACTTCTGCATGAGTTCGATTCCC
>NW_004567110.1:55616818-55617954 GCF_000260355.1 Condylura cristata | reverse complement strand
TTTAAAAAAAAAAAAAAGATTTATATTTTATGCATACAAGAACTGGGGTACAGGCCAGGGTGAGAAGAGAAATATACTGCTGAGGGGAGCAGAAGGTGAGTCAGAAGACTGCTATCTGCTATGCCATCTGGGTCACCTCCTTGGCCAGGGCTGGAACACTCCCTACAGTGGCTGCAGACAACTCCACGGTGCTGCACTTTAACCTGTTGTTACACCAGGAAGAGCCCATGGAGAATAATTCTTAAGACTTCGCAATCTACCTATTTCTCAAAAAAGCAGGCCAGATGTTGACAGCCTTCCTCTTATTTTCTTGAGCATGGTATTCTGAAATGCTTAAATTTGTGAGCCTTTGCTTCATCCAACAGAATCTAGCTAACTTGCTGTACTTGCCAGCCATCTGCAAGACTCATCCTTTGGTGTCTATGATAGTAATACACATTACTAATACACCAAAATCAGGCCAATGTAGGTTGATGTTGTTAAGAAGTGTAGTGCTGACAGTGCCCACAGGTCAGTAAGGAAAGTGCAAGCAAGTAGTCCCCAGAAGCTCATGGGCAGGTTTCCTGATGGGCATTTGTAAAGTAGCTAATAACATCCTTTTGATGAGTACTGAGCTCTGGTTGTCTTCCCATAGCCTCTCCCAACTTCCCAAATTTATAGATCACCTCAGAAATCTAGTTGAGGTGAAAGAAAAAATGGGTCTCTTTGATAGAGCTGGGAAGCCACTCAATCTCCTGCTTAATTACCAGTAACTCCCTGCCATATGTTGCTGTAAAATCTCAGGCTGAGGGTTTTCTCTTAGCGCCAAGTTGTGCTGTCTGGAAGGAAGTACAATGTGAGCAAAATGAAAATGTTTCTCTTATTCTTCAATGGATATATTCTTAATTTTTTTTTTTTTTAACCAAGGTGGGCTTGCAATTCTCTTTTCAACTCCTGAACTCCTACAAAATTACTTCTACTGTAGTTAGAATTAGTGTAGTATGGGTATACTGATAGTAGAGAATTCCTAGTCTGCCATCTTGAAGACATTAAAGTATTTTGAATTTAGAGCCCATACTCTTAATGACAAAATTATTCTATCTCAGATGAATAAATGTAAGCATTATACAATGCAAAAACACAAAGTAAACTTAAAA
>NW_004567110.1:55613062-55616108 GCF_000260355.1 Condylura cristata | reverse complement strand
ATAAATCTTTAAAAAAAAAAAAACCAAACCTGTAAGTCTATAATAATTATTTTCCATATTCCATATTCAGTCAGTGAGCCCTATAACATTTTACCTCTGAATGTCTGTTACTATTTATACCATGAAAAAATCTAGTTTAAACTTCCATCTATTTCTTACTTGGATTCTTAAAAAAACATTATTTTGCCTCTGTAGTGCGTCCACAGATTTTTTCATTCAAAAACTAATGACAATATTCTCCAAGTGTCGTCAGACATTAGAATATAATAATGAAAACAGACGTCACTGCCTTTATAGATCTTCTTTTCACAACCAAGCAACCTGCTATCTTCCAAAATCAGACTGTATCAGTCCCTCTTTAAAACACTCTAAAAGTTTCTCATTACACAGAGATCAAAATCCAGACTCTCATATAAGGCAGTAAGTACTGGATGACTTGGTTCCAATAACCTTTCTCCATCTGTACCCTCGTTCACTACATTCCAGACTAAATTGTTTCCTTTTGGTACTTTGACCTCAGGGTCTTTGTACTCATCATTCAAATCTCACTTCAAATGACAGTGCCTCAGAGTAATATTCACTGACTACCAGGCAAAGTTGGATATTTTCCGTATTTCTTCCCACATACTCTTTTTCTTTCTTCAAAGCCCTGGTCAACATATGAAATAATCTCATTTGTTCACATGTTTACTATTTATCTGGAGCCACTTGAATATATGTTTTATAAGTTTAAGGATAGTTTCCTTCATTACTGCAGATGATCCCCACTGTCTAAATCAGTGCTAAGTCAGTATTCTTATATGATAACATTATTCTTCACCAATGAAAAAGATTCACTTCTTCCCCTTAACCCCTTCCAACTCAATCTACTTTCCCTCCATATCTGTCATAGCCCTCATAGAGAACTGAAGAAGAAATCGACTTTAAAATAGAGTTAGTGCTATTCATCAACAGGTTCGGTTACTTTGGAGTTGAAAAGAGTTTTGATTGTCTTAAGTTACCATTTATTGAATTTCGCCAGAAATCAATATATCCAAAAAAATCGTGGATACACTGTCTTACACTGTGCATACCACACAGTAGGTATCAATTAATCTCCAAATGTTGAAACATCACTCTACTAGTAGTTTTTTCTCTTCCTGTTGACAGGGCAACCCCAAAGTGAAATGGGTTGGACCAAGTGTGGGACCTTACCCACTTAAGACCCGCTTAGAATGATCTTATAATGAGACTGAACTGCAGGCACACATAAAAAGGTTAATAAAAGTTTATTTACAAAAGAAGGGAAAATGAAGAAGGAATAACTCAGGTAAAGAGAGATAAATCCGTGAATGTATCCTATCAGTTCCACTGGGACTCCAACAGCACACTGAAAGCTGGCGAAAAGCCAAACACCCCGAGGTGTCTGGAGCCCACATGTCTGGTTATATACCAAACCTGCTTAACTTTAGTTCCCCACAACCCTCCCTTTGGTGGTGGTGATGATATGGGGTTTGTAGTCCTTGGCGTCTTGGATCTTTGGGAGTGGGATCCATAAAACCTATTTGTTGAGTTTGCTCAGGAACTCCCTTCCCCCAACACACCCACCTTTCTGGAAATCTTTTCCCATCAACTACTACCTCTCAATATATTCTTACAGTTAATCATAATCTAGTGCCACATATCTTAACACAAACATGCACCCTAAATCTACAGAACCTTCTCTTAGTCCCATACAACATTCTAGTCAAGTTTTGCTAAAATACAATTTCTTGGAAGACTTTAATCTCCGTATTTCCCATCTTATTCAATTTTTCTTCTTTCTCATTAAGTCCATCAAGCAGGATATAACACTGACCTAGATACAGACCATTTTTAAAAGTATGCTCTATTATCTCATTGCTTGAATTAAATTCCAAATCAATTTTTTGGATATCTGACTTACTTAGGCTAGTCATTTAATTTTTCTACAGCAATAAGCTTAAGTTAACTTATTGCCAATCACAGTAATGAAGCAGTAACATTGAGATGATTAGTTTAGTGCTTAACACAGAATAAGTACTTAATAAATGTTGGCTGTCATTATTCATGTTAAATGATTATTTTTAGTGTTTGCTGTCATTGGTCCTAGGCCCTTTCACACTTTCTTCTCTCCCTAATTAATTCTGTCCACAACTGGTTTCAATTAATATCACAACACTGATGACTCATAAATTTGTATTTCCAATTTACACATCTCCGCAGTTTCAGTCTCATATAGTCAACCAATGTCTTAACATGTTCAGCTGGATATAATAAACACAGTTATAATTTAACAAGTCTAAGGTAGCATGTATAATATACTCTTTCACATCTCTTAAGCCCCTTCATCGCCAGCACACCACCAATCTGAGAATCACACATACGAGTAAATTTTGACAGTCTTAGAAATTCTTATTTTTTTTTATATCTATCATCCCTACAAATATAGTCCTAACATTAAAAATGCATAGTGTCTCTCTGAAAAAGTTTCTTAACTTATATGCACCTTCCAATTATTCTCCAAACTCTTCCAATCATTCCAAACAGTCCAGGTACAATTTATACATTCTGTATTGTCTTAAACATAGAATTAAGTCAGACTTTAGATGATTCTTAGACAATTAAGTGTCCATGAGTCTAAGATCATCTTCTAGTGCTAGTCTTTGGTAAATTAGCCTCTCCAAGGCTTAATTTCTTTATCTGCAAAATGGATACTTCATACCTCTTTTGTTGTTAATAAGAGAAGAGTAAATTAATAATGGCAAAATAAAGCTTACTTCAGTGCATGTCACTTACTGAAGACTAAAATAAATTTTATTCAGTAGAACAAGGTAAATATAACTTTCTCATAGCCTGAGTTTTGTTTCTCATCTCAGTTTTAAGTCTCCTAAGAGGTTTTTAAATGGGCCAAGCTCCAAGAACGGTATTTGACAGGCTTCTAGAAAAGTTATATAAATCTGGCCTCTTAGTATCTGAGTATTAAAGTTCAAGTTCAAACTCCTTTGCCCCTGCATATATTCTTCTTCTTCTTCTTTTTTTTTTTTTT
>NW_004567110.1:55608831-55612168 GCF_000260355.1 Condylura cristata | reverse complement strand
ATGAGAAAGAATGAAGACAAAAGGAAATCCATGTATCCTAGGCCAAACATGAGGGTTTTTTTTAAGGATAATATTCACTTCTCTACAGCAGAATCTCATAAAGGGCATCAACTGAAAAATTAAGCCAGATAATTCTTTACTAGTGGACCTACGGTCTACATTGTGGAATGTTTACCTCCTACCTGTTAGTTGTTAACAGCAGTGTACCCCCAGTTATGACAAAATCTCCAGACATTGCTTTTGGGGCAAAACTGTACCCAACTGAGTGTCCCAGAGTGACACCCCATATATCCTTTTACTCAGGAGTGACCACTAAGAAATCTTAAGTCTCTGACTCTGGACAGCACAGATGCAATTGTGGCTTCTTATATTAATTTTCTACAAGGAAGTAAACTAAGTGGCATATGATTTAAGTTCCTTGCCAAGAAAAAAATGCAGGTGAGGCTTCAAAACGACCATGTACGATTGTACTTCTAGTTAACATGGTATGGGTGGGAAGACAGCAAAGAATCTAGAAATGAGTGGCTTCTTGTTTAGCAACACAGTGACAAGAGATTTTCTAACAAGATACCATCCCACTTTGACACTGTTTAAGTTAATATATCCTTTATTTCACCAAATCACCATACAAAATGAACACTGATACATATTTAGACACAAAAACACAAAATGTTAACAAATAGTAATTCAAAGACTTCAACAACTGCAATTCTGAAAATAGCTTGTTTTTAGTAAAATGCAGCTCACTTCCTTCCGCAGCTATTCCCTCAGTACCTGCTACTGAGAAAACAAATTCAGAACCCCATGGAGTTTACCTACAGCAAAAGGTTTGGGAGGTGCATTTGGGAGGGCACTATCACATGTACACACACATGCACGCGTGGATACATGCCTTTAATATTTAAGATTTGTGTACCTTAAAAAAAACTCTACTTGCTACTTTTTATATTTCACTATAATTACTTTAAATTTTCTGTAATTGTCTTTTCCATTCAAATTTTGAGTAGCCCCTAAAGAAGTAGCTAAATTAATTGTTAAGATAGTTCAGATAAACTGTGGAATGGAGTAATAAGTATCATGAGCCTTGGATTTCCCATCAGTAAAGTGGGCATAGTCAAACTTTACTCCTCAGAATTGCCGTGAAAACCAAAGTCCTATGTGGTGAATATCTGGGGAGCTAGAATACACTCCGTAAATGCTTACTATTACTATTAGTATAATTATAATTCATCAGTTTTTCTTTAACTCCTATTTCTTCCACAAACACTGTGGAAGAATGTGTGTTTTGAAAAGAACCACATTTTATGAACCTATCTTACATCTAGAAGCAAACACAAGGTAAACATTATTGATGATGTTAAAAAGAATAGTGCAAAAGAAAAAGTGGAAATATTTTAAGTAGACTTTGAAAGAAGTTCTGATGCCAATTACATCTGGTATCCAGCAGCTCATGATATGAAATGTTCCTTCCTGCTGCAAAAACAAAAACAAAAGGAAAAAAAGACAAAGGGAAGAAACGAAAGCAATAATATGATAGATTAAAAGATAAGGTTACATAGACATCTAATTCTACAAGACAATAAGTACTGTGTTACCTCTTCCAAGAACCATAGTAAATGTCCAAGAAGTTACAGTTTAGCGCCCACTGTTTATTTAAATGACAAAATTTCATTGAAAACAATTCCTGGCCCTCCTTGGTGGCTTAGCGGGTTAAAGAACAACACTGAGAAGCTAAAGCCACTTCCACATGAGTTCGATTCCCGCCTGCCCCGGAGGAGACCACATGGCGTGGCAGACCTCTCCTGACCCGCCCGCTGCTCCCCTCAGCAGTGCACTTCATCCATCTGCCTGTTCTGCTCCCACTCTGTCTCTGGTGAAGCCTCTCACCACCCCTGCACCTCTGGCCTGTACCCCAGTTCTGTATGCATAAATAAATAAATCTTTTTTAAAAAAAAAAAACAATTCCTCTCCCCACTAGCTGAATCTACTATTAGGTGAATTAAGATATTCAATTAAAAGCACTGCTAAACTACGTTGCTCTCTTCCTCTGAAATTATAATACCTTTTAGAAAGCTTCATTTATTCAGCAGCAGCTCTACTGAAGTGATGATTCAGAAGCATTAATAATAAATCCAAATGTCTGGATTTCCTAAGAAAATGTCAATTCCCTCTCCAGATACATCCAATAACCTCCTCCCCCCACAATTCCCTCCAAAAGAGAGCAAATATTCCTCAACTTTTAATCTCTGGAGTGCAGGATAGATGGCTGAAATGAAGTTAGTGGAAACACTACCATCTAGAGTCCCCCAAATAAATGCCATCAAGAAAACCCTGTTAACACTGAGCACACCCTATCCTCCACCCCTGCGCCCTCACCCCCAAATGCCCAGCAATACTAACAGCTCTGTAGCAAGACTTTCACAGTCCCAGACCTTGGTGATAGCTCCTGGAACTTCTGCCAGGAAACATGCATTCTACAGTCGTGACCCTTCCAGTAATTAAGGAAGACTTTGGGGTGCTAGTCCAATCTCTCATTGTACAGAAGAACCCCAGGCACGGAGTGAAGTTACTTTCTCCGTCTTTGTGATAGCAAAGCACATCCAGATCAAAGTTCCCATGCTAGTTACAAAGCACACACTCCTGGGGAGGGACTAAAGGGACGCGGCCACCAACCACCTCACCTCCAGTTCCCCGAACTGTCTGTGCCATCCTGAATATCTAAACGTCTGCGCCTCCATCTCCCTATGTGCAAACAGGGAACCAGAACCCTACAACCTCGGGCTGCCGGGAGGCGTGAAGGCGCCGGACACGTTCCGAGACGCCCACGGTGCCCGGCTCCAGTGCCCGGCACCCATCGGAGCCCGGCGCCCACCGGAGCCCGGCGCTCGCGGGACCCACCTGCACGTTGGGGAAGGCGGTCTTGAGCAGGTAGAACATCTTGCGGTTGGACAGCACGTCCCCGCTGGTCATCTTGTCGTCGGCACCCTCACGGGTCTTCCCTTTGGACTTCTCATGGAGCACGTTGCTCTCGCGGACACGCCTCACTTCGTCGCCGCCTCGAACCGCCGCCAACACCGACACCGCCAGCATCTCGCGCAGGTCCACGGTGCCCCCGTCGGCCACGACCGCCGGCCCCGGCGCGCCGCCACCCGGCTCTGCGCCAAGGCCGAAGAGGCTGAAGCGGCCGGCCATGAAGCCCGAGTAGAGGTGGTAAAGCACACCGAGTCCCAGCAGGCAGAACACGGCCACCCCCAGCGGGGACAGGCGGATGCCCATGGGAGCCATGGCGCGGGAGGCCAGGCGCTCGCGGCGGCGGCCCTCCGAGGCCTCCGCGCGC
>NW_004567110.1:55603972-55608556 GCF_000260355.1 Condylura cristata | reverse complement strand
TGTATCCGGGTTACGCGAGGGGGCGGGGTTGAGGGGGGTGAGGCCAGAGGCTCCTCCCGGGGGCGGGGCCGGGGCGGGGCAACCGAGTTCCTGCGACGGGAGCGCTGGACCTCTTCCGCTGTGCGGGACGCTTCCGCTGCGGGTTTGGGTGTGCGAATGTTTTCAACTCGTTTCTGTAAGTGTCAGAGCTTTTTTTTTCCACGAGGGGAAGTAATGCCGCGTTCCTTGTAGAAACTGAAATGAATAGTCCCTTTGAATGACAACGGCTGACTGAAATGAAGGCAAGGGTAGTTTAGATTTCTCATCCCTCTTAGATAATTGAGAAACAGGAAAATACAAGTCCTGTTAAGTGATCCAAGTGCTTTGTCTGCATTTGTGTGGACAGAGACTGCAGATTTAAATCGCCTCTCTGCGCTCTTCCAGAGAGAGCCCGGAGCAGGGTGGTGACCAGAGGAATTTATCTGGTCCTTTGTTCTGCTGGTATGTCCGGTTGTGATTAAATTTTTATGACTTTTTATGTATGTGTGTTTGTAGACATACACTCCCGCATACATGTATATGTGTGTGTAGATTTGTTTTCTTCCACCTACAAGAATTGACTGTCCTCTTTACGGATGAGGAACAGGGCTTTCATGAACACTCTGGACTTCTCATTGCAAAAGATGCTTTACCATGCCTTCCTCACAGAGGTTGAGATGGAAAGAAATTGCATGAGAATGTCCTCTTGATCTAGTGACTATTCCAGGATGGCATATCTAAATGTAATTCTTTGAGTCAGTATTTGCCCCACCAAAATGTTACAGACACATTTAACAAAAATAGATATCTTCATACCATTGATCTTAGCAATGACAGTGAATACTTACTGAGGTTTAATAAACGCTGATAAGTATTAGTAAGTTTATCTTCCATCTTAAAAGTGAATACTATTATTCTTAAATTTTAGAGTATTTATGTAACGTCAAAACAAACAAAAAAGAATATTTATATAAAGTCAACTTAAAGTGCCCTGATTTACTGTTCTTAGCCAGAAGTCACAGGTATAATGTGGGCTTTAATATTAATGACAATAAAAACTGCAAGTAACTATATAAAATAAATTCTGAACATCCTTTGCTAAGCAAGTCATTAGACAGTATGACCTTTAAAACATCCTAAGAGTTCAGGGCATTTGTAGAATATACATTTTGTTGTACAGATACCATAAAGAGTATGAATTTCCTGGTTTCCCTGCCAGTACTCTGTAACTAGCTTAAAAATAACCATATCACAAAATCAATTACAAATAAAAATTAATAAAAGAGCAGCCCATGGAGTGTAGTCAGCATCAGATCTTAAGAAAAACGGCATTGTCCTTGTCAGTTTTTGAGAGGGATTTATTCAACAAAACTCATTTAGGGAAGTTGAAAGTGAAGGTCACAGAGTACTTAATGGTTACCAAATCCAGGGGTAAATATAAAGGTCAAGGTTGAAGTATAACAGCTTCAACAGAACCAACTCAAGCTGTACTATGAGATCAACAAAGTTTGTTAGTTGGATTGTGGTTATGAAAATATTTAAAACTCTATTGGAAAGTCTGGCTGCGGTTTGTAAAAATAAACTGAATAATATTTCACAAGATTGCTGGAAGAAATATTCGACCACGTTCACTGTAACATTATGCAAGCATTAATGGAACCACTTACAAAGATAATAAAAACACCAGAGAATTGATAATGCAGGAAAGGAATTTAAGAATTAAAGGAGAAAATATGAGTTTACAGATAATAGCTCTATGAAAACATAGAGAGGGGCTCTAATCTGTTACAATTGATAATAGGTGGTTGATAATGACAAAAGATAATATATAATCATTAAAAGAAATTTTATGACAGAAAAAAATTATTGTGGGATAGTGATGTTGGCTTAGAACATTCATAGGAATTTGATTGAAAGGTTGTTTTTCTAGTAGCAAGTTGTTAAAAACTCTAAAAAGCACATTCATATTAGTGAAAGTCACATGAAAGTAAATTTAAAATAAATTGCAAGCACTTTAGCACATATGATCAACAAGGAGTGAAGTAGGTATTTTTACATGTTGTTATATCCTCTGTCCTAATTCAGATATTTTGCATATACAAACTCAGTAATTATTTATGAA
Source organism: Condylura cristata (assembly GCF_000260355.1). NCBI lineage: Eukaryota > Metazoa > Chordata > Mammalia > Eulipotyphla > Talpidae > Condylura > Condylura cristata. The sequence continues at coordinate 55,606,416 of NW_004567110.1, read as the reverse complement.
TGTGGTCTTGTAAAACCCAAGTTTAGTATATTTATCTATTGTTTAAAGTGTTTTAAAAAGCTTTGAATCCAACAAATATATTAACATTGATTTTGTAGTTCAAAACATTTGTTTTGCAAGTTTACAAATCAACTGAAAAGTAATTGCTTTGGTACTGTTAAGATGTCAAATATTATTTTGAGTATGTTTTTGTTTTTTTAATCAAATCCAATGTTTGACAGAGGGTAAATCCAGTTAATAATTAAAATTTCCAACATTATGTCTTATTCCCCAAGTGGTCTGAACTCATATTACTTTTTTTTTTTTTAAAGATTTATTTATTCGCACTGAGCAGGGGTACGGGCCAGAGTTGCGGGAGGGTGAGAGGATTTACCAGGGACAGAGTGAGGAGCAGAACGGGCAGATCGACCAAGTATACTGCTGAGGGGAGCAGTGGGCGGGCCAGGAGAGGTCTGCCGTGCCATGTGTCACCTCTGGGGCAGGCGGGGATCGAACTCATGCGGAAGTGGCTTAAGCTTCTTTGTGCTGTGCTTTAACCCACTGCGCCACCAGGGAGGGCCTCATATTACATTTTTGCTTACTATCTACCCAAACCTTAGGTAAAGTAATTTTGAAACTCCATTTGGTTAAAAATGTTCAATCCAGTATTTATAATTTTCTAGACTGTAAGAAAAAGCATTAGAATATTTTTATCAATTATGATTAGAATATATATGAATTTTTTAATAATTTATATTACACAACAATTTTAATATGTATTGTTACTATGCAGATTTGGGTATAACGCAACCCAAGTCCTATCACCCAGAATGTAAGAGCTCAGTATATCAATAAAGTGCCCTGATTTACTGTTCTTAGCCAGAAATCACAGGTATAATGTGGGCTTGACTAATATATCTCAAACATTTTGTCAGTTAAAAAAAGTAAAAATAAAAAAAAAATTATGTATATATAACAAAAGAAAATTTCACTGAAATAATAATGTTTACCCTTACTAATACTTGACATTATTTTTTTGTATTCTTCAACACTGTAAATTGATTTCATAATTTTGTTAATAGGTCATTATTACAAGACCGCTGGTATTCTCTGTTTCTTTGCTTATTTTTCCAGCAAAGGCATTAGCTTCCTTTTTCAAGTATATTATCTTCTCAAGGATGTTTGTATAGCAAGGATGTTTGCTGTTCAAACATCCTGGAGAAGGCAGAGATGATGTCTCTCTCCAGAGAAAAGGACAAGTGTGTTTTCTGTAATTTATAATAAAGAAAATGGCAGGCAAGCTTAATGCCAATGATATAAGGCTCACTATGCCTAAGCTCCAAATCCCTCTTCTCTGAGGTTTTCACAGTCTAAAAAGATGAGACACATCCAAATTGCTCTAGGTAAGAGTTGATGTATGACACTTCTGTAGTGCAACCCATTCTTGCAGGCAGGAGTTTTAACCTTCTCAGTGTTACCCTATGCTGACACTCTAAATGACACAATTACTTTGTCTCTGAACTGAGAATCTCATGTCTCTGCCAGCATCCATGAAACTAGCAAATTATCTTGTTAGTTTAAGTAAGGTCATATTTCAGATCTTTCATAGTTCTTGGCAATCATAATTACCACCTCATCAGTTAAACCATAAAGCCAATTTTTCCCAATTAATTTATCTTAGTCCCACAGCAAATAGAAAATATTATTTCTTCCTGCAGCATCAATTGACTAGCACTGTATTATGTTACAAAATAATTTTTAGAAGCAAATATTCTTTTAGGACAGTTTCTTTCTCATCTGTCTTCATCCAGAAGCCTCATTCAGATATGGGAAGTCTCCTGCTTGTCTTTGAGGTTTTCAGAGAATAAAAAGATGAGACACACCCAGATTTCTCTAGGTATGAATTTAGGTGTGATATCTGAAGTAATGAGGAACCCCAGAACATTCTCAGCAAATTAACATAATTCTGTCTCTCAGTGCTTCTAAAATTATAATGGTCAACAGGTCATAAAAGTGCTTTAAAAATGAATCATAGTCATGTTATATGCAAAAGCAACCCCAGTGATCTACTTTTCTTTACTCTATCTTGTTCACACCAACACAAAATGCTCTGTTTGAGTCAGTCATTCTGGAGTGTTTCGCATCAAGTTACTCATTATGCCTCAGTTCCCACATCATCTACTTCATTATCTTTGGCTCTGGGTGAGTCATTTCAGTAAGGGTCACAGCATTACTTTCATATGGCAATCATACAAATTGTAAAAGTCAACTCATAGCTATTTGAAGAATAGCCTGATTTTTTTTCATTTTTTTTCTTGTGAGGACAAAACACAGTTCTAGCATTCCCCACCTAACAGTTCTCTAGAAACATCTTAAAGTCTTTATACATATGGCAAAGTTATAAACACAGTCTAGGTGAACTTGATATCTGAAAACCTTAGAAGTTAAAGAACCAGGAGATAATT
>NW_004567110.1:55599638-55600722 GCF_000260355.1 Condylura cristata | reverse complement strand
GTTTCAAAATAGTTCTGATGTGGCACATTTTCACTCTCCTCCTTCTTGTTGTATAACTTAGGTGGTCTGTTATCTGTCTCTTATTTTGTTGTTATTGTTTTCAATTTATAATAGACACATTAGTATTTCTTTCGTGTGGATAAATTCTTTTAACATTTTAACATTCCGGTGAAGTTTCTTGTCTTTTTTTCTGTCTTAAATGATAATTTTGCGGAATAACCTTTTCCAGATTAGAAGTCCTTTTCTTTGAGTAATTTAAATATTTCCTGCAATTTCCCAAGTTCAGAAAGATTCAACTTGTTATTCCCTTATAGATTACTCTGATTTCTCATGCTGCTTTTGACATTCTGTCCTTGCTCTTGGCTTTCAGCAGTTTTATTGTAATATGTCTTAGATTATGTCAGTCTGATATTATTTCTTTGGAACGTGGTGGGTTACTTCTGTACATTTTTCCATACTGAAATATTTCTCAGCAAATATTTCATTAAATAAATGTTCTATGTCTTTCCCTCTCTTCTCCTTCTGAAACCCCTACCCTATAGGCATTATTTCTCTTTAGGTTATCCAAAGAACACATGTGCTGTGTTCATTCGTTAATTTTTTTCTCTTTTTTGTTCTGTTTGTGCATTCTTGTTATGCTATCAAGCTCACTAATTCTCTTCATTACTTGCATGTGTCTTCTGTTGAGATCCTCCGTTCTGTTTTTAAATTCAGGTAAAGAATTTTCAGACACATTAGTTATACTTGTAACAATCTCATTTTCTCAATCTTCCTTGTGTTTCCTGTTTTATATCACCCAGTCTTTCTAAATTCAGCAAGCATGGTTATAACTCTTACATATTATGAACTCTCTTCAGGCATAGTCTGCAGTTCTACTCATCTAAGACTGCCCTCTAAATTTTTCTACTCTAGATTTTGTTATTTGTTCTTCTTTCTCTTCATTTTTAGATTTTGTGTGTAGTAACATAGAGTTAATTTTTTTATCTTATATTGTAATAAATTTATTTTATATCCCTACTATAAGAAGCTAGGTTTTTGTTGTTAGTGTTTGTTTGTTTTTATTCAGGGTCTTTAGATGTGTATT
>NW_004567110.1:55597056-55598957 GCF_000260355.1 Condylura cristata | reverse complement strand
AAAAAAAAAAAAAGATCCAAGTACTTCAATTGCAGTTAGTGACAACATTCATGTATTTTCTCAGTTTGGACCAGTGAAAGGTGGAGGGAGGTGGGTAAGGCAGGTATTCAGAATATCACAGCTCTTCTATGAGGATACATAGGTGATTTGATGTGACTCTCCCCACAGTTTTAGGCTACTGGTCTGGCACCCTTACTCTTATGATTCTTCAGTAGTACAACTTCTGTTCTGCATGATTACTCTGTGCACCCCCTTTTTACATGTATTGCTGGTCTCTAAAATTTCTTATGTATGCATGAGGCACCCAAGTAAGTAATAGCAGAGGGGATCCATATAGCCACTGATCTTTCCTCTGATGGGTTTCACTGCTCTGGTATCACTGCAAATACTGTTTGATTACAGTTTTTCTTACCCTTTTCCATGTTATCAGTGCTCATGCTAATAGCTGACTGTCTATCATTCAGAGTTTGTTGATTTTTTTTTTGTTGTTGTACTTCCCTATGAATGTATGGGGAAGGCAAGCCAGATATTTCACTCTGCCCAAATCTTTCTAGACTCTACTGGCACTTTAGGTTACCTCTCTAAGAAATTATCTCCTCTTTTGGTAACAGCACCAGTTTTTGTGGGGAAGAACAGATGCCATAAGCTATCAAGCTGTGGTGTATAGTTCATCTAAGTAATTGTGATACTTTTCTCTACTGACTCAAGCCTTCTTTAGAGCTATGATATGGCCATATGACCCAGTTTTATTCAAAGATACTGACAAATAGATCCCTGCAGGACAAACATGAAGATGAAAGTTAACACCCACATCATGATGGAATGAAAATAAAAAGATAAGATAAAAAGATCCTGGGTGTTGTATTTCCACCAACAATAAAAATACTGAACTCTGTTTAAGGTTTCTTTATTCTTTTTGTTCTTAGACTATATTCAACTTTTTGTTCTTAGAATATAACACTCTACTGCTGTGTAGTTACTGTTATTTAAGGTCACATTATGAGTTTTCCCTGTGTCATAAAAATTTGTTATACAGTTAGATACATTTGCATATATATATTGTGATCTTTTCCCAACTTTGATTTAAATTTGTAATACAGTTATATGTTTCCCAACTTTGATTTAATTTGTAATACAGTAGGGGCAGGGTAAGAAGCTTACTCCCATTTCTGGGTCAAGTACCCTTTTTTTTCTCCTTCTTAGCAAGTAACAATTTTTGTTTTTTTAATTTCATGTTTAGGAAAAGTTGCAAAAACCATCACAGAAATACAGAGGATCATAAAGAGACAACTATGAACATCAATATTGTAATGTATTTGCTAACCTAGAAGAAATGAACAAATTCTTACAACTGTACAATCATCCCATAATGAGTCAGGAAGAAATAGCAAAGTGACCAGTTATAAGCAAAAAAATAGTAATCAGAAGTCTCCTAAAAAGCAAAAGTTCAGGGCCAAATTGTTATTGAATTCTACCAAATCTTCAAAGATGAACTAACATCTTCTTTCTCAAACCCTTCCAGAAAACCAAAGAAGAGAGAATGCATCCAATATATTTTATAACACCGTCTTTACACTGATACCAAAAGCAGAAAAGGCTCTTCACAAAAAAATAAAGCTACAGATCACTAACCCTAGAAACATAGATTCAAAATTCCTCAACAAACTCATAGCAAATACAATTTTTTTAAAAAAGGACTCGTCCTAGTGGTGCAACTGGTTAAAGCACAGCACTATAAAGCTATACAGCCACTGCACCTCGAGTTGGGTCCCCAACTAGGGGGATGACCTCTCCTGACTTCTCTTGATCTGCCTGCTGTTCCCCTCAGCAGTGTATTTCAATATACCTGCCTGTTCTGCTCCCCTCTCTGTCTCTGGTGAATCTTCTTACCCCTCGCACCT
>NW_004567110.1:55588548-55596061 GCF_000260355.1 Condylura cristata | reverse complement strand
CTCTCACTGGATTCGTAAGTCCTAACTAATAAAAAGGAATAGTGTTATGATGGGAGAATAATGAAATCTAGAGATGATTCGTGCATTTTTCATGTGGCATAGAACTTTTGGTTTGTATTTATAAAGCTATGACTATGATTCAAGTAGACTTTTAAATTAAATCTAAGAAAAAAGGATGTTGTTTGCAAGATTTGGTTAATAATGAGATTTTTCTTTTTTTATTTTAGAAATAGCATAAGCCCTGCCCCATGCTTGAATTAGATTGAAAACAGTAGCAACTGCATTTATAATCAGCTTGCAGAACTGTTAACTCTCTATGTAGAATAAATGAAATTGGGAAATAAATTTAAAAAATTATAACAGGAAATATAGATAGATGTAATTAACCTTAGGAAGCAGGTGCAAAAGGCCATAATTCTAGCTAATGAATTGGAGCAGTTCCATATTCTCTTTTTTCTGTATCTTTAATTATTTAATTTGGTATTGTACATATTATGGACATTGTGTACCTAATCATTTAAATTTCCTCTCCCATAGAAGAGTCTATCTTTTACCTTTCCCAACCCCATAGAAGTGTTATAACACACACCTAATACTCAGCACACCCTGAGGACTAACTTCCATTTCCTAGATTCCTTTGCTGTTGGTTTGGTACCATGTGACTATTTCTGGCCAATGGGATATAGGAGGGAGTCAGATTTTATGACTACTCCCTGGTCATAAAGCCTTCCTATGTAATTCCCTCCTCTTATTTCTCATCCATGTTCACTGGGTTGGAAAAGAACCATAGGATGCCTGTGTCTCTACTTAAAAAACAGATGCCTTAAAGAGTTAATAGGCTCCCAAAAGACTGAATGAACAAAACTTGTGTTAAGCCCCTGAGATTTCTGTGGTTTTGTTCTTGTAGATTCTTGGAGGGTTCTCCTCTGTAGAGAATATTAGCCTCTAGCCTCTAATTAAAATATCAAATCAGGGGCCTTCCTTGGTGGCACAACAGGTTAGGATGCAGCACTCCAAACTAGCTGCAGACACTTTTGCACCAGTTGGATTCCTGCCCGGGAGGTGACCACATGGCGCAGCAGACCTCTCTTGTCTTGCCTTCTGCTCTCCTCAGCAGTGTACTTTGTTGATCTGCCTGTTCTACTCCCCAACCTATCTTTGGTGAATCTACACCTCTGGCCTGTACCCCAGTTCTGTATGCATAAATAAACAGATCTTTTAAAAAAATCAAATAGGGTGTATATTTTGGTCAGTCTAGAAAACTTTTTTTCTGCAACTGAGATCCCATGTTAATGCCTCCTATTACTTAATGTGGATGCAGCTATTGCATTGTTGTAAACATTTCATCATAAAATGAGCTGTTTTAATTCTTCTAGCTATTCATTATAACCCTCAGAGGAGTATATATTTCTTATGTCTTATCACATTTCTGCCCACACTTGTTTTTCCTCTAAAAGATCTTTAAGGCCCTCCCTGGTAGCGCAGTGGGTTAAAGCACAGCACTGAGAAGCTAAAGCCACTTCCGCATGAGTTCGATTCCCGCCTGCCCCGGAGGTGACCACATGGCACAGCAGACCTCTCCTGACCCGCCTGCTGCTCCCCTCAGCAGTGTACCTCATCGATCTGCATGTTCTGCTCCCCACTCTGTCTCTGGTGAAGCCTCTCGCCGCCTCTGAGCCTCTGGCCTGTACCCCAGTCCTGTATGAACAAATAAATAAATCTGTAAAAAAAAAAGATCTTTGAGTATTATGCTGCCTAATAGATGGGCTTCAGGTCTAAATGGTTAGAATATTCCAAACACTATTGGTTGATGATATATGAACTCTGTTTTACTCTTTTTATTGTCCTTGTGGCTCAAAAGGATTTACAGACTGTAGATTCAGAAAATAGAATTATTAGAAATTTGTTTATCTTACTAAGGCTTCCATGATCTATGGACATAAATCACATAAATACCACAGTTGCCAATAATTCAGCCCACCCAGATGACGTTTTGCTGTCCTCAACAGTCTTTGTCCCTTACCTCCTCCACCTTAGGAGAGTTCACAACCAAGAAAAGTTTTGTTTGCCTTTGACTCATGTTAGACAGCAGTTAGGGAATATTAGTAAAAAACAAAAAGAAAAAAAAATCTAAATAACATGTCACAAGAGTGCTGCATTGGTGAAATTTGTAAGCATATACATAGTCCCACAAACACGCATCAAACTGTCCAGAGGATAAAAGGGTCAAGGTACATCCGGATGTACCATGTGCTATATAAGAATCTGACAATAAGACCCAGGAGGTTAGAGCCCAATAGTAATTTGTTAGAGTTACTTATTCCACAGCCACCAAATTGGTCACCGCAAATCGTTGAATACTTTTACTCAGGGGATAATCTTTAACAAGGTCCATCTAAACTTGGAGAATATTAAAAGTGGAAACAAATAGTAAATTAATCATACCTGTATACTAAAGCTAAATTACCAAGTAATCAGCATGACTTTAACCTCAGGGTGAGCCATTTCATATTTGGGTAATTTTAAAGGAAGTAAAGGCCACTGCTCATTCTTTAGAGCTGTTATTCTCCTGGATGTCTGAGACACATGCCATCTTACTCATTAAGCATTTTAAATGTTATCATCACTTAGAATGCTCTTTCTTTTATAAAACCCAAGTCTGGGCCCTATCAGTATACACACATAAACACTTAGGTACCTATTAACACACATTCTCAAATGTACCATCTACATCTTTTAATGAGTGCCATTGTAGAATCAAATGATCTGCCATTAGTTGGTAAAAAAATTTTTTTCTCTCTTATGGTCATTTTAAGTATCTCACACAGTAAGGTTAGTTAATGTTTTATCAAAAATAAGTTCTAAATGCTGCTGCTGCTTTTATCAATTATTTTTCTTTAAAAGATTTATTAATGAAGTGATTAATAGGAAAAAATGCCAAGTGACAATATGACCATGGATTTTTGTCATAAAATATGATTACCATCATCAGTTAGGATAAATTTTCTTTTAATATATGTGAAGACCAATTTATCATTTAAAAGCACATATCTATTTTATTATTAGGAGATATCTATTTTATTATTAGAGAGTATTTATCATTTATTATTATGGATATTCTACTTAGTTCATGAAGAATATGAAGAGTGGAATTCTGTGAAGTCAAGAAATTATTATAATACTTTGTCATACATAGGGAAGCATATCTGTTAAATTGTCTTCACAGGTACTCAAAAGCTATTTGGAGTAGTTTTTGATAAAGAGATTAGGTTATTTCCATATTTCATCCCTAACTCCTGGCTATACTATTGGATAAAAATGTAGCTGCTTTCACCTTAGAGGGCTTTAAATAAAATGATTTCCCATAAGTCTTGGAATAAAGGTCAAAAGAAGAAAAATGGTCTACTGGAAATGCCCTTTGCTTTACAATTTTAAGAGACATATTTATGTTTTTAAAATTGACATTTAGTTCTCATTTACATGCCAAGGACATTGTTTTTCCTTCAGGAAAAATCCTATATTTTCAAAATCACTGGTCAGAAACCAACAACACACCAGAGGTCCTTCTGTTGGGATCTTCTTTTTTGGCTTGTTTGTTTTTTTTTTAAATATTTATTTATTCATACAGAACTGGGGTACAGGCCAGAAGTGCGTGTGCAGTGAGAGGCTTCACATGAGACAGAGTGGGAAGGAAGATCGACTAAGTACACTGCTGAGGGGAGCAGCAGGTGGGTTAGGAGAGGTCTGCCACGCCATGTGGGTCACCTCCCTGGTAGGTAGGAATCAAACTCATGCAGAGGCGGCTTTAGCTTCTTAGTGCTATGCTTTAACCCACTGTGCCACCAGGGAGGGCCGGGATCTTCTTTCAATGATTCTGATACTGGGCAAAGCCAAGGGGTGCCCAGGAATCCCAAGGTGTTTCCTGGGAAACACCCAGGATCTCATTCTAAGGTCAATGATGCCACCTGTACAAAAACAGTAGAAGACAGTGCACAAAAGTACCAGGATGTGAAGTGAATAGAGCCTGAGGTAGGGGACAGGTCATTGTCAGTGGGCTCTCACCTGTGAGCACATTTGCAAGATCACTCTGTCTTAGAGAAGAACAACAAAAGAGTTTGTTTAATAATCAAGAGCTTGGGAGAGGAAAACATTTTTTTTTCTTTTTTAAGATTTACTTATTTATGCATACAGAAATGGGGTATAGGCCAGAGTGGTGAGGATTCAACAGAAGTCTGCTGCACCATGTGGGTCACCTCTCTGACTGGGGATCGAACTTGTGTGAAGCATCAGCCTCTAGCTTCACAATGGTGTGTTTTAAGCCATTGTGCCACCAGGGAGAGCCCAGAAAGCATTTTTGAGACCACAAGAGGCCAGTTATCTTACCCCAGATAGTATCTGCACTGTCCAGCAGTTCCAAACAAAGGCTACTCATAAGATGAGGGGACACTACAGCAGGCCCCACCAGCAGGCTGAAGGCTGGGCCAGATACCAAGCCAGATGGCAATGGAATCAACAGCACCAGAAGGTGTTGCCAGATAATCAGAGGCTATGGTCAGTTCTTTGGGATGCTGGGCCAGCTTGATGGTGCTCCTTGCAGGCGATGCCAGAGGCAGGTGCAGTGGTTGTCTCTGGAAGGTCTGGGAAGGTGTGGAAGTGCAGAAGCCTATGAAGTCTGTAGGTCTGTGAAGGTCTACAACGGTCTGCGGAGACTACAAAAATCTAGGAAATCCCAGTTAGTTCCACACAAGGTGAACACTTGATGTGTCTCTCTCTTTGGAGGCTGGGAGCAGAATCCTTTTCTGAGGGTGCTGCAATGAATGCTTTCCTCTCAGAGGTTGGCTATCGACTACTTCTTCAAAGATGATCCCACAAATCCTTCTGTCCTCTGAGGCTGGCTGCACACCCCACAAATGGGCTCTTTCTCTGCTTTACATCACTTCCAGAGTCCCCCATACTACAAGTCTGATCGGACCATTTTCAATCTGAAGCATTTGTTTGAACTGTTTAACACTAATGAAGTGGACTTGAACCTGAATGGTGTTTGCACATGGCTGGTTCATTTTGCTTGCACCTGATTGGTCCAGTTTATTCATATCTTATTGATTCATTTTGCTTATGGTTTTAAATCCTAAGTCAGATATAAAAGGGGAGAAGTACAACCTGGCCTGTGCTCAGGTTAGGGGCAGGCTGGTAGGGCTGTTTGCTCCTGGGAGTCAAGGACACATCCTGCCAGTTTCTCTGGGGCTGGGTGAGCGGGACCATCCACTGGTGGTGAGCTGAGGCCGCTGTGCCTCAGCCCCAATAAGGCCTCCTTGCCCTGTGGCATCCAGAGGCCATGGGGATGTGGTAACAAACACATATAAATTGAATCCATCAAATTCTAGCATGCTCAGATTTTTAATCAGCGAGACATTCCAAGGGAAGAAAGTGAGAATGAGCGGAGAGAAATATTTCTAACTAGAGACTTCCTATTACTTTCTGAAATCAGTTATTCCACCCAACAGGAAGGCCATAGTGGCACAGGCAAGGCCCAAGAGCAGAGAGCTGCCAGGAGAACAAATTCAAGGTATCTATCAGCAGGAAACACAAGCAAGACGTACTCTAAGAGAACCAAAATTCAAAAGGTACCACCCCATCTGACTCCACCATGAGGTCAAAATGGCAGTTGTCAAAGTCTCTCATGAGATCGTGCTGCCTGCCAATATCATAGTCGGGAAAGAGAGAGTGGGCAAACCCTCACTCAAAGTTGTAAGTTCTATGTGGTCACTTAACTCCACCCCTAGATCCAGAAACCTCCCCCAACACATGTTCAAGAATGGCTTGCCAAGAGATGTAGAGCTTCCGTGTGTCAATGGGATGGAAGGAATAGGCCAGTGAATGGAGCTGGGAAGTTTCCAGTGCTATGAGAGTCCTCCGGTGGCTCAGAATTTGCTCCTTGCTGTTCCTTTAGCAATTTACACTTGCTTTGTCAATGTAAATATTAAAGCACTTAAAATTAACTAATATTGCCTCAGTCTTAACTTTCCTCTAACTATCAAGTTTGTGTTCTTATCTTTACTTTGCAAAGCCAATAGAGATTTATTCAGTTCTTTAAAAAGTGTTCACACACTTGGCCACTACTCTGATGAATATTCTCTGATGCAAGTTACTCTCAGTGAATTCACTGTTCTGGTGAGTAATGGCCCATTAGTGCTTCCAGAGGAAATATGGCTTGGGTTGGTGTATGTATATTCAGGATTCAGCTGTCCTCAGTTCTCTTATCAGTGACATCCCCACCAGCTGGGAGAGGTGATTTTTACTTCTTTGAAAATACCAATGTCCTTACTTGGATAAAGGTTTGAAATTAATGTGAACTTAAATTTCATTTAACTTAGCTTTTTTCAGGGCAAGAGAACATGAATATGAGGAAAAGCCTGTTAGTCTAAAGCTGAAAGTTTGGTTTGGATGACTTGCCACTTTCCTTCCACCTCTCCTTACTCCCAGTGTCCTTCTGGATGCACAGGGCTCTGAACCACGCTCAGCCTCCCACTGGTGGGCAATCATCAGAGTTTTCAAACATGACTTCCTGATGTCCCCAGCTACATTGATGGTTGGCCTGTGCCATCTGGTTGGTGGGGAAAACATGGGCTTTTGGAGCAGAGCGGACAGCCTGAGTCTCCTTTTAGCTCTACCTCCTAGTGCCTTGAGCTGGGTCAAGTTCCCAAGCACCAAGAAACTGGGGCTCTCAACTATAATATAACATGAGGTTTATAAATACCACTATGTAAAATTCCTATCAGAATTACATAAGATTATGCAGTTAAAGTTCTGACAAAGCTGAAAGGGAACTCCCTCCTTTCCTTCCCCTCTGCCATTATCTTTGTTCCATTCACCCTTGCCCATGCAATAATTTACAGCCTCAGTGTCTCATATACATGGTCTCACTTAATCTCCCTCAAGCCCTCTTTTACTTGATAGGGATATGAAGGATAATTCTCAAAAAGTAAAATTATCTCACTTTCATAAAATGAGCATGCATCAAAGATTTTATGTAAATCATTAATTAAGAAGGCAAATGCTTAAATGTAAATCTAGTTCAAATTCAGATCTAATTTAGAGAGACTTCTATTGCAACCAGACAGAATTTATTTATACTGCCCTAAATAAGAATAATATGTGTCTACTGACACTTTATATATTGTTTTCTATAAGTTATTTTCTCTGCCAACATATTAGAGAGTCTCAAGATGATGAAAGGCATGTAGCCTTATACAAATCCCAAACTTCAGGAGTCTCCCTGGTGGTACAGGGGGTAAGTCTCAGCACTATGCACTAGCCATAGCTACTGTGGCATGAGTTCGATTCCCTGCCAGGGAGCTGATGTACATGGCGCGGTACACCTCTATAGCCTCACCCTCTACTTCTCTCAGCAGGGTAGTTCAGTATATCTGCCTGTTCTGCTCCCCACTCTGTCTCTGGTGAATCTGCTCACACCTCTAGCCTATACCCCAATTCCTGTATGCATAAATAAATA
>NW_004567110.1:55576789-55588190 GCF_000260355.1 Condylura cristata | reverse complement strand
CTCTTAGGTCTATTTCAAAGATTTTCATAGTTTCTGTTCACAATGTCACCCCCATATGATGAACAAGTAACCTGAAAATTAAAATGTGAAATAATGTGCTTCAATAAACATAAGAATGTAGCAAGATAGATGGTACTGGAAAGGCTGATAGTAAGTGAAATAAGTCAGAAGGAAGAAATATTGGATGTGCTCTCTTACAGGGCGAGTATAGGAAAATTGAGCAAAGGGGCAGGAAGAAGACAAGATTTGCAGGCAAACCATAGATCCGAGGCAGACAGCAGAGAGAGAGATTGAGACAGAGGAGGGAAGAGCACAAGGGCCTGTGGTGATGGATCATGGGGACTATGGGGGGAGGAGCACTATGGGGACTACACCTGAGGGGAGAAGTCAAACGCTGCCCCCAAATGAACAATGATGTAAGAAAGTAAATAAATTCTAAAATAAAATAAATGTGAAGGAATGTGTCCAAGACCTTTACAGAGTAAAGGGCTGAATGAAATTCCAGGTGAGTCTGGCTCCTTGCAATCCATCTCTTAAGCCTCACAAAGCCCTTGAAGCCCATTTTCTTCTGCAATTGACTTTCCATCCAGCTCTTAATAGAAAACAGAGGCTTCTCAAAATATCAAAAGGAAGGGGTTCATAAGGAGTGTCTGATGGAGCATCAGAGCTCAGTGCTCAACTTCGTGAACATAATTCCTCTGGTCTTGGAATGGAGGATTCGGGTCCGGCTCCCACCTCACCCCTTAGCCACTCTAGCACCAAGTACCACGCCAGTGTGCATGGGGTTCCCTATTCCTGCACACAGGGGCCTATGCTCAGATGTCCCTGAGTTCTCGTCAGGCAGGTAACCTGTTTCATCTGGCTTCTGGAGAATGATAAGGGCCCAGGTGAGAGTAAGCTATATTTGGAAAATCAAATGTGCCCTTTCTTCCACTGTATATCCTGTGCATGCTAAGCTTCCTCCCCCAGACTCCCAGGATCTGAGGCTATATGCCCTAGAAAGACACAAGAGATGCAAGCTCACAGGTCACGCTGCCCAGGGAGTGCAGTCTCAGGGAAGCTGGAGTGGGGGCGAATATATGATCAGAGTCAGAAGGGGAGAGAACAATTATAAGGAATTGAGAGCCCAAGCTGGTATCTTGAGAGGGGCTGAGACTACTGCATTTTTTTAGCAGCCCAAGTTGGTAATGGAGACATGACCTTTGGCCACATTTTCTTCCTCCTGGTCCTTTGGCCAGGATGTAATCTGCATCGTTAATCTAGGGCAGGGCAGATACCCAAGGCTCAGACCACAGAGTGTACCCTTGACTAGAAGCGAACACCCACCCTCACTCCCCCATCCCCAGGTGAACACCACTCACAGCCAGCCCAGGGAATAGTCTGCAAGAATGGACTGCTGAAGTGCAGGAGGGGTCAAAGGGAGTGCCAGCCATTGGGGGACAGCACTGTGGTCGTGGCAGGCTAGTCCGTGGGGTCCTTCTGTGGGCTAGTGACGGGGTGTGACAACTCCCTTGATAACCTAGGGATTACACCTGGAGCTTACAAGAAAGCCCGTGGGAAGGGGCCTGACACCCCACCTTCTTTCTAGCACCCATGTTGCCTCTAAAGGCACTAGAAAACTGGGTCTGAGGGAATATGGGGATGTAGAAAAAAGTGTCCTTGGACTGCAGCACTGCCTGAGTATAAATCTTACTGAGTAAATCTTCCCCCCCACAACCTTTCCTGTCACTCCAGGCCCCCCAGTGGTTATGACCTGCTCTCCTGTCACCTGCTCACATCCCTTGCCTCAGGCAGATTCTCAGCCAGTTCTGAAAATGAATTTGTGCCCCTTCCATCCACCTGGCACAAATTTCTTCATTTTCCCTATTGTGTGTTTCATGGCATTTCAGATAAGGTAAAAGAAATGCTTCTCCGTAATTAGACTTTCAGATTCCCTTAAGTCACTCACCTTTTTCAACCACAAGGTCTTATCTGTAATAGAGAAAAGTGAAAGAAAAAGGTGCAACTCTTGACATCAGGAGGCTTGGTTCTGCCTCCTTTCACCACCTGACCCCAAATGTTTTGCCCTCTGGCTCCAAACATTTGCCTTCTCCAGCCACCCTTGTGCTAAGCAGTCTTTTCTCCAGCTCCCAAGAGCAGTTTGAGTTGAGGGAGCTCCCACATAGTCACCCTGCTGCCTGTTACACATCAGGAATTCTCATTTCCTCCCTCGCTTTTCTTCTCCAAGTTGATTCTGGAAATCCAGAGATGTTCCTAGTTCTTACAGTCCTAATCTTGATCCTACTTTGCTCTTTGTTTTAGGGAGTTGGGTTAAGATTGGGGATCAATTTGAAAATCTTAAACAGCAAGTCTCCTACCCGCCAGACTTCAAGTAATGATTTTCCACCAACTATTGGGGCAGTTGCTGAGGAGTGAGACAGCAAAATAAGGCCCTCATTCTTAAGGGTTAGAATTTACTGAAGAAATATTATTCATCTTTAATTAAAAGGTGCCATAAAGTACTTGTAGAGTATTTGAGTATACCAAGGTTATGGTCAACTGCAGCTCAGAAATGGGGGAGGACAGGAAAGGGGCTTTGTGAATTGAGCATAGGAACAGGTAGCTATTTTTCACGAGAAGGAAGAGGAAAAAGTGGACTGAGGAGGATCTTCCCTACAGAAAGTGCAGCACAAGGAAACAATGGCAGGCCCTAGGCCCATCCTGGATGTGAGGGATGGTCTGCTGGGCCTTTCTCAGTATTCTGTGGAAGGATGCAGGATAGGGCGGGGAGTGTGGGGATGGGGTGCAGTGTCGAGATCTGAGGTATGTGGCATCTCTCTCATCAGACCTGGAAAATTTCTGTTAACTTCTGTTGCCTCCTCAAAACCTTGTGATTTCTAGAAGGTTCTATGTCAGTGTCATATTCTTTAGACTTACTTAATTTTTTTTCTTTCTAGCATGTAGCACTGACTCTCAACTCCCTTCAGTTTCTGGAGTGTAGTGTGCCCTTGATGTAGCTTCTGAAGTACTTGCTGGTGCTTCTCCCAGCCCTCCAAGATTGTGGCCATTAACCATCTTAAGCATCTCTGCAGGGTGTGCTCCAACTCTCCTCATTCCTTCCCCACAGAGAGTCAACATTTTTTGATTCTTGATTAAACATGGATTTGGAACCTACTTCCTACCAAGAAACTTCTTAGAGTTAGCAAATTGAGAAGCCCCAATTTGCTGACCCTCTCTGAAATGTCCCCTTCTGATTCCATTATTATAACCACTTTCATCTTTGAGGTGACAGGGTGAGGATTGTCACAGCTCTTCCAGCATAAGTCTACTTAGTCCAGTGTTGTCCAACATGTTGAGAGCCATAGGGTGCCAGGTTGGTGATCAAGGTGGTGATGAGATGCTCTTAGACAAAACCCTTGAGCATGACCAGGTATTACCCCCATCTGCAGCCACTCTTCTCTCTCCATGCTATATGTAAGATCTCAGCATGAGAGATACATCCATATTTTATAAAGGAAATATATGAAGGAGATTAGCAATTTATATACTGCAGCAAATTCATCATATCCCACACTGATATCTCTCTCCTCACAGCTTCTCTTCTGGACAAACTCATTTTGATATGCCTCCATGCTCCCAAGTCTCCTGGTTTCAATCCCACATACCTCTACCCTCTGAGCACTCAGGAGACAGCCCTTCTGTCAGGTTCAGGAAGTATATAATGACAGCGTGATGCCCCTTACACCCAACTTCTGGAGCTGGACTCTGGCATGATGCTGCAGATATTCAGGCCCAGTGTAGACACTAGGTCATCATAGACTCTTTTTCTCCCTCACCTCTGACTTCCAGTTAGTCATACACCTTATATATTTCTGTCATAACTCTTTGGTGCCCTCCTATGTTTTCCCCATCCTTCCTTGGTTCAGGCTGCCATTGTTTTTTTTTTTTTTTGGTTTGTTTGTTTTTGGTATGCATAATTGTAATTGATTCTGAGTCATTTTCCTTAACAAAAATGTCCTACCCTCATTTCATCAAGGTAAAACACATGAATAAGTATTGCATTTAATAGATTTAAGCTTGTGGAATAGGGATTTGCCCTGCCCCTGGCATAAGAGCTTCAGCTGTTAGGACTGTCTTTGCGAACATAAGTAGTGCAGTGGGCAGAATAAGGCTATTGTCTCCAGAGTCAACATCTAGATACAAAGATGAGTTCTTAACGTGAGAATGTGGAGCTAAGCAGGCTCATTTAATAAATACATTCCAATTGTTTTAATGTTATAGAGAATTTAAATATACCTACTACCAAATAACTCCACAGTGTTCTGCCAGGCCATTCTCCATCTTACAAAGAGAGGCCTTGCTGACTTTGTTCTATATTCCCTTTGCAAAGGTATTTTTATAATTAATAGCCTTAGAAAATAGATACAGTGATCCAGCAGATCAGAGGGCAGGTTGGTTTGTGGTCAGCATGAAAAAAAAAAAAATTTCACTCCAGGTAACTATAGGGTAACTTTATTTTCAGCCCGTTATGAAAGATTTGAAGCTCACTTTACCTTATCTGTATTGTAAATCTGCTAAATTCTCAGCAGCTGTATGTGCCATTTCACTTTAACTCCTTGGGATATAAGGGACAAATAGAAACAGCAAAAACATGACACCCAGACTACTTGCTTTTTTTAAGTGATAAGTATCTGTCTCTGACCTAAAGGAGATTCACAGCACTGTGTTGAGCTCACTTGTTAGCTCACAAGTGGAGTAAAATCTCACATGCTTCATTCTTGATGTATCGTTTATTTAATTTCTGGGTTTTATATCACATTCCATTTAAAGATATGGAGAATTAATAAGCAAGACATCCAGTTTTAAATTCCCTAGGTGCTACAGCCTAGTAATATTAGTGTTCCATGCTGTCTTTTAATATTATTGTGATGTGATTCTAACCTTCAGGACAGAACTCAGTGAGGAGATCAAATACTGTTACTTTGAAGTTTATTCTTAAACATAAGGAGTGGGCTTGAGAGCATATTTAGAACACTTTTATCTAGCTATAAAGCCTCCTGGATTTATGTAGTTGTACATTTGCCAGAGGGCAGAGTCCAGGAAAGGTGAGATGATTTAGAAAGAGAAGGGTTGTGTTGTTCTTAAAACATAAGATATGTAGTCAGAATGGAAAGTTCTATCATGTGTTTTGAGTATTTAAAGGATCTGCACAAGTTAAACTCAGGAGAAGTGGAGACATTCTCAGCAAATATTCTGAGCTCTATCAAGCGTGAGAGGTATTATATTTGGTTCCAGAGCATAGCACTTGATCCAAAGAATGTCAAACACAGAGAAAACATTTTAAGCTCAGACCAGGGAAGAATCTCAAATTGAAATGGATTGCATCAGCCTCTCTGGTTGCAGAGGGGTTAAGGCTCAGCACTATCAAGCTGTCTCAGACACTGCAGTGTCTGAACTCAAACTGCAGTTTGAGTTCGAATCTCATCTCCACCTAGGGAGCAGACCCACATGGCACAGCAGACCTCTCCTGTCTCACCCACTGCTCCGCTCAAAGGTATTTCAGTAGACCTGCCTTTTATACTCCTCATTCTGTCTCTGGTGAGTCCTGTCACCCCCACACCTCTAGCTTGGACCCAAGTTCTTGTATGCATAAATAAATAAAAATAACTTAAAAAAAATGAAATGGCTTGCTTCAGGGATGGCATCTGCCTAACCACAGAGTGGACTTAAATAGGGACAGGGTGATTTAACCAAGCAGGTGGTTAAACTGGATAAATATCAAGATTACTTAGGAGTTTAAAAAGAACTTACTGCAAAATGACAATTTATGTTGACTTAATTGTTGACTTAATTGTTGACCTGTTATATTTTTGCCCACTTAATATATTGTACCCTGAAGCTTCATCCTGCTTGAATGTGCATAGTCTACTGACAGATGGTTTGTGTTTGGCTAACAAATGACTATTTGTCTCTGATGCCATTTCTATATTTTTATAACCCTCCATTCATGGTGTTTGTTACAATATCAAAACATTGGTGTAGCCATTCTCCAGTGAGACAATAACAATATTTAATTATAAAAAATATCATTATTGACCATTTTCTGCAAGCCAAATACTCTGCTAAGCACTTTACATGTTATGCCCCATTTAAATATCATAATAACCATATGACGCTGATATTATGTGATCCCATTATACAGATGAGGAAACTGAGGTAGAGTATCATGTACCATAAATCCAAGAGAATTTAGATCCTAGTTGCCTGTATTTTAAGCAGGTATTTACTTATCTATTACACATTTTAAATACCGTATCATTGGTGGAGAAAGTAGTTAGGAAGTCATGACATGTAATTTTCCTAAGGTGTTAGAAGAAAAATTCACATGCTTTTTCTAGGACATCAAAATAACCCAAGTGCTATTTGTTCATTTCTGTAAATTGTGATGTTAAGCTGACTCTCTGCAGGCTATTTTAGAAGATGAAGTATTTCACAACACGGACAGGATGCTAACTTTTTTTTTTTTTAAGAAATTGTTTTTTATTAACACCCTTTTGAACTTGCTGCTCAATAGGAAACAAGAAAGTTAAATAAAAAGTTGAGAGTTTCTAAGTACAGTTGAATATCCATATACTTTATGTCTGGGGAGTTTTATTTATTTATTTTTTAATGGTAAAAATTTTCAGTCCTGTAACTATGCTACAGTTGTGTAATAATTTAGACTGAACATGTTGAAATTCTTTTTCCATACTGAAGACTCAAGGGTTAAGGCGATGGACTTTGTAATTAATATCATTATTCATTATCATTATACTTCACTATAGAATTGTTAATTCCCCGATGATCATTTTTGTGACAAATAGAGGTTTAAAGCTTATTAAAGTGAGTTAACAAATATAAAAGAAATGGTGTTTCTTTTCAATGTGAAAAAGTGGTTGAATAAAGTGGACTTCAAAAGGGACACAAGGAAAAAGAAATATACTGGATGGTGGAGTTCTATGTAATCTAATCATGAGCAACCAAAAACAAAACTGAGAACTAACTGTAGCAAGTGACTATACAACTAAGGTTCCCAAAGAGGTAAGGAAAGGGAAAAGAACAAATTGGGGAGGGAACTCGATGGGCTTTGGGGGTGGATTATTGGCTCACTGCACTAGCAGAGAGAGACCCTGTACTTGTACTATACACACACAAAAAAGAATTATGCAAACCAATGCTATAGCAAATAAAAATGAAATAAATTTACACACACACACATCTCAGAAGGGGGCACAACCTCCCATGAACTTAGTTTGAAAATTACTGAAAGCTATTATAACCAGATGGTTACTTACTAAATTGGGACCAGATGGTAAATATCTTAGGATCTGGAGGACACATACAGTCTCTACCGTGATCCTTAACACTCAATGTACGAGCAGCTACAGACAACACACAAATGGGTAAGGTTGGTGTCCTAACAAAACTTTTGTGGACAATGAAATTGAATTTTATATAATATCCAATGCCACAAAAAGATTATCCTTTTCTCAGATTTATTTTCACCTATAAAAGTCATATGAAATATCATTCACATAAATGCCAAAAACAAACAAGGGAAGGATATGACCTCTCCTCAGTCGTGGCTGGGCCCGACTTACTGTGAATTGCACTGGTCAAAGCGTGGACAATAAGCATAACCAGCAGGTGAGATTGGTGTGGACACATTTCCGCACCTTTTTCTGTATCTCCTCCCCACTCCTGTACTTCCCACAGAACAGCTTAATATAGGTAGCATGTATAAACTGCTTTAATAGTTATAACTAGCCAGTAAGAGTAAACTGTTAAACTGCTGTTACTTTTTCTTTAATTATGCCAGTTGTTTTTATAGAAAGTGACTAAGGATTGCTGCAGAGTTTTCCTTAAGCCAGATTTAGTCAGCTTTCAAAGCTTTGATACCAAAACTAGAGTGTTCTATCTTTCCATCAGTCCATAGATACTGCTCACCATTAATACAAAGCTTCTTTATTCAGATAGATACCTCTTATTAGAAAACCTGATTTTCTGATTTCTTGAAAGTAAGGTAGAAGTGATGTGGTGCGTTGTGGTCACTGGAATGTAGACCAAAGCACTGTATACTGTTTGTTCCTGACTCCTAAACCGTCTAGATCATTCTTTCATTCCCTTTCCTACCCTGTCCTATCTGTCCAGCTAAAAGATGCTAGAACCTACAATAGAGTGACAGAAGAGCTTTTTTCTCCACACTAGATATTGATTGAACAAGAGGAAACAGTTACTGTTTTGTGTTATTGAGATTGTGGGGTTAGTTGTGAGACCACCTAGCTCAAATTATCTTGACTGATATAATTTTTGCCTTCCTACCTTAGGATTTTATTCCAGTTCCTCTCCTTGTAGTTGAAGGGATTTATTGACAGTCTCTTGTACTACAACAATTGCAAGCCTATGGCTGATAATTTTAACAGTAAAGAGAAATTATTCTAAAGTTCTCAAAACCAGAAATCACACTCCTGGGCCTTTAGCTCAGAGAAATTAAAAATATATTCAGACAAAAACTTGTGTCAAATTGTTCATAAATAGTTTTATTTGTATTAGTTCCCTCCAGAAAAAACAACTGGCATGTCTCTCAATAGATGAATGGAAGGCCCTCCCTGGTGGCACATGGGTTAAAAGAGCATTTCGAAGCTACCACAGCGACCACAGCATAAGTTCGATCTCCAGCTGGGGGGTAGGGAGAGTGACCCACATATGGGGCAGGCCCCTCCTGATCTGCCCACTGCTCCCCTCAGCAGTGTATTTCAGTACACCTGCCTGTTCTGTTTCTACTCCAACTCTGGTGGATCCTCCTACTGCCCACATCTCTGGCCTGTACCCTGGTTCTATATGTATCAATACATAAATCTTAAAAAAAAAAAAATAGATGAATGGCTAAACAATCTGATATTATTCAGTAGAATGCTGCTTAGGAATAAAAAGAAATGACTGTTGATTGTCACAATTTGGCTAGATCACAAAGATATTATTTCAGTTATATAAAACACTCATCTAATGCCAAAACATGAGAGATGGGCACAGATTAGTAGTGGTTGCCAAGGGCAAATGCGGTGGGCAAGATGGTTGTGTTTCTTGGGTGGCATGACCGAGACCTTTGCAGTAACCAACATTTTATAGGTGGGTGTGGTCGTGAATATATGAACCCACATATGATGTAATGACACAGAACTGTATACATGGTTGTGTCAACATCAATTCCCTGTCAGCCTATGTGAGAGTGTTACCATAATTTCAGGTTGTTGGTCTAGTTTCCTAGCCAGGAACAGAGCTCAGACTGCACTTGCAGTGCTAAGTCCCGGCCACGAGACCACCATGGGCTGGTGCCTCATGAAGCCACAGCAGGGCCTTCACTGAGTATCAGGCCAGTAAGGGAAAAGAAGCAAATTACAAAAATGTGTATAAGGGCAAGTTTATTAAGGAGAAAAGGAACAGAAATTAAGTATTTCTCACAGGTCCTGGGAACTAGGCCAGGGAGGGACAAGAGTTGTGCCTCAGGAAATAGGTACATTCTTTCCTCAACTATTCTAAAGCATCCCATCCCCCACCCCCGTCTCCGTCAGTCTCTTTGTAACTGATGATTGGTTAGTTCTTAGTGGTTTCACTCACTCAGTCTTAGTATCTGTGCTCAGAATTATATCTTGCTTCATAGCCCCATATCCCTTTCCTTAGAGTCCTTTTTTTTTAATTGCCCTTATCCGGGAATGTCCTGTTACCCCTCGTCTAGGAGGTGTTTGATTGATCCCCTGTGGAATTTGCTGCCCTTAAAAGCATTCTTCTTCTTCTTTTTTCAAGATTTTTATTTTTACTTATTTATGCATACAGAACTGTGATACAGGCCAGAGGTGTATGGGCGGTGAGAGGATTCACCAGAGACAGTGGGGAAAGGAACAGACAGGTTTATGAAATACACTGCTGAGGGGAGCAGCGGGCGGGTCAGGAGAGGTCTGTGGCACCAGGGGCGGGGATGGAATTCGCATCAGTTGGCAGCTGCAGGTTTTGTAGTTCTGTGCTTTAACCTGCTGTGTCACCAGGGAGGGCCCTCGAACATTATTCTTTTGAGGCTTCTTCTTATTCTATTCTGACTTTGGAAACTATCTGCTTACTATATGATACAAGAGGATATGGTTTAGAAGTCTCAAGGACCTCTGGACTGCTTCACAGGCATCCTTTGCAAATATAATTATGAAACTTTTACAAGGGCAACCCTAAAGTGAAATGAGTTGGCCTGACTCTGGGTCCTCAACAGCATACTAAAAAGGGCTTTAGACTCAACTGCAGCCACAAGAAGAGCTAATAAAAGGTTTATTTAAAAAAGGGGAAATGAAGAAAGGAATAACTCAAATAGAAAGAGAGAGAGATAAATTGTTGAATGCATCCTATCAGTTCCACTGAGCTCTACCCCAATAGCACACTGACCGGCAAAAAACCAAGGAGCCCCAATACCCACATGTCTGGTTATATACCAAGCCTGGCTGGTTAGTTCCACCCTCAGTACCCCCAAATCCTCCCTTTGGTGGAGATGGCATTATGGGATATGTAGTCTTTGTTGTCTCGGCTCTCTTTGGTCTGAGGTGAAGATGGGATTCATAAAACCTACTTGTGGAGTTTTTTCAAGGCATACTTTCCCCCAACAAAAAAATTTCCATCGATAAAATACTTATTGTATATTAGGGTAAAAGTGGTTTTCCTATGTTACCTTATTTAGTCCCCACCTGTACATTATGAGGCAAGTATTTTCATCCTTGATTTACAGATGAAGAAACTAAAGATTTGAAAAGGGAATAATAATGAAAATCACTCAACTACAAAGTGGTGGAAGTTGAATTCAAATTTATCTGTTTACACAAGTCTTGTTCTCATCCTTATGTACATTACCTGCCTGTATTTTCTAAAGAACAATGCCCTACTCAATTAGCATCACTTGGTACATGGTTCTTATTTTGATAAATAAAAAAAAGAAAGAACCAAACTTAAAATATTTTTGTACCATTTAGGAGATCTGCACACTTGAATATATAAAAATGGGTGCCTAACCCAATGCCACAATAGCGAAGGCAAGGATAAATAGATGGGACTGCATTAAGTTAAAGAGCTTCTGTACAGCAAAAGAGACACTACAAAAAACAGACAGTCCACTAATTGGGAAAACATTTTCTCACACAAAATAAAACATTTCTCACACAAAAGGACTGATCACAAAAATATACGGAAAACTGACGAAACTCAACAAAAATAAACAACCCCATCAAAAATGTTGGTGAGGATGTGGAGAAAAAGGAACTCTCCTGCACTGCTGGTGGGAGTGCAAACTAGTACAACCACTATGGAAAACTGGAGGTTCCTCAAACTGCTAAACATGGAGCTTCCCTAC
>NW_004567110.1:55574727-55576214 GCF_000260355.1 Condylura cristata | reverse complement strand
AAAAATGGGTGCCTAAATGGTGTCAGATTCAGAATATCTCCACCGCTAAACAATCACAAATGCAAAAAGAACACAATTGCTTTCTCAAATTTAATTATTTGTTAATTTATTATGGCCCAGTTTTTCTTAACTGATGTGTAAATCCTGAATTTCCTTTCCAGCTTGGTTTGGTTCCAGATTTGGTTTTTAGTTGTTTTCTAGTTATACACAGGAGAGCATATGACTTGTTTTCCTTTATTCACAAATTGAAATGGAAAGATTTGAGAACTTCAAAACGACTTCATTTTTATTTTTTCATTGGCTCAAAGGCAAATGCAGTGGGGGTATGGGAATTGTATGCTTGGGGAGGTCTCAGGAATGCTCCCCTCTGGCCCATTTGATTATGTGACTGGATTTGGGTTTTCTAATGGTAACCCAGACACAGCATTTGCTGCTTCATGCTGGGCTCCAGCACTACCATTTGGGGAACCCTGAAGGGTACAGAGAGAATTAAATATACTTGTTGCTGAGAGCTCCACAGGGTGAGTGATGTTGATTTTGGTCATTTGCGTGGTACAGCATACTACATGTGACAACACTTACAGGCTGAGTATGAAACATCTGTAATTATAAGAAACAGTACACTTTGATTTTAAGGGTAAGTGAATGAGGAAAACAATGAGCAGCCTGAGAGGAATCCTCAGGGGTGGGGGAAATTTTCCCTATGCGTTTACACTATGAAAAGCTCAAAATTCCATTCAATAGGAATTCATTGCAGAGACTATAACGTATCCACACAATAGAATACTACTCAACAACATAATGCAATGCACTAGTAATACAAGTAATGATGTAGAGAAAATTTAAAAAGTTGTTAAGCAAAAGAAAGTGCACTCAAGATTAAAATGATATGATTCCATTTACATAATAATTTCAAACAGACAAAATTAATCTCTAAATTCAGAATGCTGCTCAGGGGCTGCTGTGAGAATGGGGACAGATACAGAGTGGCGGAAGTAAATTAGAGGGTGGTTTGTACTAAATCTGATACCAAATGCCAGCCTCAGTTTCCCTCAGGCAATGAAAGGTAATAGTTTGAGATGGAAAATAGTTTAACCTGTAGACAAACAAAGGAGAGCAACGGATTCTTATCTAAAAGACGACAGTCTGGTTCTTTAGCAGAGGACAGGGGTATTTCTACAGAGGAGTAAAACAAAAGGGAGGTGGCCAAGATCCACAGAACCTTTTGATGCAGGTATATGGAGATTTCCAGTGGGCACTGGTTTGTTTTGCAGCCTCCTCAGTGTGAGTTCAATCCCAGCCCCTGCCCCAGAGATGATCCACATGATGCAGCCGACTTCTCCAGTCTCACCCGCTGCTCCCCTCAGCAGTGGACTGTGTCTATCTGTTTGTTCTGTTCCTGGTGAATCTTCTGTCTCCTGGTGAATCTGTATGGCTCTGGTGAATCCTCTCACTGCCCCTGAACGTCTGGCCTGTACCCCAGTTCT
>NW_004567110.1:55565214-55574532 GCF_000260355.1 Condylura cristata | reverse complement strand
GGAGGGAGGGAGGGAGGAAGGAAGGAAGAAAATGGACTCCCAGGCTGGTGGAACCAGAAGGGGCAAGGGACCCAAAGTGGAATTACATCTTAAGCAATATAGACCTTCTCTCCCTAAATAGTCTAGAGCTCCAACAGTCTCTCTGATTGGTTAGCTCTCAGTGGTTTCACTCACTGTCTTAATGTCTCTGTGCCCAGAACCAAGTCTCTGTGTCCCAGCCCTTATCTTTTCTTTATCATCCTTGTTTCAGAATGTCCTGTTGTCCCTGATCCTTGGACATTTGATTAGTCCCCTTTGGAATTTGTTGCCCTTATCTCTGGTGTTTCCCTTAACTCTCCTGAGGTCCCTGAAGCTGCCCAGTTATTCTTAAATTGCCTTAGGACCCAGCAACACAAATGTAGAAGAAAAAAAAATTACTTTTGTTAATCTCTTTTCCATTAGAGTTAGTTGAAGTTGTATTGCACTAGAATAAGAGACATATGCTATTCAAAATGAGAGAAGAAAAAGGGATTATGGGAAATTTCAGATAGCATATCTCTATTGCAAAATATACCTTTGTATTTATAAAATTAATACATATGCTTTGTAAAAAATTGAAAAGACAAATAAAAAATAAACCTCATTTAGAATCATAAATACCAATATTTTCATATATAATAATCTCATATATATATAAATAGTCAAATATTTACTAAATGGCTACTCTGCATCAGACATAGTAGCTTGCCATGGTGAACAAAATAGCTTTCCCAAGAGTCATTAAACAATAATACACAAACACATAGTATCCTGTAAGGTTATATAACCTGCTTGTGTACTTAATAATATGTTGCAAAATATTTTCATGTTATTTATATTGTTTTCATAATTTTTAGCCTGCATAATACTTCATTTTATGGCACATAATTTTTTTTTTTATTCATACAGAACTGGGGTACAGGCCAGAGATGCGGAGGATGAGAGGATTCACCAGAGACAGAGTGGGGAGCAGAGCAGGCAGATCAACAAAGTACACTGCTGAGGGGAGCAGCGGGCTGGTCAGGAGAAGTCTGCCGTGCCACGTGGGATTACCTCCGGGGTGGGCGGGGATTGAACTCATGAGGAAGTGGCTTAAGCCTCTTAGTGCTGTGCTTTAAAAACCTGCTGCGCCAGGAGGGAGGGCCAGCACATAATTTTTTAGTCATTTTTTCTTTATTGATCATTTAGGTAAATCTTCTGTTACAGGGCAGTGAGAGGAGCACCCCGGAACCTCCAAACCTGCCCATTCTAAATAGGTTCTGCCATCTGCCACATCAAGACAAAACATCTAAGACCTTTAATGGAAAGGAACTTTAATACAATGAGTGTGCAATATGGAAAAAACAAAGAATGTATAGTTCCTAAATCAAACATCTGAAGTTACCCATCCCCTCATGGGTAAAAGTCCACCCTAAAGGGACTGGTCCAAAGCAAGACCTGAAAGCCCCCCACAAGTCTAAATCACTTTCTAGAGAGGATCTCTAGAATAGGGTCAGAAGTGGTCAGACAAGTCTGGGAGGAAAAGAGTAAAATCAAAATCAGGATAAACACGGCCATAATTAACCTCCCCACAGGCCTCTCACCCACATCTCTTTCAACCAGTCCCGGTCCAAGAAACAAGAGCGGCTTCTTCATAGGTCTTTCTCTGCTCCATGTGGCTCCCTCTTGTCACCTTTCTGGCTCTTCATCCTGCTTCCGTCCTCTTTCTCTGTCTCCTCTCCAGATTCTTCTCCTCCCTGCTCAGCTCCACCCTCCTTTGGGTGTGGCAGGGAACGTGGAACCTTCCTTTTCCTGGGGACCACCCTGTTACACTTCTATTTTTTTCTTGTCATTGATAGCAACACTACTATAGCAAAGTGTTTGTACCTATTTTAAGTATTTCCCAGGGATAATAATTCCATGAAATGAAATGAGTTAAAAGATAAAGAATCTATATACTTTCACATGTATTGATACTTTTGTGATTTTATTTGGACATTTTATTCACTTAATGTTTATGTAATTAGGTTACCTTTCAGCTAGCCTAATTGTGGAAGGAAAACATTTAATTATGTTTACTTTGTTTCTCTAAACTTTATCCTTATAAAATCTTGCTGTTTCATGAAATGCAGTTTACCACTACAGGTTTTCCTGTTTTTGAATGTTCACAATTAAACCTGAAGGTGTCACATTTCTGCTAATTGTTTCAAATAAGCAAATATAATATATATCCTAGGGGGTATTTGAAAAAATAATTTGACACATGTTTTTCAGTTGTTTCAACTGATCAAATTCCTCATAATTTACCTAGGGAGTTAAAATGAAGAAAAATAAGAGACTGAACTAGCATTGACTTTTAATGTTAACACCGATTGTTCAGAATTTGTTGTTGATTATTCTTGGCAGGTATTTTATGCTAAATCAATTTCTTGAAAAACACAGGGATGTGCTCCCTTCTCATTCCAAATATGTAATTCTTTTTGACATTAATAGGTTACTATATAAAGATCAAGTACACAAAATATCAGCTGGTAGCAATAGAAACAGCAATTTACACAAATAGAATTTACATGAATCCTCTGTGCTATGCCTCCAACAAATAGAGCTATAAAGCACTCAATTGCTCAAGCAATCTAGCTTATTGAAGTGAAGCAGATTGCCATAAAGAGGACTGTTTTCTCCACCTTTTTAGGTGGTATTTTTTTCTAACCCTGAAAGGAGTTTTATAACACTTTTAGTGAAGTAAGTGCTTCATTTTAAAAAGGTTATTAATCTTTAAATGTAGCGACTAAAACATTTTTTTCAGAGAGTAAAATACATTATGAAGGTCAAAACATATTCAGAAATATAACAGTCATCCTCAGGAACTCAGTGAAATTAGGTTACGGTGATCAGATGTGCTAGGAAACCCATCTCAGATCAGGCCAGGTTTTCCTTATAGTGAGTTTCTTTGTTTTTATTTCTGCAATCTACACTTTTTTAAAAAAAAATTCTAAAATGAAAGGCTTATAGGTATAGAGAATTACTGATATGTAAAATCCACAAATGTCTGTAACATTTTAATAATGGCAATCTTCCCACAGCAAAAACGTCGGAAAAGATTATGAAAAAAGCACGAATTTCCTTTAATGGTCACTTAATATCAAGAGCTATACTCTTTTAACTTTAGTTCTTCTTATGCTTTGCTGCCCTGTTAATAAATTATTTCAAAATAAAAACCCATTCATTAAAAACATATCTGCTGAAAGCATTACTGTCAGCTATAGGTATACACTGAATGAACTTAGGCTTTCATATTAAACCCTGTGTGATGCACTATGGAACTAAAATTCTGGTTGCAAAACATTGTCAGTATAAAAAACCAGATTATATCCTTTAAAATGTTTATGTGAATTATGTTATATAAATTATAGCTCAATAAAATATCTCAAAAAGTAAAGACTGAATTCTAAAAATTATATATAGTATACAAGACTTTGTATTCATATAATGCAGAAAAATTTAAATACTGAAGACATTTGATTTACTCTCTTATTATTAATTGATTAATTTTTAATGGACATTATTATTCCTATTATTATATTTTTACATCATTCTTCATTTGGTACTTTTTTCATCTTGGTTGTAATCCCTGTGGACTTCCCACCATCAATTCACCCCTGTGCCATTACTAAAATCCTGTGAGTTCTTTTGCCCCAGTTTTGATCCTGTTCCTCACTCCACCCCTGGAGAATGTCTGTGGCTTATAGTTGTTTGTTGATTTTCATTTTACTTTATTATAATTGTTTTTTTTTTTTTTCCTGATCCCTTACATTCCCTGTTATAAGTGAAACCACCTGGTATTTTTTTTTTTTTCTTTCTGGCTTATTTCACTAGTGCCTGGTCAATTTGAGGAAATTTCTTTCATAGCCAGTTGTGAGTTTTAATCATAGGTATTAAATTTTATCAAAGGCATTTTTATTTTTTTGCCTGTATGGAGATGTTATATAATTTTCTTCCATGTTCTCTTACAACATGACTTACATTGAATTTTTGAATGCTACACAAGTTTTGCAATCCTTTAATAAATCCATTTGGATTGTAATGTATAATCATATATTTTTCATTCTACTGGAACCTATTTTGGTACGGAATTTTGGGTTTATGCTTGAAAAATTAGTGAATATTTTCTTTTTCTGCAAGGACTTTTTCTTTATTATCAAACTCATAGTGGATCCATGAAATGAAGTGGAAGTATCAACTTATAATTTTTGAAGGAGTGTTTAAAATCCTACTACTTTCACATTTTAAAATTTCACTGATTTTGGCTTCTTCTATCTTTTTATTATTTTGCTTTTTCTACTTATTCATTTTTTTTTTAAAGATTTATTTATTTATTTGTGCATACAGAACTGGGGTACAGGCCAGAGGCTCAGGGGCGGTGAGAGGCTTCACCAGAGACAGAGTGGGGAGCAGAACAGGCAGATCTACGAAGTACACTGCTGAGGGAAGCAGCGGGCGGGTCAGGAGAGGTCTGGCTCGCCATGTGGTCTCCTCCGGGGCAGGGGGCAGGCGGCAGGCGGGAATCGAACTCATGCGGAAGTGGCTTCAGATTCTCAGTGCTGCGCTTTATCCCGCTGCGCCCCCAGGGAGGGCCTCTACTTATTCATTTTTAAGAAATTGGAATAATTTCTTGTACTCAGTGAAGCCAGAGCTTAGGTCTTCAATGTCAATCATTTTTCTAACATAAGAATTTAAATCTATAAATTTTTATTTATAGTCTGTTAGAGTCTATTAAAACACAATTTTAATATATTGTGTTCCCTTTATCATCAGTTAAAAATACTTTCTCCCCCCCCCTTTTTTTTTTTTTTTTACATTTTAAAAGGACATGACTATTAAGGAAAGGAGAAAGAATAAAAGGGGAACCTTTTATAATCATAGGTGGGCAAGCAAGTTCCAGTTAGAAATATTTTCTAATGATTCTTGTAATTAGTTCTTTGACCTAAGGATTAAAGAGAATTATTTAAAAAGTCCTCATATTTTGGTATTTGAAGATATTCTATGTATCTTTTTGCTATTGATTCTTAATTTGGATCTTAAGCAATCAGAATACATTACTATTTCACTTCAGTTACCTTAAATTTAGTAAAACTTTTGTTCATTGTTTATTATTTTCCTTTAAGTATTTGAATGTATTTTAAGATCATTTAAAAAGATTTTGCCTGCTATTTATATTATCTATTATCTATGTCACTATTAGTCTGATTTCAATGACTGAATTTTCTCTTCCTTATGTGTCACATTTTCCTGCTTTTTTTTTTTTTTACAAGTTTAGTACTTTTAATTGGTTACTTATTTTTTTTTAAGATCTATTTATTTATGTATACAGAACTGGAGGTACAAAGCAGAGGTTTAGGGGCAGTCAGATGATTCACCAGAGACAGAGTGGGGAGCAGAACATGCACACTGATGGTGTATACTGCTGAGGGGAGCAGCTGGCAAAATAGGAGAGGTCTGCTGCACCATGTGGGTCACCTGTGATATGGGGGATTGAACTCGCACTGAAGCAGCTGGCTTGCTTGCAGTGCTGTGTTTTAACCCATTGCAACACCAGGGAAGGCCCTGGTTACTTATTGTTTTTAACATATTGTGCATCTAGTCTTCTTATCTTTTTTAAATATATCTGTAGATCTACATCTATCTTTTTTTTTTCTGGAAGATAGTTACTTTTATTGAAATTGATCCTTTGAAAATTGTTTCTAAACTTTGTTAGGGTGAATTTGGAGCAAATGTTACACTAAAGCTAGCTTGGTTTTCTGTTTTGATAATGATGTTAGCTGTGGTTTGTCATATATGCCTTTTACTATATTGAAGTATTCCTGTCTATCCACACTTTGAGAGGTTTTTTTTGTTTTTTTAATCATAAATTGGTTCACAGGATCAGCTCAGCCCAGAGGGGTGGTAGAGAGCGAGCATAGTGCTTTTTCTGAGCTCTGTCTTTTTCACTGGGTGCTTAACCTGCTTGCCTTGCCCCAATACCTCCACATATAGCTTCCTTGGTAAGAGTGCACCTCCATACTCATCAGGCATCCTCTCCCCAGGACTGCCAACCAAATGTGGGAGCACTGGCCTGACTGCTTTTTCCCTCCCAACTGTCTCTAGACACCTTTCTCCATCAACCTTTTGTTGTAGAGAGTTTAGTTTCCTCATTGTCCATTCTGTCATGTCAGTGTTATTCTCTGATGCCTAAAATATGCTCTATTTTTGCCCTATATCCTAGGATCCTTAGGACTCAAAACCCCTTGGACTATTTTCAGCTTATTCTTCTGGGAGAAAAGTAGGGAGGTTACTCTGATGCCATCTTCTCCAATGATGTTAATGTAAGCTTTTATTTATTGTAGCTATGCACCATATGATTAGTCCTTAGCTGTGTTTCTATTACGGAATTTAATCTACACACAACGCATGTGCAGGTCAATTATTCATCACTTTTGCAGATGTAAAAACTAAAGCTTAGGGAGATTAAGAAACTAGTTCAAGTTTATGGAGTTAATAAATGACTGAGTTTGCATGGGATCTAACTTGAGTTAAAAACCCACACTCTTAATCATGATTATATCCCTATCTCATAAAAGAAACCCTGTTTGTGTTCTCATCATGTTGAAACATAGATTCTCTGCCATAGTATTGTTTTACAATGAAATTTATATATTACTCAGATACTATTAATTTGAATTTAAACCACCTCATACAAAACTTGGCAATGAGAGAAAGAAGAATAAGAAAAGTAGCCAAACTAAGCACATAAACATGTGTATACCAGATTTGAAAAAAATTAAAGTGATGTTTGGTTCCAGAAATTTCTATGGCTGCCAATCCTCAGACTCTCATGTTTTAAAGCCCTTAAAATGCTGGATAAAATGTAATAAGACTTTTAAAAGCCTATCTGACATAGGAGTCAAGGGACAGACCCAGGAGCCAGAAACAACAACGAATTAGCTTACAGGTTTCTATGAATATATCAAATAAAGAATGAATTTTAGATCTCTCTCCCACTATCAAAACTAATGAAACAATAGAAAGGAAAGTGAAGAGCCTTAGAAGACCTTTTTTTTTTTTTTTTTTTTTTAAAGAGAAAGACTGAGTTCTGTCTGAACTTGCATGGAATGAGCAGTTGCTAAGTATGCAAGGGATGGCCAGAGGCTGTGATGAGAGAAAATTTTTGAAAAATACTTGAAGCAATGTTTCAGATACTTCTTAAATTATCTTGAAGCAATCATTGTTACTCCTGTCTAGTACAGAAATTATAAACAAAAGTGAGAATATTTCTCTTAATTAAATAAGATTTAATAAGTAGATTAAGTACAAAATACCTGGATAATTCTTCAACCACATCAGGCATTTGCTTTACTGACCTCTCTTTCCAAACACAGTAGATCGGTATAGTGAAACCTAGGAGACTGGCTTCTTGCCAGCCTTCACCTCTAATTGTTGCCTTCTGGAACGGTCACAAATGGAAACAATCAACAGTGGTTATGCAGTACCTTATCTCTGCTCTGAGACTCATTCCTCTTTTCTCTTTACACTCACTGGAAGATTCAGATTGGGTTTGGTCTCCTGGATTCCCCTAACAACTTTCCTCAACTGAGTAGCTGATATTTCTATCAGGCTTGAGTTCATGAACTTACAATAAATACCTGAACAATGGATGAACACAACAACATCAAAGACAATGAACTAAATAAACTAAACACAATAGACAAAGGAAAATTTTCATACATTATACTAAATTGTTATCAATATATTTAAGACAATAACGAAATTAACAATGTGGAACTCCAGATATGAAAGAAGAAATGAATGTTACAGAGTCTGATGGAGGGTTATTAGAGTAGGACATGGCTGGGCATCCAGATTAACATGTATATAAGAGATATTAGGTATCATCTCTGAGAGCTGCAATTCCATGGTATAGAAAAGCAATTTGTTCACTGACTCAAGGAAAATGTTCTGGCTTTGAGTTGGGATAAAAGAGTAATCTTAGAAAAATCCCCAAAATTGGCATCTATATCCTTTGAATAGAGAAACTCCAAGCTGAGGAAGGAACATAGGAGCATTCTTTTATCAATGGCAGCCCTGGAGAGTTATAAATTACTCTAGTAGTGAGAACTCTGTGAGAGTTGTAATAGATAAAAGTCTCTTAGAGATCAATTTACACAATACAGTATGAAGAAACACTTGAGGAAGTCATCACCATGTACAAAAGTCAGCAGATTTAGTGCTCCAGGAACTTACATTATATAAACAAACTAAAAGGACTATTTTTAAAATTATGTTGAAGGTAATTTAAAAAGTATTTGAGATACAACAGAAGTATTTGAGAATGAAGAAATGAATTAAAGTGTAAAAAGAGAGAATAGAATTCTAGGATAAACAAGAATGGATAAAATTAAAAATTAAAAGACCTTCTTAATAGATTAACTCTTCATTTGACCAAATAAATATCCAAAATATAACAATGATTTATTATAATGAAAGTGTGATAGAAAGCTGGGGTTACAGAGGTGAGAATAAGAATAATATGTATATAACTAAAGTTCCAGAAAAAAAAAGACTAAATATTACTGAGAAAGCAGGTAGAATGACAAATAATTTTCAAAAATTTTGGAAAATAATCTTTAAGAACTGTAAGTACTCCTGAAGATTTCAAAATATCTACATTTAAAATATAGTGTGAGGGGCCCTCCTTGGTGACACAGCAGATTAAAATGCAGCACTGTAAATAGATCTATGACCACTGTAGCACAAGTTTGATTCCCGGCCAGGGACCTGACCTATATGGCACAGCCCAATTGTCCTATCTCAACTGCTACTCCCCTCATCAGTGTATTTCAGTACATCTGTTTGTTCTGCTCCCCACTTTGTCTGGTGAATCCTTTTACCCTCCACAACTCTGGCCTGCACCCTAGGTCTTGTATGCATAAATGATTAAGTCTTTAAAAAATATGTAAAATATAGTGCGATTGAAATCAAAACTTTCAACTAGTTTAGCAAGGTAGCAGATATAAAATCAACACACAAAAAATCAGAGGCCTTTCTATACACAGACAACCAAACAGAAGAAATGCAAATAAAAAACCATCCCCTATTCAATTAAAACAAAAAGAATCAAATATCTGGGAATCAATCTAACAAAAGAGGTGAAAGACCTATACAAAGAAAATTACAAAACACTGTTAAAAGAAATTCAGTAAGACATCATGAAGTAGATGATATCCCCTGCTCATGGATTGGGAGAATTAACATAATCAAAATGGTCATCCTACCAAAAGCAATATA
>NW_004567110.1:55560053-55563524 GCF_000260355.1 Condylura cristata | reverse complement strand
AAAGACAGAAAAACTCCTGAGGTTAGAGCCAACTTCATAGCTTTAGGAGCAGTCTTTGAACTAGTAAGGACAATATCCTTCATATGAAATCTTTACCTGTGTTGATTTGCTAGAGCTGCCGTGATTAAAAACCAGTCTAGATAGCTTACCCTTCATCATCTCCCTACCCCTATCTATGAGATTCACTGACAAATTTATTCATTCAGCAAAAATCTGAATGTCTACAAGATTCTATAAGAACCAGATATTAAAGGAAAACATGGTACAAAGATTCGTATGCTAAGTTCCTATTGTGAAAGAATGAGTGATTTAAAAGGAGATTTAATACTATTAGAAATGACTTCTTTCACTCTCCATTCCTTTCTTGCTTAGTGATAGAACCAATATTCTAGATCAGGAGCCTTTAAATTCTGGGAGGCATAAGAATGACCTGGGCATCTTGTTAAGCTGCGAATTCAAATTCACCAGGTCTACAAATTTAACAAGTTCCCAAGGGAACTTGTTAGATGCTGATGTTCTTGGTTTGTGGACCACATTGAATTCAAGTATCTGGGATGCGGTTTCCTTCTTTCAAATTGTGGTGCATTTCTTTCCAATTGTGGTACTCTGATTCAAGCATTAACAAATGCCTCACTTGAAGAACCTAGTTAGGAATATCGTTTTTGACAAATTGACAGTTCTGTTCTGTTTGTATAATAAAGTTGTGTCTGTTAACCTCACTCTACCCAGTGGAGTTAATACAATCCATGTCATTTAGCAAAACTGACATTTTCTGAAAATGATGCTGTTGGCTAAAAAAGAGCAAATGAATTGTTTTTGCTTCAGGGTACACTGTGTTTTCCTAGTTATAATGCAGGACCATGCTAGAGAAAGAATCACTTCAATAGTCGATTAAAGAAGTAGAATGTCAGGCACATGCCAAAACAGAAGGGGAAAAATGCTTCACAAAAATTACTCTGTACAAGTTTCTTTTAATTGTTTTGTCTTTTAAAATAATCTCTGCGTGTAGACTTTCACTTATCCTTTCTGTCTCGTACTTTTGGTAAAGGAAATTCAGCTTCTTTAAATCTTTTTCTTTTTAAAGATTTATTTTATTTACTTATGCATACAAGAGCTGGGGTGTAGGCCAGAAGAGCAAGGGGTGAGAGGATTCACCAGAGACAGATTGGGGAGCGGAACAGGTAGATTAACTGAAATACACTGCTGAGGGAGCAGCAGGCAGGACAGGAGCGGTCTGCTGTGCCATATGTGTTAGCTCCCTGGCCTGGGTCCAACTCATGCTGTGGTGGGTGCTGATAGTTTCATAGTGCTGAGATTTCACCCCCTGTGCAACCAGGGAGAACCCCAGTTTCTTTTTAATATTATTTGGCTTGTTACAATCGTATAACTGTATCATATCAGAATATTTAAGTTTTCCTTCCTTCAGTTCAGAACATTCTAGAGTTACTTATTCCCTACATATTTCCATTTATTTTCTTAGAGGTCAAATCATCTTATTATATTTAATAAGGCATTTTGCTTATGATTCTTTTTTTTTTTTTTGCTTAACACTTTTGTATATTGCATTGATGGAGGGTTTAAAATTTTAGATTAATATATTTTCTAATTTAAGGTAGGCTGTCACTAATCAAATTGGGTAGTAGAAAATTTCCTAAGGAATGAGTAGTTGTTCAACAAAAGAGTCCTAAGTTTGTTTCTCTCTCTATATCTTTAGGTCCCTTAGTCTCTATCACTAATTTATCTATCTATTTATCTAGCTATCTAGCTATCATCTATCATTTATCTAAATACATATAAGTATACAGATAACTAAATATAGATATATGTATAATTATGCAATATATATTATCTATGTAATTTATATAGTTATCTATAAATACAAGAATTCTAAAATATTCAAATATAAGTCATTTAAATGATAGACTAATTTTTACTTTATGATTATTATGTCAGACTTTGTTCCAAGTGGCTTCATGGACTGTAATATATGGGCTCAATGAGCTGACACAGAGATTTGGAGGATTGTAAGTAAATGTGAGCACAGCTATGCATCACAACACTGTTTCTTTTGTCCATAAGTACTAAATGGACTCATTGGTTTACAATTGTATAATTCTAAACAAACTATTTTAATGTAGGGCTAAACTTTACTTGACTAATAATAATGATTTACTTTCCCTTGATTAGTACAATCTAATAATGCATACTTATTTTTCTTAGTCTCACTTGCTTGGGAATCCTAATCATTTGGAAGGTCAGCAAAATAGACCCTACTAACTGAGTCTCCTGCAGCTGGATGACTACATGCCTTACCCAGAATCTCTCTGTAGGCAGATGTAGCTTGGATCAGTGTTCCTAACATTACTGCTACACTTTAGTCACTAAACCAGTCTTCTTTTAGTTCTTTTTTTTTCTTTTATAAATTTTCCTCTATTAGATTTATGTGTTTTTACAAAGTCCATCTAACTAAATGGGGATAGAGTTCCAGATTTCACTGTATCAATTCAGGCCTTCAGAATTAGAGGATAATTCCATACATA
Organism: Condylura cristata; assembly: GCF_000260355.1. Lineage (NCBI taxonomy): Eukaryota > Metazoa > Chordata > Mammalia > Eulipotyphla > Talpidae > Condylura > Condylura cristata. Next base: position 55,560,984 of record NW_004567110.1, on the reverse strand, counting down.
TGATTATTCTCAATTCCGATGGAACATTAAAATCATCCAGAACTAAAAAAAAAAAAAAAAACAAACCCAAAAACTTTAGTGTTTGAATTTTCATTCAATTAAACTCAGGTATTTTTCTAAATTTTACTTATTTCTAGTATTCTATTTATTTTAGAAGAACTGTGGTATAGGTCAGAGTTGCTGAAGGTGAGAGGATATACTAGAGACGGAGTAGGGAGCAGAACAGGCAAATCTACAGAAATACACAGCTGAGGGGAGCAGCCGGTGAGACAGGAGAGGACTACTATGCCATATCAGCTCCCTGGCCTAGGAATAGAACTCAGGCCACAGTGACTATCAATAGTTTCACAGAAGACACTTTACCCCTTGCACCACCAGGGAAGGCCAAAACCAGACATTTTGTAGGGAAACATGGTACCAATATTTCTAGAAATTCTCTAGATAATTCATTGGCATAGTAAAGGTTAAGAACCACAGCTACAGACATTTCTGTGTTTGGTAAAGGATATAGTCTATAGTACAAGCTCATCAATTATTGCTACCAGCAGAGGGCCTGCTCTGCCTTACACATAACCTTAAAAGATATGAGTGGTTTAAAAGCTCAAACCCCTCAATTTAACTTTTACTTACATCACATAATATAGGTCATATGTCTACATAGCATTCTAGTCAGAAAGCATGCAGAAGCTACTAACTTGAGCCTAATTCTGAAGAGTTGACTAATAAAATAATTTCACTAGAGAGCTATAGGTGTTAACTTTATATGACACCTTATCTGACAATTCAGATAAGTTCTAGGAAAAATACCCTTGAAATAATATTGATGGCTAATTTCCTTCCTTTTTTCCTCATTCGTTCCTTCCTGTTTTCTCTTTTAAAAAATCTTAGTTGTTGGCCCTTCCTGGTGGCGCAGTGGGTTAAAACACAGCAC
>NW_004567110.1:55558315-55559228 GCF_000260355.1 Condylura cristata | reverse complement strand
AGTGTGTGCTTTAATCCTGACGTCCTTCGCTCAGACCATCTCTGCTGTCGTGCTGGTGCGGCAAGTGTCCATGGTCCTCCACAACTCTGTCCACTCTCCTCTCACCCCATTTTCTACTCTTCCCCACCCCCTCATTGCTAAGAGATCCTGACTTTTTAAAAATAGATCTGTGCATGTACTTGTCCTTTTCTAATTAATTTTCATGTGTGGCTTGTTCCCAAGAAAATACTAAAGTAAAAGAGTTCCAAAGAATAGTATGTTTGCCTCTGCATTACTTCTGGTTCTTTGAAATTGCAAGATTTTAATTTCATAGAGTTGACAGAATTATGATATGGAGAGGCCAATGCCAGTGAAAGCAGAGACAGGGGGAGGGCAAGTCTATGCCAGTGACTTTTTTTTTTCAGGAAAGTTAAATAGGACACAATAAGTGTGTCAGTGCAATCTCCATCATCAGGGGAGGTTCCAGGTTTCCTCTCCACCTGATGAAAGGTAGAGCCGAGTGGACATGTAAAGAAGACTTTGAAGAGGTCCTGGAGGAGGCAGCTTGGGTTTGCACCAGGGATTTGGGGAATACCGAATAGACCCTATTAATCCATGTAATATGGGTGAGACACACTTGGCAGACTTTATCTTGATGCGCTCTTTGATTTTGCTCCATTCTTTCCAGATTTGCCAGGTCTCTAAAGTCCCTTTCCTGTGGGCCCCTCCAAGTAGGTGCCTTAGACTTCTGGCAACTTTACAGGACTCAGAAGCCTCACTTTGATCCAACTCTGTTTGAATTGGGCACTTCAAGGGTAAGGATTTGGTAACTTTTGGTGTTTTATTGGGAAACTACATACTTTTATTTCATCTCTCTGTAGGTGTAAAATCTATGTTCTCACCCACGAAGAGTCTGCTTTGTATGTGGTGGATG
>NW_004567110.1:55555977-55557283 GCF_000260355.1 Condylura cristata | reverse complement strand
TAAATGTTTAAACACTAATACACAAAAGGTTTAAATGTTTAAATAAACACTAATACACAAATGTTTAAACTCCTATATACCCTATGTAACTTTAATATATGAGGCTACCTATGCTATCTTTTAAATTAAAAACACATGTTCTTCTCCAAATTCTTCACTTAGGTCCAGAAATTTTGTAGATTGAGAGTTTTGAGGTAATAATTTGATTGGTTATTTTACAGTACACTTCACTTTATATTTGTCTCTGGACCTGGAACCTAGGAAAATGAAGTGTATATTACAGTTTAATACGAAAACCTAGAAAAGTTGGTGAAAACAGTGAGAAAAAGAAGCAGCTTCCTTCTTTTTATGTCTGTGTTTCAGGGATCAGAAAACCAAGGAAGCAGTACCATTACTTAACAAAACTCTTCCTTTAATATTCAAGTGCAAAGATGTGGCTTAATGCAACATTTAAAAAATGTTAAGCATTTGGAAATGAGAGAGGGAGAGAACAAAGTTCCCCTTTAATTTTTTTAAGTAGTGTACGACTTAAATCTAAATGGGGAGATGATTCAGTAGATCGCCACTGGCTTAGTTTAAAGTTATAATTTATAAAAACTGAGAAAGTGAAAGCATGATCAGATTTTCTGATATATACTGTTGTGAAATACGATCTCCTTTGCAAAGTTGAATTGTACTCCGTGTGAGTACAAACTTGGATACAATTTAAAGAGAATTTTGGGTTAATTCAGGCCTCTCCTGTTTTATTTGTGGACTCAGCTACTCCCTCTTCAGTCCACAGGACAGCGTACAGCTGGTCCTTGAATAATTTCCTTTCACTCACTGTTATTTCTTTATGACATTGATGAGAACAGTAAAATCAGTCCTGGCTGGGGCCGCCGGCTGTGGGGAGTTCTCATGCTCTCATCATGTCTCCTGCCCTCCATTTCCTCCACATCCCAGAGATGTACCTATGCGGTTCCTGAGTCCTGCAGTTGCCCTGGTAATGGAAGTCATCTTGTACAATATGAGTTTCCACCTATGTCTTGGCCTGCTAGGGTCCCAGGCACCAGCCTTCTAAATGAGAATTGGGTTGGAGAAATGAGTGACTGAATAAATGAGTACAAGTGATTCTTAAAAGTGCTTGGGTCTGTATTTAGTATTTCAGTGATTTTTCTGTGGAAAGAAATATGCTATTGGAACCTTATTCTTGTTTATATCAATTAGCCTGTAGTAAAACTAATTTCATGTTGCTTCCTTTTGAATTGACAAAAGTTGCAGTTTCCGGCCCTCCCTGGTGGCGCAGCGGGTTAAAGCACTGCACTAA
>NW_004567110.1:55548860-55555103 GCF_000260355.1 Condylura cristata | reverse complement strand
TTTTTTTTTCTTCTTTTTTGTAAAATTCTGCCTTTGCTTCAGGATTCATGAATAAGGAACTTCCAAACCACACAGTCATGCTCCTTGGTGTGGCTTTGCCATGGCTTCTAAACTTCATGGGAATTATGTTGAAGAATATGACACATCTCATTGCTAGGCTGGGAGGCTGAATGTGGGTGGTTAAATGCTCTGTTATTTAGTAATGGGAACAAAGGATGTTGAATGCTGTATGCTACAGGCATTTTTGGGTATGGGTGACTCACATTCTAAATGATTGCTCTCTAATTTCACAATTTAAATAATTCCCTAATGTATGAACATAACAACTAACATAAACCAAGGTTATAATTAGGTTAGACTTAATTATTTAGGATCTTTTCAAAAAATTATTAAATTAAATATTGGGGAAGTAGGGACATAAATTTTGCTCAGTAAGCATTTATTCACAAATTTTATTGAGTGAGTTAGCCACAAGGAAGCAGGGCCCTGGTTTTCTTTTTTTTGTTTTAAATATTTATTTATTTATGCTTACAGAGCTGGGGTACAGGCCAGAGGTGTGGTGGGTGAGAAGATTCACCAGAGTCAGAGTGGGGAGCAGAACATACAGATTGACTGAAATACACTGCTGAGGGAGCAGCGGGCAGGTCAGGAGAGGTTTTGCTGTCCCATGTGGGTCACCTCCTTGGCTGGGGATTGAACTCATGCTGCAGTGGCTTCTGAGAGCTTCACAGTGCTCTGCTTTAACCTGTTTTGCCACCAAGGAGGGCCCCAGACTCTTCAGTTTTCTAATTAAGATAGACGTCTTTTTCAATATGGATCTCTTTGTATTTCTCTTGCATAATTACTCTGCCTGTAACCATCAGTGGATTGGTGAAAGTGGGGGTCCTTGTCTTGCTTTTGACTTTAGGGGAAAAATCTTTCATCACTGAGTACCAGGTATTGTTTTATAATATGTTCTTTATCATGTTGAGGAGTTATATTCCTAGTTTGTTCGTGTTTTTATCACGAAAGAGTGTTGAATTTTGGCAAATGCTTTTTCTGAACCAACTGAATCAATCATGTAAGATTTTTGCTCATGTTGTTGATGTGGCTATTGAACAACCCTTGCAACAAGATAATTCCACTTGATCGTGGAGAATAGTCCTCTCCATATTCCACTGAATTCATTGTGTTGTTGGTGTTAGGTTGAACATTTTTGCAGCTATATTCATAAGGCATAATGGTAGTTATTTTATAGTTTCTTTGATATCAGAATTTGACTTCATAGAACAAATTAGCATGTGCTTCCACTTCTGTTTTAGAAATAATTTAAGAAATATTGCTGTTAATTTTTTAAACATTTGTTAGAATTCACAAGTGGACTCATCTGGTCCTGAGTTTTTCTTTGTAATAAGCTTTTTGATTACTTATTAAATCTCTTTGTTTGAAGTCCATTCAGATTTTCTGTTTCTTCTTGAGTAGGTTTTGGTAGTAGTTTGTGGCTTTGTTTTTATTCACCTCAAGGTAATTTCATATTTCTCCCTGTGATTTCGTTTTTGACCTCACGTGTTAGGAGTGTTTTTTAATTTCTGCATACTTGTGAGTTTTTCAATTTTTCTTCTGTTTTGAGCCTAGTTTCATTTCACTGTGGTTAAGTTTTGCATTTTTTATAAAACGTATAGATTGTCTTATGGTCTACCATATGATCTATTCTAGAGAATGTTCCAAGAATACTTGAGAAAAATATGTATTCTATTAATGTTGGTTGTAATGTTCTACTTGTATATATTTGGTCAAATTTATCTATAGTGTTTCTCAAGTTCTCTTTTCCTGTTTTGAGCTTCAGTCTATGTATATATGTCCAAGTATTATTGCAAAATTATTTCTCACTTCATATTTTCCAAATTTTGCTTAATATATCTTGGTGCTCTGTAGGTAAGTATGTGTCTAATTGTTATATCTTCCTGGGCATATTCACCACTTTTTCATTATGTAATATCTTTTTTTTTTTTTTACTTGTAACATTTTTGACTTGACAGTATTTTGTCTAATAATAATAAAGCCACCTCAGCTTTCTTATAGTCATAAGTCTCATGAAATACCTTTGTGCTTTGTTTGCTTTTTAACATTTTATGTATTTTTTCTTTGTTTTTAAGATTTATTTTATTTATGCATACAGAACTGGGGTACAGGCCAGAGGCACAGGAGCAGTGAGAGGATTCACCAGAGCTGGAGAAGGTTATAGAACAGGGGATTGACAAAGTGCACTGCTGAGGGGAAGCAGTGGGTGGGTCAACAGAGGTCTGCCATACCATGTGGGTCACCTTGGGGCCAGGGATCAAACTTACACTGAAGGGGATGCGGTTAGCTTGCAATGCTGCATCCTAGCCCATTGTGCCATGAGGGAGGGCCACATTTTATATATTTTTATCTTAGCAAAGTGATTTTCTGTGTACACCGTATACATCCTGGTATTTGTATCCATTCTGTTCATATTCATTCTGCCAATCTCTATATTTTAAACAGGAGAGTATAGTCCAGTTACACTAAAAGTAATTATTGATAAGAAAAGATTTATTTGTGTCATTTAGATATTTGTTTTCTGTATGTCTTAAATGTTTCATTACTTCTGTCCTTTAATCCCCCAATATGCCTTTTTTATGTATTTAGTTAATAGAGTGCCATTTTTGTCTCTTTTTCCCCATGTGTTTAAAATGATTTTCAGTGGCATCTCCTTAGGGATTCTACTTAACATCTTAAAGTTATAAATGGCTAGTGTTAATAGTATCCATATCTATCTATCTATCTATCTATCTATCTATCTATCTATCTATCTATCTATCTATCTATCTATCTAATATATTATGTATATATTATATACATAAGGAACTTTTATATGTGTGTGTGTGTGTCTATATGTGTGTGTGTGTATTAGCTTATATATATAAGTTTATATAAGGAGGGGTCTCCCACGCCATATGGATCACCTCTGGGGTCAGGGATAGAACTTGCACTGAAGCAGCTGTGGCTCATTTGCAGTGCTGTGCTCTAACCCGTTGTGCCACCCATTTTTTAGATGGGTTACTATAGCGTTCCCCACTAGTTCCAACATTCAAAAGGTGCAGTAATATGTGGTTTCTCCAAATTTAATAATCCTCTCCAGGCTTCTGTCAAATTTAAATTCCTAATACATATTTTGTCCCTTCCAAAGGCTATCATCCAAATCTATCATTTCAACAACATTTATTCCATTTCCATTTTGGTCCAGATCGTGTGCTGAGATTACAAGATAAGTAGGTGGGCCTTCCTGGTGCTCTAGAGGCTAACTCTCAGTGCTGTAACCTCTGTGGCCTGAGTTCAATCCCAGCCAGGAAGCTGATCCACATATGGCACAGCAGACCCCTCCCAGCACACCTGCTACTCCCCTCAGCCCTGTATTTTAGTCAGTCTGCCTGTTCTGCTCCCCATTCTGTCTCTGTTGAATTCGTTCACCCTCAGGGCCTCTGGCCTATACCCCACTTCTTCAGTGCAAAAACAAACCAACACATTATAAGTATGAAAGATGTGGAATCAATCTATAGTACACAATAATGTCCTATCTTAACTTTTTTTTGCAACCATCACAACCACATTTGCTTTTGAAAATAAATCTTTTCCCTGTACTCTCTTTGCATTCCTATTTGTCATTACAGATAGTGTACATCTCTTGACCTAACATACAATCTCTCCCATATTTATCAGGGGTAAAATTTCCCCCACATCCCATCACAGTACTTTGAGCTTCCTAGTACTCTTCTTTTAAATTCCAACACATCCTATTTATTTCCAAATTCAGGCCCTTGTATTGTACCTCACAATAATGTAGCTCAAAAACAGTTTTAGGATCAGTTGTATGGCATTATGTTCCTGTGAGACATCCATGCTTTTATGTGTCATTTGGAGAAATAATAAGATACAAAGTACACCATAGGAATCAACATGCCATTGCATGCTTGGATGTTTCTTTAAAAAAAAAAAAATTCACTTGTCTTCATTTATGAAAGATCTACCAGGAAAGTAATATGTTCACAATTAGTAGGCCAACAGGAAATATCACCGAGCTGACATACATCTTGTCGTGTTCTAACATAATGTGGTCCCAACATCAATGAGGAATCATCAAAGAAAAGCAGGTAAGCTTTAATGCTTCTTTAATTAATTGTGCAAGTTACTTTTGTAACTGAGAAATTCTTTAAGCTCAGACTGTGCGTATTCTAAAAGGCTTTATTTAGTAGATACATTTTTGTAGACTATCATTAATAAGACAAACCTGGTAACAGTAGAACATTACATCTAAAAGCTTCCTACTAACTGCATATTGGCTTTGTTACCTACTAGTGTATAATGGATAAGTCTACTTAGATTTTTCCAGGTTTAATGATCTCCTCTGAGCAACGGCCATAGTAAAAGCTATATGAGGGGGTTTCTTCCAATCCACGAGCAGGAAAGTTCTTTCTGTTCTTTCTTTCTCTATTTCTTTTAACATAGTTATGCAGTTTTCCTTGTATAGGTGCTTCACATTATTCTGTTAAATTTCTTCTGTTTTTTTTTTTTATTTTAAATAGTATCATTTTCTTCTTACTTTCATCCTCTTAATTCATTAACTGTATATAAGAAGGCACCTCACTTTTATGTTGATTGTATAACTTGCCATCTTATTGAACTGATTTATTGCTTCATGCAGTTATTCAGTGGAGTCATTGGTTTGTCAATGCACATTTTCATGCTATTAGCAAATAATGATAACCTTATTTCATCTTTCCCAATCTGTATTTACTTTATATCCTTTTCTTGTCTGAGTGCTCTCATGAAGACTTTAAGTATATATTGACTAGTAATGGTGAAAAGTGGATGACCTTGGCTTATATCTGATTTTTTTTTTAAAGATTTATTTATTTGTGCATACAGAACTGGGGTACAGGCCAGAGGCTTAGGGGTGGTTAGAGGCTTCACCAGAGACAGAGTGGGGAGCAGAACAGGCAGATAGACAAAGGACACTGCTGAGGGGAGCAGCGGGCGGGTCAGGAGAGGTCTGCCACGCCATGTGGTCACCTCCGGGGCAGGCGGGAATCGAACTCATGCGGAAGCGGCTTTAGATTCTCAGTGCTGTGCTTTAACCCGCTGCGCCACCAGGGAGGGCCTTATATCCGATTTTAGTAGAAAGTTTTTCATTTTTTCACCACTGAATATGATATGAGCTATGAGTTTGTCATATATGGCTTCTGTTGTGTTAAGTTACATTTATTACCATTTTTTTGTGGGTGTTCATCATACATGTATTTTCAATCTTATTAAATGCTTTCCTGGCACTTATTAACATGATCGTATGATTTTTATCTCCTTTTGTTGATGCAATTAATTGCATTTATTTATTTTCAGATGTTGACTTACTCTTGTGTCTCTGGAATAAAATCCTACTTGGCCATAGTATGTAATTCTTTTAATTCATTGTTGGATTCAGGTAGCTAACATTTATTGAAAAAAAATTGCATCTGTCTTCATTAGGGAAATTGTTCTGTAGTTTTCTTTTTATGTGTGGTCTTGATTTCTTTTTTTTTTTTTTTAGAAAAGTTGTTCTCATAAAATGTGTTTATATTCCTTCTTTCTTAAATTTTTTGAAGAGTCTGAGAAAACACGTATTGTTTCTTCTTTGAAGATTTGGTAAAACTCACTTCTAGGCATTTGTTCACTAGGAGACTTGATTACTGTTTTCATTTCCTTGCTTGTGATTGATCTACTCAGGTTTTCTATTTCTTCTCTATTAATCTTAGATTATTGTATTATTTGAAGAATCTGCCCATCTCTTAGTTTATTGAATTTGTTGGTGTCTATATGTTCATAATAGCCTTTTATTATTTTCTGAATTTCCTCTGTGCTTATTGTAACATCTCATACATTTATGATCCTGTTTATTTGAGTTTTCTCCCTCATTTTCATAGCAAGCCTGGTTTGGTGAGTGTATGTTAAAAAGTGCTGTCTTAGCAGGAGCATAATGGGCCAGGTGAGAAAAATAATAATAATGATGAACAGCTATATACCAGTTTTTGTGGGGGTGTAGTGGGGAATGGGATCAAAAACAGTGAATGGAGGGAAATGCACTGGACTATGGTGATGGCACAGGGTGATTTGGTTCTTTAATTAATTGTGCAAGTTACTTTTGTAACTGAGAAATTCTTTAAGCTCAGACTGTGGGTATTCTAAAAGGCTTTATTTAGTAGATACATT
>NW_004567110.1:55542912-55548760 GCF_000260355.1 Condylura cristata | reverse complement strand
ATATATACATACACACACGCACACACACACACGTGTGTGTGTGTGCGTGTGTGTGTATCAAGTTCTATGTCTTCCTGGCATATTATTCAGCCAATCTGAACAGACAGTTCACCACAAAGGATGTCTAGAAGGTTAGAGATGCATGGAAAACATTCATTATCAGTTTTAATAAGGGAGATGTAGGTCAAACAACAATGTAAATGTTTAGTAGTTGTAACTTCAAATGAAGTAGAACAACATCCAGTAACACATGGAGTTAAAAAAAACACATTGCTGCTTTCCCACAGGATCTAAATGTGTGATTAGAGGTATAGAGCCCTAGAGTTCCTTTATTTGCTTTTCTATGAATTTGAGAATTAAATATACACTGTCTTTGATACCAGAACAATCTTATTTCAGGCTGGTGATACATCCAGACTTGTAAGCACAGTTTTGTGGTTGCTGGGGGCTGAATCCAACTCATATATTGATGTCCTAACCCCCCAGTACTTCTGAATGTGACCACATTTGGAGTTAGTGTCTTTAAAACGTCATTAAGCTAAAGTGAACTCATTAGAGTGAGTTTCAATCTAATGTCCTTAGAAGAAGAAATTTGAGCATAGGTATCAAAGGAAGACACAGGAAGAGGACACATCAAAGGGAGACCTCAGAAGGAAACAACACTTGAGTACAGATGCAGCATCTCCAGAACTATGAGAAAATACATTTCTAAAGCTTAAGAATTCCAATATATGGCACTTTGCTCTGGAATTCAAACAAACTTATATAGTGGGATGGTTCCATAAAATAAAATTTAGAAGATTGTAAGAGAAAAACATAATTCTATTAATTTTCAAGTTTCACTTTAAAAAATGCACAGCAGATGAGATGATCACTATCATAAATGAGAGCATTTTTAGAACTTCAAGTCAAAAAAAATAGAGTGGTGTTCTGAAATAGAGCATACTATAAGTCAATTTAAAATGGTCAAAATGTAAATTGATATCTAAGAATCTAAATTCATTGAAAACAATTAGTCAGAAATTAAACAGAAGAATTTGTGGAAATTATAAATATAATTGATAGAATTAAATATCCAATGGGGAGTCCTCCCTGGAGGTGCAATGGGTTAAAGCACAGCACTGTGAAGCTATCCACAAGTTCAATTCCTGGCCAGCAAGGGGACCCACATGGAGTGGCAGACCTTTCCCGTCTCACCCACTGCTCCTTTCAGCAGTGTATTTCAGTCAACCTGCCTGTTCTGCTCCCCACTCTGTCTCTGTGGAATCCTCTTACCCACCTGCACCTTTGGTTTGTAGCCCAGATCTTGTATGCATAAATAAATAAAATCTTAAAAAATTAAAATGGATTGATTAAATAATAAATTAGATAAATACCTTAAATATAAACATGAGTAATTTATACCATACAAAGTACAAAGAAATAATATATGAAAATTATAAAAATGTTAAGAGACTTGCAGGACACAAGGAAAAAGTCCACTATATATTTGAAATGTTAGAGGAAGAAAGTAGGATAGAAGTGAAGTGAGGCAAGCCAGAAGGTGATGGAATAATAATGTCACATTTCTGCAGGAAAACTGCAGTTAAACAAAAATATTAGGGAAAAATGAAAAAAAATTATTAAAAAAATTGTGACACTCTTGTTGACATGAAAACTAGACATTTCAGGACACATTTATGTTTCGTTTTTTTTCAATGGAAAAAGAGACCCCAACTTTATACTCACTCTCCATGGCCTATAGCCTGTCACTAAGGTTACTGGTCACCCATGAGTAGGGGCATTTCTGGAAGGTGGTGACATGGTAGTTGATCACACAAGGAGCCTCTGCCTTTGGAAAACTTCAGACTCCCAAATGCTGCTTTCTTACTTGTAAATGAGAAACTTGGAATTAGTATAGGAGGCAAAAAATTGAAGGGTAAGGCCTGCCTCACTCATTGACTTCGCTGCCAGTTTTTTGTTTGTTTGTTTGTTTGTTTTTGGCTCATTAAATGTCTGTAGTTGCCCTCCCTGGTGGCGCAGCGAGTTAAAGCACTGCATTAAGCTTAAACCACTTCCGCATGAGTTCGATTCCCACCCACCTCGGAGGTGATCCACATGGCAGGCAGATCTCTCCTGACCCGCCCACTGCTCCCCTCAGCAGTGTACTTAGTCAAACTGTCTGTTCTGCTCCCTGCTCTGTCTCTGGTGAATCCTCTCACCCTACACATCTCTGGCCTGTACCCCAGTTCTGTATGAATAAATAAATAAATCTTAAAAAAAAATGTCTGTAGAGGGAGATATTTAGTCTTAAGTACTTCGTGTCAAAATCAGAGGTCACATAAGTGGCTCAAATGGTGGTGGGGAGAAGCATTGAGACACTATGTAATTTAGTTAGTACTGTGTTCACAGCACAGAGTAAGTAGAAAATTAAATGTAGCTGGTTCTCTTTGTATTTCTGATTTCCTTATAGTTCTAATATTACCACAATTCATGATTTCATTCCAGTAAGTGAAAAAGCAATTTGTAAGCAGTGTGGGAAATAAGTATTTTATATTTCTTCTTCATGGATCCTATTTGACAAATACATTGCAATAAACTTATGCCAAAATAAAATGTTTTTTTCTTGGAAGATTTTACGTTATCACAATGGATGAAAAGGCTGCCCTCTTGTGTCTAACAGTGATGTTTACAAGCTGCACCCCTTTGCCTGGACTCCCACTTCAAAAATCTAAGGCATTGAAGGCAGTGTCCTAACCCTTCCTGGCTGTGATCCAAGCCGCGCATAAGGTAGATTTATGTGTGTTGATTGAATTTCAGCATCTGATTCCAGAGTCTCTGCTGTGTGTTAATAGTGGAAGCTTGTCTAACTGTATTTAAAAACTAGTCTGTCAACAGAAAGAACACTTTGTTACATGGTGATCTCTAACCATGTTAGATATTGCCAGTGATCTCTAAGAACCAATGTTAGTTCTCTTCCATCCTTTTTTTTGAAGCTTTAAGGAAAATCATTGATAATATACTTCAGTGCATTATCATTATAATTTAAATAGCCCTGTGAAAAAGATTACTGCCCAGTAAGTTAATTCTTTATTTAAAAAGAAATCCAAACATTAGTACTCAAATTAAAAAAAAAAAACTCATATCAAGGCAAAGGAATGTTAAAAATATACCCTTTATGTTTAAAAAAATGGAAAGCTATCAAAATGAAGAGAAAGTATTATCTAGTTAATGGTTCAACTGGTGCATCGGAGGTTTTCTTAGTATGTTTTCATTTTATTTGCATGCTTTGCATTCGGTAAAGAAGTGTCTTGTGGGAGTGAGGATTATGATTCCCACAAGTCCGTTTCTCCAGATAAAGGAAATGAAATCAGGGATTAGATGTTTGTTAAGAGCCAACATCTCTGAAGGAAGAAGTGAGTGGTAGTCATGGAGGGAGTGGAGAAGATCAACAGTAGATGCAGGCCTGGGAAATTCTGGGCCAACCGGTTGGGGAGTATGACCCATCAGGATTCTGAGCAGGCCTGCATGACTGGCCCTTTATGCTCCTGTCTGGGTCAGCTCCAGGTGTGGGTAGTGACCAACACGACATGATGAGGGCTCTGTACCTGAGGCCAACTGCAAATGTTACAGGAAGTCTGGGAGCAGTACTCTACAACTACGCTGGTTCCCCTCTAAATGAGGGAATAAATAATTTCAATCTATTCTCATCTTTGTTTTTTTCTTAAAAGGTTTATTTATCCATACAGAAGTGGGTACAGGTCACAGGTTCAGGGGTGGTGAGAAGATTCACCAGAGACAGAGTGGGGAACAGAACAGGCAGGTCAAGCAGATCTACTGAAAAACACTGCTGAGGGGAGCAGCAGGCAGGTCAGGAGAGGTCTGCTGTGCCATGTGGATCACCTCCATGGCTGGGGATTGAACTTGCACTAGAGCAGCTGTGCTAGCTTGCGGTGCTGCGTCCTAACCTGCTGTGCCACCAGGGAAGGCCCTATTCCCATCTTTTTAAGCAATCTTTGTGCTGATCTTCAAAGGTAAGAATCTGAGCTCACTTGTTTATACTAAAATTTCTTTCCTCTCTTACCAATCCAGCAAGAGCAATGCCGTTCTTTGCTACACAATTCCCTTTCGCACTGGCTTGGATGTTCTTCTTTGAGAAACAGTGCTTAGCTGTCTTGCCAAATTGCACATATAGTGATTCTGCCTTGACATTTAAATCTATGTATTTTCTGTCCTGTTAATTTAATTATAAACCAGGAACTGCAGGAAAGGTTTCATCTCGCAGTAAAACACAGTTAATTCTCTAGCTGCCTGGAAAAGAACTATGTGATGGGATTCTGAGTTGGGTTTCATGCTCAGTGAGTGGAACCATTGCTAATGATCATTGTCACCTCACACCAGGTAGAGAGGTGACATCTTCCTTAGTGTTTGCCTTCCAGCCCTCTTCTCAACTTCCATTAGCAAATTGATAGGATGATTTATTGAAAATGACATATCATTACTTGTTGCAAGAATGAATTACTCTCTCTTTAGGGATCTTTAACTGTGGAGTGCAGGACCTTTTACAGTAAAGTTCCTGTGATACTGTTAAGGGGAAAGATGTCCTAAAGGAACTCTGCAGAGTTTTGTGAACTCCACCTCCTATTCAAGCTTTCTGGACTCTACCCCCTACTCCAGTGATTGGAAACTACAATTCCCAGCAGTGTCAGGGAGAGAACTGTGAGGACCCAAGAGCTGAGCTAACCAAGCATTCTGGGACTTTGGGGGATAAATAGGGCGCCATTTGCTATAACTGGCTCTCTAGTTGGAGGCTGGGGAAACAGCTCTCTGGAACATGTGACTGGAGCTTTCAGTTAGTTACTAGAGCTACCAAGTAAACTGAACCTGTAAGATTCCAGTTACTTTGTATCCCTCTTTCTTTTCCTGGGTTGTCTCCTTTTCTATTCCCCTTTTGTAAATAAACCCATTATTGACCCTTTTGTGTGTGCCTGCAGTACAACTGAATTTTAAGTGCAGGTGAGGCCCCACAGACAGGTAGCCCAGTTCACACTGGGGTGCCCTGTAACAATGCATACAAAAGCAACCATGTCAAATTACAAATTTCTATTTTATACAATTTTTTTTATTATTATGTATTGCCACAATGCTCTTTGGCTTTACATGGGGATGACATGATGACTCATAAACCCCAGAACCTGTTATTTCCTAGATAGAACTCATGGAATTAAATGAGATAGCTCATGGCTTCAACTTTGCCTCCCACTGTACTTTCAAGGGCTCTGTGTGGCTCTTTCTCTGGCCTTACAAGGGAAGTCCAGGAGATCTCATTACTTTTTTGTACATTGTAAATAATGAGAATTTAATTTAAGGTGAAATTACACATGTTAATCTTGATTTAAAATCAAGCAGCTTTTTCATAATCTGGGAGTCTGTTTTTAAAGAAGAGGGGCTATAGTCAGTGTTTTTACTTATTTACCATATTATGATTTTTCCCCTCCTCTCTCACATAGCACAAAGTAATAGCTGTCCCCTCAGAGGAAGGTAGAATGAATCGCAGTGAGTGGGGAGATTTGACAGGTTCTGTTGTGATTGTCCAGCATGTGAACTTGGATTTTTAAAAGATGGCTTTTAGAGCCTTTCCTGATGGTGCAGCGGGTTAAATCACAGCACTCATGGGTGATTTGGTTATGGGAAGCCCATGGGAATTACAACTGAGATGGGAAAAGGCACAAAATGATGTAAAAATAAATTATTATATTATTATTAAAAAAAAAAAAAAGCACAGCACTAAGAAGCTAAAGCCACTTCCGCATGAGTTCAATTCCCGCCTGCCCTGGAGGTGACCACATGGCGTGGCAGACCTCTCCTG
>NW_004567110.1:55532084-55542812 GCF_000260355.1 Condylura cristata | reverse complement strand
TTCCGCATGAGTTCAATTCCCGCCTGCCCTGGAGGTGACCACATGGCGTGGCAGACCTCTCCTGACCCGCCCGCTGCTCCCCTTAGCAGTGTACTTCATCTGTCTGCCTGTTGTGCTCCCCACTCTGTCTCTGGTGAATCCTCTCACCACCCCTGCATCTCTGGCCTGTAGCCCAGTTCTGCATGCATAATAAATCTTAAAAAAAAAAAAAAGACTTTTAAATTATATAAATGATTAAGAATTTCAATTAATAACTCTCGTTAGTAATTTTCAACTGTTAAGGGAAAATTGAGATATGACTGACACATCAAAGTCATCATTTGGATGTGTAATCTAGTGGGTTTTAGAATATTCACAAGGTTTTTCAGCCACCAAACCACTGGCTGAAGAATATTCCATTCCCTGGGGATCATGTTGAGGAAGGGCCAACTGTTTTCTAGTATCTGCAACACTGTAAGACCCACCAGCAGTATATGAGTGTTTTGGTAGCTCCATAATTTTACAAATATTTGTTATTTTCTGTTTTAGTTTGTGTGTGTGTGTTGCAGTTATCCTTGTGGCTGTGAAGGAGTATCTATCTCATGATTTTCACTTCGGTTTCCCTAATGAATGATGATGTCAAACATCTCTTTCATGTCCTTATTGGCTTTTTACTCCTCTTCTTATTTACATGTATTCATTAAAAATTTGGCTATTTGTCTTTCTATGATTGTGTTGTAAGTGGTGTTTGGTATTCTATATACAATTTTTTTTTTCTCTCACTTTATGGTCTGTCTCTTCACTTTGTTGACAGCATCCTTTGACAATAAAGGCTTCATTTTTAATTATTTATTTTTTGTTTCATTAGTTAATATATATTTTATAACATTGTTCATTTTTGTACAATGTATGCTTTCTCCTCTCAGGTGTAATCCCTGTAAAATTCCCACCACTTTTTGATGAAACTGATTATTCTACCTTTTTTTCTTTAGTTACTAATGCTTTCATTGTTATATCAAAGACATGGTTGCTTTTTCCAAGGCCATGATAATGTACTCCTCTGATTTCTTTTAAGTATTGTGTAGTGTTTTTTATTGTTGTTGTTGTTGTTGTTGTTCTAACATTTAAATCTGGAGTGCATTCTTCATTAGTTAAACTTTTATCTTTCATTTTGTCAATTTGATGAGTCACGATGATAGATTCAAGTGTGCTGAAATACCCTTGGCTAAATCCCACTTGGTTTGGTACATGAGTTTTTTAATATATTGTTGATCTTTGATAATATTTATTGAGGAGTTTTGCTTCTATATTCATCACAAATATTACTCTATAATTTTTCTTTGTATGTTGTCCTTGTCTGGTTTTTGATATCAGTATTATGTTGACCTCATGAAAGGAAACATGTCATCCTTTTCCATTTTTATGAAGAGTTTGAGAAGGGTGGATATTTGATATTTGAATATTTGGCAGAATTTAGCAGTGAAGCCATCTGGTCCTGGATGGGTTTGTTCTCTTAATTTCATTTTCAGATGGTCTTTGCTGGTATATGTATTGACATATTTTGCAACCTTGCAAAACTTGCTTATTAGGTCTAATTTGGGAGTACATGTCTGTGCATGGGTTTGTGTGTATATTACTCAGACAGAGAATATCAGGCCATCCATGAACAGATACTTTTATTTCTATCTTTCAAACCTGAAAGATAACTTTTCTTACTTTTTCTTCTCTATTGCTGTGTCATTGTTGAATACAGTTGGTAAGAGTGAACATTCTTATCTTGTTCATGATTTTACATGTAAAGAAATTTTTCTTTAACTATTAATATGATGTAAGCTGTAAGATATTCATAAATGTTCTCTAGTACTTCAAGAAAAAAATCCTTCTATTCCTAGTTTTCTAATTGGTTTATCATGCAAAGGTGTTGAATATTGTCAAATGGCTTTCCGTGTCTTTTGAAGTTATTATATGGGAGTTTTCCTTTATTATATTAATGTGGTATATTACACTGATTGATTTTTATAGGTTGAACTTGTGGTAAATCTCACTTAGTTATAGTATAACATTCTTTTTATATCCCACTATACTTGGTTTTCTATTGCTTTGTTAAGATTTTTCCATCTACACTACTAGAACAGTAATTTATCATTTTCTTGCCATGTCCTTGAATTTGGTATCAAGGTACTAATGGTCACATGAGCTAAGAAATGTTCCTTTCATTATTATATTTTGAAAGAGTTTATGAAAAGTCAGTATTAATTCTTCTCTAAGCATTTAACAGTTTCCTGTGAAGCCACCTAGCTCTTGGTTTTTGAATATATTTCTAAATGTGGATTTTTTGATTACTAAATTTATCTCCTTAACAAATTTTAAAGAGATTAAGTGATTTCCCTATCTTGTGTTAGTACTAGGACACAAATACAATGAATTCTAAAACAGAAATCTGTTTTAAACCATACTGACCAAAAAATATTTTCATCTGTATGTTTATTTATGCATAATAATATCTCATTAAGAAGATAATACTATATTAGTCAGTGTTCTCCAGAGAAACAGAACCATATATCTTATGTGTCTATATTTCTTTATATATCTGTATCTGTATCATCTACCTCTATATATTATCTATCTATCTATCTATCTATCTATCTATCTATCTATCTATCTATCTATCTATCTATCTATCTATCTATCTATCTATCTATCAATCCATCCATCCTGTGGCTCAAAATACACACACACACATTGATTTGCATGACTATGTAGGCTGAGGAGTCCCTTAATTTGTTGTTTATAAACTGGAGAATAGGAAAATAAGCCTCAGAATAGGGAGCAGAGGAGAGAGATGGATTAGAGGCTCTTATTCTTGGTCCAATCTGAAGGCCAGAAAACCAGGAGCACCAGTGTTTGAGGACAAGTGAAGATTATTCTTCAGCTCAAGCAAAATTGTCATTTTTTGTTTGTTTGTTTTACTCAGGTTCTCACTGAATTGGATGCTGGATGCTATTTAGACATATTACTCAGTCTATTGATTCAAATACTAATCTCTTCCAAAAACATCTTTATAGAGCAACCAGAAGGACTATTTTATCAGCTATCTCCTCATATCTTAGCCCAGTCAAATAGATATATAAAATTAACGGTAATAAATCCATTCATGTATTTTCTGAATTATGGAAAAATGAAAGCAAAACAAAACCATAATGACTGGTTCATTATGCTGGTGTTTTTATTTTATCTATATACATATATTTAATATATAATAGAAATGATTCTAATCCTATTTTCATTTTTTTCCTTTTATCTTTTAGTTGTGTGTTATAAATCCTGGAAATTCTTCAAGATGTTCTTGTTTATTATCTATTTTATTGTTTATATTATTGACTAGTAGTTCTTAGATTGCTATTATTGCCTAATATTTCCTAATATTATTGCCTAGTAATTCCTTTAATTACATCATACTTTCCTCTTTAAACTTTAATTCTTTTTGCTATTATAAATAATTCTTCCTGGATAATCTAGACCTTTGTTGCATTTTTGATTTTTGAATATATTTCTAAATGTGGAATGTTTAGTCCAAAGCTAGGAACATTGTTAAGATCTTGCATATGTTTGATAAACCAAAAATGGTTTACCAATTATATGTCTATTCACAAGAACTTAATTTTTCTTTATACCAACTCTAATACCAGTTTAGTTTTAAAAACATTTTCTACTTTCCCTTTCAACCTGGAAGGGGTAAATTATATGGGTTCTTGTATTTGACTTAGGGAAATAAAGTATAAGAAATTCTTGTATTCTGGCATTCTATATCTGTCATATACAAATCCTCTAATAAACATTTGTTCAAGTTTATTTTTAAATCAAAAATAACCTGGGTTTTACATTGAAAGTGATGTTTTATATCGAAGTCAATTTATTTTTATAATCTTTAAATTTAATTTAATGTGCTTAGTTAATTTTACTTGGCACAAATTAAATTGTGACAGCAACTTATTTCTGATAAGTTTATAAAGTGTAAATCCAACATTACTGAACATTCAGTATTCAAATATATGTTTTTGTTGTTTGCTTGATTAACCTAGTTGGAATGGAATGTTTCACAGTATCACAGCAATTTGTTATTTATATGAAATACCAGCAAATATGAAATCCACAACCTCTCTAAGCAACACTACCCTTATTGGTCTCCAAATCCAAACTTCTAGAAGATACAGTTGGAATGTCATGTTTTCAAATGTTTAAAAAATAAGGCACAATTGGGCCTTCCCTGGTGGTGTAGCGGGTTAAAGCACTGCACTGAGAAACTAAAGCCACTTCCGCATGAGCTCGATCCCCGCCTGCCCCGGAGGTGACCACATGGCGGGTCAGGTGACCACATGGCGAGGCAGACCTCTCCTGACCCGCCCGCTGCTCCCCTCAGCAGTGTACTTCGTCGATCTGCCTGTTCTGCTTCCCGCTCTGTCTCTGGTGAATCCTCTCACCCTCCGCATCTCTGGCCTCTACCCCAGTTCTGTACGAATAAATAAATAAATCTTAAAAAAAAAAAAAATAAGGCACAATTGTATGTCCAAGTATTATTTTTTTTTCTTCGCCTCCCCTATGTATTTTAGTATGTGAAGCAATTAAAATACTGTAATCCAGAACAGTTTCTCCAAATTTGTATGATTAAATGAAGGGTCGTTTTGATATGCTATTCAAGTGGGTTCTTTGTTAGAACTGAGCAGGGAGCACACTCTGGTTTTTCAGCACACAAAGCCACTGGCACCAACAGCTTTCCTCTTCACTTGCTTCAGTCTTGACAACCAACGCTTTGCCCTGTTAAATTTTCCATTCCAGCTAGAAATTAGGGCAAAACTAGCACACAAGCTCAGATTTATGGTAGAGCTGCTCAAATGTTCAGGACGTCCTTGGGTTTTGCTTCAGTGTTCAGCTTTATAATAAAACTTGCTGGAGCAGTCAATTTAGGTCATCACATGTTCTTAGCAAGTACTAATAGATTTCCCTGTGAAATTATATAATTTTCAGCTACTGTCTATATCCTAATATTCACTTTATAGACACCTATCATGGAATCTAGAGAAAACAAACCAAGGATCATTCAAAGTCAAATTTTAATACTGATGCTTGAAAGTTGACTATAGATCTGAGACATGCAGTGGGTGCAGAGTGGGGGGGAGAGAGAAGACAGAGGAGAGGAGAGTGGCTGAGGGTGGTGGAGGACTGTGAGGTCTTTGGTGATGGGAATACTATGGTGAGTGAATCGGAGGGGAAAAATCCTATACTATGACAAAATGAACAAGGGCGTTTACAACAAGAAAAAAATAATAACCAGTAGTAGAGCACGGAAGAGACAGAAACTATTACCCTAAAAGAGATTGGCTTTTGCTCATATCTAATTGAGCATAAACAATCTAAAATATCATACATTTGAAAGTTAATTGAAATCAGTTATTCAAATCCTCCTCACTTAGTTTTCTCCCCACAAAACCTCAATTGAAAAAAAAAAAAGAAGGATTAAGCAAAGAATCTACATTAGGATTGTAAACAAGTAGCATACTACACTCATTTTAATTTGTCTTTTGCTCCCTGCTCTCACAATTTGGCAAATTCACTTTTACTGGCATGACAAGATACTTCCAACAGAAAAGAAAAAGGCAGACACAATGAGTGAGATAAGCCACAAGATAGCGGGCAGCCCTGAGATAACAGGAATGAAATAAAGAGGAAAATATGATGACAGTACACATGAGTTTTCGTGTACAATTGTCAGTTTTCAAAACCATTTGAAATGATATGATGCTCTGTTGTTCACTCTTTTCTAGAAAGAGGTGTTCAGAGGTTGAAAGGGTGCAAGGGAGGACTTCAAATATGACTTTATGGGCTTTTGTATGATACTGTTTTACCATTTGGTGATGCTTTGCGCCATTCTGCAAAAAGAATGAGTGCAGCCTCCTGGCTTCCCTTAGAGATAGGGCTGGCCTCAGGAGGTGGCTCCATTTGTGGCCAAGAGAGGGAAATCTAAGTCTTTATGATATATATATATATATATATATATATATTATTATTATTAAAAAGACTTGAAAAGTCTTTAGTAGGTGTTGGTGTTAAAGTGAAAGATATTAAAAAATAATATGCAAAGACTTTAGAAGAATAAAGCAATTTTTTGGCAATGTATTAACATTTAATTTTTAAAATTTATAAATCTAGTTACATTACTGTTCATTTTACAATGTTTACTTACTCCCTTCACCACCTGTCATCACCATAGCCCCCACATTCTTCTAAGCCCTCTCTGTCTCCTCCCCTGGTTTATATTTGATTGTTTTTGTTTTGTTGTGTTTTGTATTGTAATAGCAAAACACTTTCTCCCCCCTCATGTCTTATTTGGTTCTTTTAAATTCCTCCTATAAGTGAAACCATTCAATAATTTTCTATTTCCTTTTGACTTATTTCACAGAACATAATCCCTTCCAGCTCCACCAATGTTGTTTTGAATGGCATGAGATTATCTTTTTTGATTGCTGAGTAGTATATATATATACTGAGTATATATGCACACCATACACACCATATCTTCTTGATCCAATCATCTAAAAGCACAATCTTGACTTGGAAACTGCTACTTGTTAGCGATGTAAGCCAAATCAAGACACATAAACAATCCTGACTTTGGTTTCTAAGTTGGGTCTAAAAGGAAGTAAATTATATAATCAGAAATAATTTTAATTTTCAAGGGCTATATATATTATTAATGTTTGAACATTATAGACATTCACCAACCTCTATATAGATGTAGATCTAATTGGGTATATATATAGATTATCGTTAGGGAATGGGAAAAAGTGAAACAGTAAAGAGCAGACTGCTGTTGTGGGTGGGAAATTGAAATAAAGATATTGTTTCAAAAACTCAAAAGTATTTATGCACAGTGGGGTTAATATTTCTGCTGGGGAACAGAATTGTTTATGCTAAATCAGATAAATTCTATTTAAATTTCTTTTAACCATCAAAGCAGAGAAGGATTTCCTTGAAAGAGAGAGCACCGTGGGTGGTAGCCATTTTGTATAACAAAACAAGGTCCTTTGTAAACCAGTGAATTAACTAGAACTAGAGAACTGTAGTCCCTGAGGCCAGTGGCAAACATAGCCTAATTGTTAATATAACATCTGAGATGTTTCTGCAACTAACAAAAATATCTGGATAGAAGAGTTCTTTCAAGCAAGGAAAACCCAGATGGTGTCAGGCCATGTAGAAGAGCTGAACTAGTCAAGGGGTCTGTCTACCTCACTGAGTACTATTCATTATTATACAATGAATATAATTATATTATCTATAGTATATAAATATGTTTATAATTATATATAGTATGTCATATAGTGAATATATATATTATATTATATTCCATTGCATTATTGTATAAATTATGAATAGTATCATAATTTATTATACCAACTTGTTCCTCTATTATAGATAGGAAAGTGAATGCTTAGTAGACTGTCTACTTTCCATATATTTTCAGTCTACACCTCTAAAGGACTTTTTGTTGGTTGAGTGTGTCTCTTGTGACAGGAGAAAATTGGTCAGCTATATTTCACACTCAAGCCTCACACTCAAGTCTCAGCTATATTTCACACTCAAGTCTCAAACATATTCTATTCATTATTTTATTTATTCATTCAGCAGACATTTGTGCAACTCTCATTATGCCCTAGGTACTGTTCTTGGCAAATGAGAGTTGGTAAGTAAAATAGAACCTAGTTTCCAAGAAATTCATGAAGTGGATGATTTTAATTTAGACATGTCTCTATGTAACAGTTCTTTCAAGCTCTGTCAATAATGCCCAAATGATTTTACAAAGATTTCACCAAATGTACTCACTTGTTTGGACCTATGAAGTGTATATGAAGTCTTTATCAACTAATTTATTGTTTGTTGAATGTAAAACTCTGGACTGACTAAAACTCTGGGTGAGTCTTGCTGCCCAATATTTACCCACTAATCAAATGTCTTCTATTTAATTAAGTGTAAAATGATCATAACTGAGTCTTCCTTCAAAGATCAGCTGATGGTTTGGAATATAAGAGTTCTACTTATAAGACAAAAAACAGCTATCTGGGATATATTTGATTTAGTAAGGGAAATTATGAATAAATTCAAAAATAAAATAAATACTAAACTCAAGAAGAAGCATGGCATTTACTGTGTAATTAGTAAGTATGTGTCAGCCATAGCTTTTAATTATATTACTTGGACTGTAATAAGGCAATAAATTCATGGCAGCTTGGATTTTGGCTTTCAAAACTTGGCAGTTTGTAAATATCTACAACGATATTTTATTCCATTTTGTTATGGCAGCTGAATTAGCCTTCAACAAATCAATTGGTCTCTCACATTTTCACATATTGATTTAAAGTAGAGGAACCAGCTCCCCCTCCCATCTGACCCCCCCAGTGCCTGCTTCCCTTCATGTAAATGCTGCCTTTCATGTGACCCACTGTCACTCTGACCCTTCCATCTGCTCCTAACAGAGGGAAGGGAGGACAGGCAGATACTCCACACCAGGTTTCTACCCCTGCCAGAGAACACTCATCTTTAACCATATGCTGTACATTATTAGAGAGCAGATTTCTATTCACACGACAAGTGGAGAATTCTGGAAGGTCCTCCAGGTTCACTTCCAGATAGAGAATGGAGTATTTGCTGGATGTCTCCTAACAGTGATGAACAATTCAGAGTCTGCCTCTGTAAATACCACACCCAAATTGCAGTGTCTACACTGCAGATCTTGAACAGGCTGTCTTCTTTTGGGTTTTGGTCCTCTATTCTGTAAGTTGGGCTTTGTGAATTGCCCTATGAAATTGATGTAAATAGCAGGTAACATCATGCAGGTGGGTGTGGGCCCATCTCAGTTTGTTTGGAAAGCTGTTTGGAGGTTTCTCAGTTTAGAATCAAAACCTTTTTCTCTGGGCCCTTTCTGGTAACACAGCAGGTTAAAGCACAGCACAGTCGCTTCAGCATGAGTTGGATTCCCACCATGGAGGTGACCCACATGGCTCATCAGACCTCTCCCGACCTACCCGCTGGGCTCCTCAGCAGTGTATGTCAGTCCATCTGCCTGTTCTGCTCCCCACTCTGACTCTGGTGAATCCTCTCACACCCTTACCTCTGGCCTGTAATCCAGTTCTTGTATGCATGAATAAATTAATCTTAAAAAAAAAAATCTGCTTCTCTATCTACTAATTATCCAATTGTATGTCATTATTATGCATTCTGTGCTCCCTTTCCTTGTCTTTAAAACTGGAATACTTACGTTGCTTCATTGAACATTCTCATGGCAATTAAAGGGGTTATCAAAGAACTGTATATGGCACATAGTGACCATGTACAATATTAACAATAATTATTATAACTTTTTTGTAAAGATTAGGTGAGATGAATTAATTAAAAAAAAAAAAAAAAAAGAAATTTAGGAAATTGAATTTTAATCTACCATGAAACAAAGACAAAACAAGGTCTAAGGAGAAAACTGCTACCCCTTGCACCTTTTGCCCGGTTCCCTATTCATGAATAAATAAAAAAAAAAAAAAAAGACCAGTTCCTGGCAAATAGAAAGCACTGGAAAAAATGGTGGGAGTTCTTATTTCATGGTTATACCTTTAAATAATATGAATTTGCATGAGTTACTTCAATTTGATCTTGCAGAGATTTGTTCCTTGATCATTAAATAAAATTACAGCTACATAAATATTGCCACCTTGAAGGTCTTAAACAGTAAATCAAACACAACAGCATTTAAAGTTGGAGTTCTTTTGCTTTCATTGGTCCAGGTTTTAACACAAAATTCAGGAACATTCCTCAGTGCTTTTGTGACTGCCATGTGTGACTGATGTCTTTGAGGGGTGTTAAGGCAATGAAGCATCTCTGGGACAAGTGTTCCTCCTTGAGTTGCAAAGTTGAAGTTTACCAGATGTTTTGTTGTGTTTAATACAAATTTCTATAGAAATGTTCTCCTTTTTAATTCTGGTCTCTGAATTTTCTGCTCATACTAGAGAGGAAGCCAAGTTACTAAACAGAGACTTCAGTGATATATACAACCCTGCTAAGTTTTTATTCAAAGGACTAAGGAAACAGAAATGTCCCTCTTTCTGTCAACTGAAGAGGATTTGAGAAAGAAAACATATGTGATTCTTTTATGGATATACCAACTATACATCTAATGAGGTTACCACAAGTAAATATCTAGTTTATTCTCTTTGTTACTCTAGAAGATTTGCAATAAGTATACTAAAATTTTTGTAACAAAAGTAAACTTCAATATTGTCACTGTACAATGGGTCTCAAACTTTAAGAAGTGTTTCCCTAAATTTACCAGGCAATATATTCTGTTTGGCCTTTTAAATTTCACAAATAATGGAAGTAAAAGTAAATGTTGGAGGGGGAAGAAAGGTTAATGGAGAGGCAAAATGATTCTAGCCCACATAAGTGCCGTAAACTCTACAGTCAATTCATGCCTGAGGATACTGATACTTTCTACAGGCATGATCTTACAGTAAAAATACTGTAATATGGCCCTCCCTGGTGGCGCAGCGGGTTAAAGCACTGCACTGGGAAGCTGAAGCCACTTCCTCATGAGTTCGATTCCCGCCTGCCCCGGAGGTGACCACATGGTGTGGCAGACCTCTCCTGGCCCGCCCGCTGCTCCCCTCAGCAGTGTTCTTCGTCCATCTGCCTGTTCTGCTCCCCACTCTG
>NW_004567110.1:55528725-55531984 GCF_000260355.1 Condylura cristata | reverse complement strand
AAAAAAAAAAATACTGTAATATGAGACCATTAACTCATTGACACTGTGCGACTGGTTCTAAGAGGGGATACTTTAAAAAATCTTTGTTACAAAACTAAGTTTATATAAGTCTGTGATTTATATAACAAAGCAACAAAATACTGAATATTTCACTCATTGACATTAAAATATGAAATTTAAATAATGTAAGCAACTTAAATTGGAAAAGGTTATTTCAAAATCACTTAAGAGTTTGCTAAGGAATGGGTGAAGAAAAATTCTCTCACCAATCCATTAACATTTACACCATCCTGTTTTTGCTTATTAAATAATTTCTCATTTCAATTGAAGTTTTTTTTTAATATGATCTTTAGGATTCATGGTTACAATTTTGCATCATTTATTCTAGTGATAGCTAGTTTCTTCATGTTATTCTGCTCCTGTTCCAGTAGATGCTTCATTGCCTTAACAGTATAATTCACACAACTCAAAGACTCAGTGTATTATTTTTTTAAGATTTATTTACTTATGCATACAGAACTGGAGTACAAGCCAGAGGTGTGGGAGCAGTGAGACAGAGACAAATTGGAGAGTAGAACAGGCAGAATGGGGAGTAGAACAGGCAGGCAGATCCATGAAGTATAGTGCTGAGGGTAGTAGCTGGCGGGTCAGGAGAGGTCTGCTGCGCCATGTGGATCACCTTCGGGGGCAAGGATCGAACTCATGCTGCAGTGGCTTTAGCTTCTTAGTGCTGTGCTTTAACTCACTACACCATCAGGGAGGGCTCAGACTCAGTGGATATTTATTGTTATTGAAGTACCATTATTTTATATCCTTATCCTTGTGCGTGTTTGGTGGCATAGTCCTATTTCTTTCCCCCAGGAGTAGTTCTCCCACCACTGAAGCATGCATAAACCTCCACCAAAGTCTACTGGCTCACTTGTGTTCACCCTTAATCCTCCTTTTTATCTCTGAAATCCGAAGATCAGTGGTTAGTTTTCAAGGCTAGAGGGGAGAGAGAGGGTACAAAATGAGGGTGGAAAAAGCACAAGGGACTGTGCTGATGATGCGTAGGTGAATTGGTGGTAGAAATTCCATGACAACTACATCTGTTGTAAAAATGTACAAATAAAGAAATTAAACATAAAACAATAAAGGTTTGTCTTTTGCTGACCCTTTTAAAAATTATTCCTCTTCTAGTTTGTACTGTCTGGTAGTTATCTTTCAACTCTGGTTAATTTCATTTAGTATAATCCCTTCCAGTTCCACCCATGTTGCTCAGTGTGCGTGTGTGTGTGTGTTTGGGTGTGATCACATCTTCTTGATCCACTTACCTGTTTTGGGCATTTAGACTTTCTATAATTTGGCTGTTGTACATAGTAATAGAACATTTTTATGAAGTTCAGTAACAGCCACTTGTATGAAGGGATACATAAAGACTTAAATAACATTTCTAGACTTACTAAAAAAAAAAAAAAAAAGGATCTGTGAGACAAAATCTTGCCAAACCAATAAATACACCTTGATTAGTTCATATGCTAACAATAAATCAAATACCCTACACACATGACCTACTTGGAGGAAATCGCTTCTATTTTGTTCTGTATAATTATCATTGACTTTTTAAAATTAATGATTAGCAATGGTTGTTTTCTTCCAGATCATTTACTTACCAAAAGGTATTTTGTAAGAAGCAGGAGAAATTCTATTATGTTTCCCTAGAAAAAGTTGACATTTGTACTGTTTATAGCATGTAAGTTGCTGGGGACATTCCCTAACTCCTTCATTACAGGAAGTTGCCAGGTGTTGGGGACCGAGGCCGGCATCTTGCGTCTGTCAGCATCTTGCGCCATAAAAAGGTGAAATGGAATCCGGATAGAGAAAAACATCCGGGTTGCAAAAGGCATGAGGAAAGAGTTTCCTGCCCACACCCTTCCTTTTCTCTTCTCGCCTATTTTCACCCCTCGCGAGATCAGCAGCCCGCCAAACGTGCTGTATGCCCATTGGTCTCCTCTCCTCCTGGCTTCCGCGATTGCATCATCCTCCCTGCATATAAGCCACTGTGAAACTCAATAAACTATGCTCTCTCTCTCTCTCTGTTGCTGCATGTTCACGATCGCCTCTTTTGTACGCTGGACCTGGGGCCCCTAATCTCCGGCCTTGCTGGTCAAGGTCCCCCACAGGCAGGCTCACTACCCACACTTTTTGTATGAACCATGATCAGACACTGATAAATCGAGTAACTGACTAGCTGAAATTCTAAACTGTTTCATGATCACAAACTCATCTTTGTACAAAAGAAATACAATATTGATACAGTGCAAATATAATATTGATAAAAATGAATGAACATCAGTAAAATCATAATAGGAAAATCAGAGACAATACACTGAAATGTAATTAAGTAAAACAAAGTTCATATTTAATTTCTTCAATTTTATCTTCTTGTTGTAAAATGGAATAATGGTACTTTATCAAATATTATGAAAATAAAATGACTCAATATGAGTGAGCCACTGTATATGAAGTACATCGCAGTTTCTTTCACATTAAAATAACAACTAAAAGAAAGAACCATTTAGCATATTTTCCTTAATTCCTTATTGAGTTTTCCATCTGTCTATAAGAGGTCCCTTTCTAGAAATCATCCTGTTCCACTTAGGTTACATTTGAGACCTACTCAATAGCACTATAGCTGACTTTGCACACATTATATTCAAAGGCCAACAAGTGACCTGTAACAAAAACCAGATGATAACCATATCCTTATTATACTTACAATAAGCATAAGCATGAGAAAAATGAGTTTAGTAGTCCAATTGATCAATCTGATGTAGCTTCAATTTATGTTTTACAAATTGATTTTATTGATCAATAGAATCAGTAACAGTAACACATTATCAGAGATCTCCAAACTGTGGATAATAAAAGCCTGAATAAGGAGTGGTGTGAGTCTATTTCATGTGATCCCTGAAATGAGTCTGCCTGAAAAATGCTTTACTATCTTCATACTTCTTGTATTTCAAATTGCTATCAAAGTAAACCTTGAGAACTGGTTTTCATAATAGAACATAAAATAACATTACACCAGAAGAATGAATTGGGAAGTATAATAAAATAAAATATCATATGCTCTAACAATTAACATTTCTGGCATTTATCTAAAGAATACGAAAATAGGGCCTCTCTGATGACACTAGGCTTAAAGTTTCAGTGCTATAAAACTATCATCAGCCATTGAGGCCTGAGTACTATTCTCTGACCAAGGAGGTGACCCACA
>NW_004567110.1:55523203-55527094 GCF_000260355.1 Condylura cristata | reverse complement strand
AAAAAAATATATATAGCATAAACAATTTTAAAACAAGCTACACACTAAGAATATATTATAAAAAACATATAACTCTCAAGTATTGTTATTGAAAATGAATAAGAAATTTATGTGACAATAACATAAGCATAGAAACTGAACTCTCTCCCCAGCTCCTAATGTTGTATTTCCAGCCCCTGGACACTCAGGAAAAAATTAGTTGATACTTATTGAATAAATAAATGCATATTCACAATAGTTCTACAGGATTATTATTTTTATCCTTCTTTGACAGAGCACAAAACTGAAGATGCTGAAAAGAAAATAGTAATAAAACAAGAGGCAGGTCTGAATTAAAACCTGAATTTTGCTCAGTTCCTCCTCACCATACTTCTGAACCTCTTCCTTATGAGGTCTGTCTGCCTCTCTGCATTTACTATTCCTTTTGTTAGTTACAGCTGTATGAAACCCTCACTGGAAAATAATGTCTGGTTAATTCATTCATTTGGTGTTACCCTCTCCATCACCCCCATTTTTTGGGGTTTGTTTGCTGAGTTTCTCAATAATGAGAATGAAAGAGTTAAGGAAAGTTCCCAAGGAGCTAGGGACTGAATGAGATCAGCAGATCTGTACTCATATTTATTACACAGAATTTAACAAGTAAGGGCAAGTACTTCTCTAATACCTACTTTCTGTTACTGTAAGACTGCTGTGGGGAACCAGAGTTGGGAAGAAACTGCCCAGAAATTGGGAAGACTTTGCAGTAATAGTTCATGAAAGAAAATCCATGAAAGATAACTTTCCAAAATCTGCTCCATATTGCCAAAGTTTACATACTTAGTTATGGATTTGGACATTTGAAGTTCTGCAGGTAGTTGGACACATTCAGCACAAATTATTTTAATTTATTATCATGTGTGATCCAATTGTGCCTGAAAAAGATGTTTGGAGCACAAAATGGCATTGCTCTGGGTTGAGTAACTTGTTGATGTTTTGCCTTAACTGCAAAAGCAATATGTAGAAGAATAATAGCAGGAATGGTTGTTTTTCTCTCCATATATTTATAAACAGGGCCATTTGTGACTTGAGTGATGGTATTCTAAGATATTCATCTTAAAGTCCTTGGACTCTTTGCTGCTTAATGTGTTGGAAATTACTTTCCCAACTTCTCACCCCCTTTCCCAGTTTGCAACTCAAAGTTGTATTAGTTTTTTTTTTTTCCTTGATAGTGTTTGAAACCTATGGCCTTAGCTGAAAGCCAGAAGTCATTTCCATTTAATTTCACAAAGTTCTTTCTATTAAATCACAGAAATGAATAAGCAAAATGTGAAAACAAAATGATTTGTATCACCTACTGACTTCTCCTTTCGGTCCCAGTCCAGTGCAGCCTGATGAGGGTGGGGGACAGGAGTCAGAGCAGGCAGAGATATGGGATACAGAGCAGGCCTGGAAATGTGTGGAATTCCGGGGCAGGGGTGGAAGGGGAAGGTGGTGCGGCCGGGTGGGGGTGGGGCACTGAGGAGCTCGATTTCCCTGCTAACGGCATGGTGATGGTGGCTTCTCAATTTTGGTTGGGTTTCGTCATTCTAGAAGGTGGGATGGCCACTGTTAGGTGCAGGAAGCTAAACATCTGAATTTTCACGGAAACTTGGCTATTTCCAAATGTTAGTGTATTTAATATGTACAAAGGACACAAACAGGTGACAAAACACAATGGCTCAGCCATTAAATAAAATCTAACAGACATTTATAAAATGTTTGATACATTGTTCCAGGTGCTAAAAACTCAGCCCTCCCAAATTTGGTGCTAAACACAAAATTCCTCCTCCTCCACCCTGGAAGAGTCATCTACCTCTTAAATATTTGTGGAAGACAGATTGTGTTTTATATGTTTCAAGCTGCTTCCCAGCTATTTCCTTTTTTACCTCTCCTTGCCTGCCAACAGCAGTCACCTCCTGGAGTCCCTTTCGAGGAAGCTGTTTTTGGCTCCCCGGCAGTAGTGAAGGAGGGCTGGGACCAGGTTATTGCTGCCCAAAGTAGCATGGTGCCCAGCTGTATTAGAGAAGGAGAACTAGCCAAAAGGTTTAAGATTTAGAAATATTTTAATCATTTTGTTTATAACTCCTGCTTTTCTCTAACTCTCCATAGAATGGCTTTGCTGCCTGGTCTGATTTGTTTTCTGCAAATCCCCTTAATATGAGCTCAGTACTGTGACTCCCATTCAAAGATATCCTCTCCTTTCTCCCTTAGGTTCCTTTTTTCCTTCTCTCTTCTGTCTAAAGGAAGCTCTCTCCTTTTCTCTACCCCTTTGTAAACAACTATAGATAAAGCTAAATTGTGGCTTTTCCATTGTCCAGGTCACTATGCCTAGTGACCATCTGGGGTCAGTGTGATGCTGGAGTGAGTGAGCAGAGTGCTCCTTCAGTGGAGTCCTCTGCTGATTCAGCAGCACAATTCCAAGTCAGCACAAAGCACCAAGTCAAGCTTTAGCAATGCAATTGTCTCTTTTGAAGATGTATCTCTTCATCCTTTAGGGTCATACAGGAAGTAAGTATCAAATTAAGCAATCACACACATCCACGGACAAGAAGTATGTTTCAGGGGCTGAAGTATGTTTCAGGGGCTGACTGTTCTAATCCGCAGTAAGGAAGGAGAACATTTTCTTAATTGGAATCAAGTTTGCCCAGCTGGCCTTCTGCACAGTGGAGGTTGGTCTCCATGTTAAGAGCACTGTTAGTTCATCTTTGTTCTCCTGCCAGCTCTCAGTTCCTTCCAGGTCTATGGAGGAATAAAGAATGGGATTCATTAGAGACCTCCTACCCATTACTTTCTGAATATTGAGCACTTTGTTGGAGAAAAAAAAAGAAAAACAGAAATGTCTCTGGAATATTTTTTTTTGCCAACTATTGCAGGTTTTGTGGCTGTATTTCATATAAATGTTTTGCACAGAGAAAAGCCATTTTTAAGTATCCCCAAAGGGTTGACCGTAGGATGACTGGGTGGTTTATGAATTTAATTACTCTTAACACTGAGTATGAATTTTCCATTAATATGAAAATAATCAAGATCACCAGTAGAAAATTCTGACATTTTAATCTACTTTCCTGTTTTTTTCCCTTTTGATTTTAGGGTTTGACTTTTTCAGCTTTAATAAGACAATCACTTGTGCAAAACTACTAGTATAAATTTTACTTGATATCAAGATTAAAATATATCATGTAAAGATACATTTTGCAGCAATATTAATAAAAAGGTGTAACATCATTCATTCTCATAAATACATTAATCTCTTTTCAGTAAACAAGAATTATTATGAAACAGACTTTAACTTTCTCATTTTGAATTTATATATTCACAGTGGTATTTCTAGTAAGGAAAGCACTTTCAAAATAAATTTCAAAGAATTCTCTCTCTGGGAGATAAAGCTGTATTTCTATTGACAAACAAGCACTGTGAATTAAAGAGTAATGACACAATGATTTTTTTAAAAGATTTCTTTAATTATGCATACAGTACTGGGGTGCAGACCAGAAGTGCAGTGATGGTGAGAGGATTCACCAGAGACAGGTGGGGAGCAGAATAGGAAGATTGACAAAGTACACTGCTGAAGGGAGCAGTGGGCAAGTTAGGAGAGGTCTGCTGTGCCATGTGGGTTACCTTCTAGGCTGGGGATTGAACATGCACTGAAACAGCTGCAGCCAGTTTCATAGTGCTGTGCTTTAACCCATTGTGTCACCAGGGAGGGCACAATGATATTTTTTTACACAGTGATTGCATTGTATTTACTGCTGTTAGTGCTAAGGAGAAATTAGTGATCAGGAACAGAGGATTAATATTAATCCTAAATTTGCCCATCTAGACTGGTGAAACTGTTACAAGGTAGCCCAGAGTGGACTAGGCTGCCTGTCTGTG
>NW_004567110.1:55519453-55522618 GCF_000260355.1 Condylura cristata | reverse complement strand
TATCTGACGGGGAGCTCTGGAGCTAGAATGTTTTTGCAGATTGATCTTGGACCATTATACCCCCACTCAGTGCTGGGAGAGTTTGTCCTGGCAGGGAGGGGCCAGCTCTAAGCATCCGAGGCAAGCCCTCAAGGGACATAGTAGACCCTAAAACAGAGGACATCCTGCCTTAAAGATGGGCCTGAGTGAGCCCCTCTTTCCATCTCATTTGATTTCTCTAAGCTTCAATTCCTTTGTGGGTGCCATATGAAGTTTGAATGCAATAATGACTATAATCTACATATCATGAACTTCACAACATTACAAAACCATTAGCCATTATTATTAGTCAATGCTTTGTGGTTGAAAAAGATGCTGTCAAAAGTGCTTGCTCATATAAAAGTTTGGGACATTCTCTTAATGCTTTCAGCATCAAAAGGTAGTCCTAGGCACTCTTACAGAAATTATTGATGCAACGAATTATTGAAGACCTAGCATTTTTGTTTGTTGGGGGGAGCAAAACTTCAAGATATAGTAATTTTGGCCAAATTGAGAAGGCAATGTCATGTCATGATGCAAAGACAGAAGGGTGCCTCTCCTATTGGACAGGAATTTGCATAGGTATTAGAAACAACAAACATGAGAATTTAGTCTATACCTTCAATTACTTTTTTTTTAAACAGCAACAACATTAAAAATATATTTATGTATGTTTTATTCACCCCTCTTTTTTCTGCAGACATCTTTCTTCACTTCTTTGCTTCTCATAACAGCAAACATGATAGTTACAGTGTCTCAATTTCACATGCCCTTCTGAAATTGCTGGAGGACTGATGGCTGTGACAGGAATCATGTGTCTAGCCCTGAGCCATGACGGTTTTGACACGAATCAGGTGTCTAGCGCTGAGCCAATCAAAAGTGGTCAGGAAAGTTGTAAATCAGCCTAGCAGATCCAACACACAGAATAACAAATAGAGACAAGATTGTATTGTAATTATCAAACTCACTAAGATGCTAGATTTAATTATTCAAACCACCCAAAAATTTCATGTGACATGACAGAGATACTTCTTTATTACTACAATGCCAGTCATAGTTATCAGTGTATCAAATAAAAATTTGTTCACTTTAAATTTGTATAATCTTGTATGTCAAGTATATTTCTTTTTTTAAAGATTTATTTATTTATTTATGCATACAGAACTGGGTACAGTCCAGAGGTGTGGGGCATGGAGTCAGTGAGAGGATTCACCAAAGACACAGTGGGGAGCAGAACAGTCAGATGTGCTGAAATACACTGCTGAGGAGAGTAGTGGATGGGTCAGGAGAGGTCTGCCACACCATGTGGGTCACTTCCCTGGCTGGGGATTGAACTTGTACTGCAGTGGCTGTGATAGCTTCAGAGTTCTGTGCTTTAACCTGTTATGCCACCTGGGAGGGCCCCATCAAGTTTTGTTTTGTTTTGTTTTGTTTTTAAGATTTATTTATTTGTACATACAGAACTGGGGTACAGGCCAGAGGCTCAGGGGCAGCGAGAGGCTTCACCAGAGACAGAGTGGGGAACAGAACAGGCAAATCGACGAAGTACACTGCTGAGGGGAGAGCGGGCGGGTCAGGAGAGGTCTGCCATGCCATGTGGTCACCCCCGGTGCAGGTGGGAATCGAACTCATGCTAAAGTGGCTTTAGCGTCTCAGTGTTGTGCTTTAACCCACTGCGCCACAAGGGAGGAACACCATCAAGTATATTTACATAAAAACCCAAATAAAACAAAGCAAAGCAAAAGAGGGACCATGGTAACATTTTTCTGCTTCTCACAGTATAAAGTCAGGTGTAAAGGAACATTGGATTTTGAAGGCAAAAAGACTGGAGTTGGGAGGGTAAAACAGCAGATGGCCACTGAGCTGAGAGTATTGGGAAAATACTTTTCTTGCATGTTAACTTGTGAGAATAAAAACAACATGGATCACTGGGGCAAGACAGATTATCAGACGGTAAAAGAATTTATATCTAGAAATAGAAAAAAATTAAAATAAATCACATAGGAAAGAAAAAAAAGAATTTATATCTGTTGGCAGGAAAAATCATTACTATGCTTTTTTTGAAACCGATTGGGGAAGTAGAGAACAGTGGATGACTGCTCTGGGAAATGTGTAGTCCTATCACATTACAATAATTGTCCAGTCTGGGATATACAAGTTTTTACTAGATGCTAGATGAATTCCTTATATTTTTATGTTTTGGGGGGATTTTGGTCCAGATTTTACTTTTCTGGACTTACTTTTTTTGGTCTTATATTCTATCATTCTTCACAGTAAAGAGATATTAATTCTGTTAAAATATTAGGCCTTAAATTATTTTATTTAGGAGTATCTTAGGATCTCAGTTATATGTAATATTTAAAAATTAAATATGAAATGATATGCATTAGCACTGTGCACATACCTTCAAGATATTGCATCATTTTTCTGCCAGAATAATTAACTTTGGTAAGAGTTGGCTATTCCCATTGTCATTTTTCTACTGAACAGTTCCTTGCAGTTAACATGCTAGTGCAATAACAGCCTCTAAAATAGTATCACTGTCTTAATTAATGTAATTTTTCTTTCAGTTCTAATAGTCTCAACTGAGTGGTTATATTCACATTTTCAGTGGCTATAGGAGGAGCTTGAAAGTCTGCATTTTCTGGGACAGCATAACTATTCCCTTATCTGTGTTATATTTTCAGATATAATGCCATTTGTATGATTCCAGTGTCCTGAAATTGTCAAGAAGAAATGAATGAAAGATTTTTTGAAAATATAAACCCCACATCTATCATCCTATTCACAAATAGGGGTGGATTTTCTCTCTGATAAGGAAATGTCTCACTTGGGCTTGTGTTCTTAGAGAGCCACTTCTTAACTTTGCTCTTGAAAAAGTGACTTTCACTCTTCCAACAGTACACATCCTTAATGGCTTTATCTGCATCTTCTGGGATCCATCAACATTTTGCCTGAAAGCTAGCTTTGTTCTGATAACATTTCCCCCAAAACCTTCACAAAAAAATTGACTTTCTTTGCTCACATCTCACCACCTTAGTTATGTTTGTCCCGCCCACACCATTTCTAAATCACTAGATCTTATTTTCTTTGGAAAAACAAAATAAAATAACTTCTTTGAAGTTCACATATGTAAGATTCCTTTCC
>NW_004567110.1:55508350-55518303 GCF_000260355.1 Condylura cristata | reverse complement strand
TGTACATAGAAAGGACATTTATTTATAACCTTTGAACCCATGTTTAAATTAATTACTTAGAGATGGTCCTGCAGATCTTAACACCTTATTGACTTTTTCCATAGTGATTTAGGTTTCTTTTATGCAATTGCTATCTATAATTTCCAGTTTCATTTTTAACAAACTGAATCTCTACTTATGTAGTTTTTTTTTAAAAAAACTGAATTTAGGAAAGAATGCTTTTGTATTTTATGGTGATTTTTTTTCTCCAAACTTTGAGAATAGTGTTGATCACATAAAAGTAATATTCTTAATGCCTTAACTTTATTCCTCTTTTCAGTGTATTCAATATTATTTCATTAGAAATAATTCTTTTCCCTTTAAGATGCATAGTTTATATGATATTTCATTAATTTAATTATTATAATAACAAACCAGTATAAGTAGGTTTGGGAACAAACACTGCTGTCTATTGATAATGCAGCACAAATCAACTGCTGATATAATGAATACACATCAGCCAGTGCTCTAATAATGCAGATTTTATCATTATAATTTTTTTTTACATTGAAAGAGAAATAGATAATTTTTTATTAACCAAATGGACATGGAACGCAAGAAAAAAATGGGCCAGTTATTCTTATTTGTAAATTTAAATTTATTTGAATTAAGATGTTATCATTGAAAGTCAATGATCTAATTAGTATTGTTTAAATTGATAATACAAATTATTAAAATCTATTTAAGTAAATTAATATTATTATAGTTACATATGTACATGGCTATTGGAATTTTACCCAAATTAGAGCATACTTTTAAGTTAAAGTTCAAACTTCCTAATTCTATGCATATATATATATGAATGACAAGATTACCAAAAGCATAATGTTTATTTAGCCAGATGTTGCTTATTAATACAATCAGCCAAATTGTTATCATATGACATAGTGGGAGGTGAAATATGAGATCATTTGGCACATAATATTGCTTGCCTTTTCATTTTTTGAGAGATACAAGAAGAATTTAGAAGAAAATAAAACAAAAATCCTTAGTAGATTTAGACACATTTAAAAAGCTGTTAATTTCACTGACACTCATTTCTCACTTCAAATGTTAGATAGGGCTGATCCATATCTCTGCTTTTACAATTATTATAAAAAGAACTCAACTCTTACATAGGGAGATTAAATCATAGTTGGAAGAGAAAGATCTTATTTCCTTATATATATGCTTTTTTAAAGACTGAATTGTTAGCAAAGCAATTCTAAATAAAGAATGTTCTTTTTCTTTCTGACTTATTTCACTGAGCACAGTCCCTTCTAGCTACCTCCATCCATGTTGCTGTGAATGGCAGGAGTTTATCTTTTATGATTGCTGAATAGTATTCAGGCCATTACCATATCTTCTTGATCCAGTCATGGTTTCACTTATAGAAGGAATATAGAAGATCAAGAAAAAAACAAAAAATAGACAGACAACCAAAAATCAAGACATTTTGCAGGGAGGAGGAGGGAAAGGGATCAAAATGAGGGCTGGAAGAGTGCAAGGGACTGTGGAGCTGGGTGAATTGGTGGTAGGAATCCTACACCTGAGAGGAGACAGCAAACATTGTACAAAAATGAACAATGACACAAAGTATATATAAATAAATTGTATATTAAAAATAATATTCTTCTGAGTATGCAATGATTATATAAGAAAATAATTATGTAAGAATGAAATTGTCAGTAATACTTCTGGTTACTATTTCTAAACTTATTCACTGTTGCCTAAGTAGAGGTAGCTGTAGGAAACTTTAATACATTTAACTGAATATAATTGTGATTGTCTAAATCTCTATGTTGTTTCTTAAAAATCAGTGGTTAGAGGCAACTTTATTTCTAAGATATCTTTAAATTTTAAGGTGCCAAGAAAATATTTGCTTAGATTCTTCCACTGCACTTTATCTGCAGGTGGTTCTCTCATGAATATTTACATTTCTGAATCAGTCACCACTTTGGACAATGGCTTTTATCTTCTCCAGTAACAAAGTCCTCAGCAGATAACTGCAAAATAGTTGGTAGTTCCTTATTTCTACCATAACCACATGTTGCATATTAGCCTTTCTAGGATAAAGAATGTTGACAACACATGCTTTAGAAAATGCGGGAGGGAGTGCTTGGGCATGTTTTATATTTGCAAACGTATAGCAGATGAAGAAATAAATGTGCGCTTAGTTACAACCAGCTTATCTAGTGTGCATCTGACACATGGCAAAGACTGTAGATGACAGAGCACTGCATGGTCAGGGACTCTGGGAGAGCTTGTTACAGAGTTGCTTGAGTTGTCAATGTAGAGTATTTACAGACAATTATTGAAACCATCTGTCTCTTCCCATTTTCCTTAACTTCTTCAGAAAGAGATCATTTAGCTGTCAAGAAGGTCCACTTTGTCTTGAGGGCACTGGAAATCGGAGTACTTTGAAAATGGCATGTTCTGGTCTTGATGGGATTTAATATTTTTGCAGTAGGAATTTAAGAGCAGAGACTTTCAAAGTGTGTGAGAGAAAGCAGGGGAGAGAGAGAGAAGAAGGGGGAGAGGGAAGGAAGGTAAGGGAGGGGAGAAGAAGAGAGGCTAGGGAGGGAGAGAGAGAGAGAGAATTTTTTTTAAAAAAGATTTATTTATTTACTCATACATACAGAACTGGGGTACAGGCCATAGATGTGGAGGGTGAGAGGATTCACCAGAGACAGAGCGGGGAGCAGAACAGGCAGATGGAGGAAGTACACTGCTAAGGGGAGCAGTGGGCCGGTCAGGAGAGGCCTGCCACGCAATGCAGTCACCTCAGGGGCAGGCAGGAATCAAACTCATGCGGAAGTGGCTTAAGCTTCTCAGTGTTGTGTTTTAACCCGCTGCACCACCAGGAAGGGCCCGGGAATTTTTTTTTTATAGACACATGAGGATTATTAAATTTGGGTGATAGAAAAATATTTGGAAATATTTCATGCCAGATATCTCTAATG
This sequence comes from Condylura cristata, assembly GCF_000260355.1. Lineage (NCBI taxonomy): Eukaryota > Metazoa > Chordata > Mammalia > Eulipotyphla > Talpidae > Condylura > Condylura cristata. Next base: position 55,515,322 of record NW_004567110.1, on the reverse strand, counting down.
TGAACTCTAGCTTCATATGTATGTATTACTTTGGCAAGCTCTTTAGTTATCCTGAAAGTTTCCTTGATTCTAAAGTAGAAACATTAGATCCATCAGAATTAGAGTATATAGCAAAATATTCAGCACACGATAACATTTAGACAAAGGTAATTCCTTTCCTCTAATAGTGATTCTGGTGCAGTAATCCTGTCTAAATGTTCATCATTCAAGCTGAAAATGTAGCAAACAAGGCATAAAGTTTCAATTTAAATAGCTACCAAACCTCAAAGTAAAATTTCCAAGGAAATCATTGACCTATGCAATGCGTTAACCTCAGTTATTGCCTAAATCCTGTAATTCATTGTGCAAAACATTGGCTTACAAAGAAAAATATAAAAATAGCTTCATATCAAAACTCATTTGACAATAGCAAATCACAAAAACATGTATAAAGTAGTGACAGTCTATATATATGTTCCTTAGGAACTTCATTGTTTTGAAAATATATTGCTTACAATGGAGAATGGAGACACAGGTGCAGAGGACAGTTGGAATGCTGTATTAACTGCCTAGAGAAGCAAGGTCATGAGGCATTATTCCATCTTGGACTTCCTTTAGAGGACTGATGGTCTCTTTTGACTAAAGTGGAAGACTAAAGTTTTGGTACCTTGATAACTGCTCATTCAAAGTGGATTTGGATCTCTGGCCTGATCTACAGGCCAATTCCCAGCAGTGATGACTGTTTAAGGGGTCCTCTAAATTTTAGTCAACAGTTTGGAGGCATTTAGCACACAGAGGCAGTTAGAAGTACAGGGTGGTTGTCAATTATGACTGGGTTTCAGCAGCGTGAGTGAATGGTTCATACAGCACAAGTTGGGGAACATGAATTTATAGAGGATAGTTCAATGTACAGTTACCTTTTTTTTTTTTTTTTTACTATTTTCTGTGTTGCAGAATGAAGACACATTCAGTATCTAGAATATAACTAGTAAAAGATCAAAGAAGAGAGCAAATCTTGAGCCCTGGTAAAAGCAATGTTGGGCTCTAGGCTGGGAAAGGAGGCAAAGGTATAAAATTAAATGTGATGGGTTTATTGAGAGTAAAGAACTTTCAGTGAATGTAAAAAGAAATCATAAGATAAAAGAGAAGGTGGGAATAAACAAGGATTTGCAAACTTAAATGATGCTGAGGCCCTCTCTGTTGGTGCAAGGGGCTAAATCTCAGCACTAAAAAGCTATTGGCAGCCACTGCAGCATGAGATTGATCCCCAGCCAGGTCAGGGGGTAACTGACTCACAAGACACAGCAGACCTCTCCTGTCTCACTCTGTTTCCTTCAGCAGTATATTTCAATCAATCTTCCTGTTGTGCTCCCACTCTGTCTCAGATGAATAATTTCACCACCATAACACCTCTGACCTATACCCCAGTTCTTGGATACATAAATAGAATAAATCTTTAAAAACTTGATACTGAAATTGAAGATGCTTGAGTATGACTGGATAGAGGAGTGTGAAAGTAATTGACATGAAGTAATTCTATAGTGATTGGGTTAGCTTCTGCGGATAATCATCTAGATGTAAGATGAATTCATGAAATAATGACAAGGAAAGTGGTGGAAAAGAAGACAATGAGTCAGTGACCAAAGTCAGTAGAAGGTCCACAGAATATTCTACAGATCAAAAAATGCTAATGACAAGGAAGAAGTACATTATAAGTAGGGGAGTTTATTATGAGATCTTAGGGAACGCATGATAAAGGGGCTCTGTAAATTAGGGCTGGGAAGTTGGTGATATTACAGGCTAGGAAAAGCAAAGTGATGGAAGATACAGGCCGTGGCCACTATTCAGAGGATTGTTAGGGTTCTGAGATGGGCTGTCTGAATGAGGCTGTTAATGGCAGTATACAAAGAACAGCACAGCTGCTCTTTCCAAGCCAAAAAATCTACAACTGTGCCTCAGCCACACTTGTCATTCCTGTCCCTTGTCTCTGTAAGCCTGTGCCTACTTCTTCTACATGCAAAGACTTTGGGAGTATATACTTTGTTAACTTCATCAGGAATTTGAGTTGGGCTGAAAGAATAAAATCAATGTTGATATTTGCTCAAAAATATACTAAATATGCAACCACAATACCCACGAGGTTAAAAGAACAATTTGTTCTGGCTTTGGCAGTTATCTGCTTAATGTGTTTGACATTTGAAATATGAATAACTCAAGAGATCCTAGAAATTATAGAGCAAAATAAGTTATTGAATTTTATCTATTTTTAAAAATGCCAGCATTCCTCTATCATAAATTATGTGACATTGCAGCATATTTAGAAGAGATTGCCTAAAGAGCTTTTACTTTTTCATTTTCTTTCTTTGTTCTTCCATACTTTTGGGTGAAAAATAGTATAAGAAAACATGCTGGCAACCTTTAGTTGTAAAGGTAACCTAACAGATCAATTTAAATATTGGGAATTAGGAGCTGTGTTGATGTGTCCATTATTAACATTGCACACAAAGCTGACTATGACTCCGGACCATGGACTCTACTTCCAAGGGTAGCCTGGCCTAATGTGTCAGAAAGGAGTTTAGGATCTTAATGTAGTTGGCACCCAGTGCTGAGGGTCCATGGACATTGTGCCTAGCCCTCCCCTCCCCGCCAAATATTAAGAGAGTAAAGAAGAAGCAAGTCTGTTTACCAAGAGCCACATGGCATGTAAGTTCCATAGTGCTTTCAGTGAACTTTGAAATTTTGACTAATCAAACAGATTGACAAAATTAAGTGGCCAGTGGAAATAAACACCATTGTTCAAAGAGTTAGTAAACAGTGAATTATGTGTGTGTGTGTGTGTGTGTGTGTGTATAATATTGAAATCTTATATCAAACAACTGAATTATATCTATATCGGGAGAGGTTTTTTGTTGTTGTTGTTTTGTTTTATTAGGAACTGCTTTGATGTGATTTTTGGCTTACTATTTTATATATTCATGATATTGGCAGAACCCCAGTCACCCCACCCCACCCCCAGGGCAGGGTATTAGATACTCTGCAGTGACCAATACAGAGATCTTGCTTGCACAGAGCTTTTATTTTGGTGTTGAATACTCAAATAGCAACAAGTACTATAAGTGAATAAACAACAATGTTTCAAACCAGGTGTTTAATGCACACCCCGCCTTCCTGCTGTCACAGGGCAGGGTGAAGTCCCCCAATCCTGCCTACTGTAAACAGGTTCTGCCCTCTGCTGCATCAGAACAAACCATAATTTTAGTGCATAAAACCTTCAATAGAAGATAACTAATACAATTAGTGTACAACAATCAGAATGCAACAAAGCTAATAGAGTTAAAATAGTTTCCAATTAAACATCCAAATGTACCAATCCCTTGTGTGTAAATGTGCCCCAAACAAGGTTCACCCAAAGCAGGGCCACTGAAACCCAAAAGCCTGCCAAGAGTCTAAGGCACCTTTTGTTGGGAACCCATAGGATAGGAGCAGAAGGGGCCAGGCAAGTCCAGAAGTAAAGGACCAAAGTCAAAACCAAAGTCAAGATAAAAGCTATCAGCCTCCCCATGGGTCTCTCACCCACATCTCTTTCAAGTGTCTCTTTCCATCTCCCCCAAGTCCAAGGCCAAGAAGCTAATGCAGTTTCTCCATGTGGCCCTCTGTTCTGTGTCCTTCCTTTAGGTCTTCTTCTTGTCTTTTGCTTATTCCTTCCTCTCTCTTTACTTCTTTTGCCTTCTCTAGCTTCACTTGCCTGCCCAGTTCCACCCTTCCATAGGGAAGGGCAGGGAACCTGGGAACTACCATTTTCCTGGAGATTACCCTGTTACACTACCACTGATTTAATTGAAGATGGATAATAACTTGTGTTTGCTTAGCTCTGTGCTGATTCCAAACAAATGCCCACTCCATCACTGAAGAAAACTTGGCCACATTCAGTCCAGTATATGGAATCTCTGCAGTCCACTGAGTCAATGTGCATACACATCATTCATAAAACTCCCCCTTTCACCCTCCCTCTCAATCACTTGTTCCCTACTTTCTGTTTTCATTTTCTTTCTTTTTCATTTAAAATTTTCTGGATTTTTCTATGATTTGATTTATTTTTAATATAAAAAATTAAGGACCCCCCCATTTTATTCTCCATAAATTGTAACATTTTACCTTCCCACCAGCAGTGCACAAGGGTTTCAAAAGTAAATGTAACTTTTATGATCTGTGATTGGCACATTGAAACTTAGAAGCATATCCATAGTAGCTTCTAAGTTAAACCCCATGCTCATCTCTGGCATCAACTCTAGCAGATGGGAGCGCACAGTGTAACCCACCACACACAATAGCTGGTGTCTGAGTATGTTGTGGGAAATAAAAAGTGAGAACTTGTTTGTTTGTAATAGATCCCCTGGTAGCTGAGTTAAGCTTTTTCTGGTCAGGGAAAAGCCTTTTTCTTATCTGCAGATCACAAATACAGCAATGTCAATACCCACAAAGAGAGGGGCTCTCAGCTGTGTGTGTGCCCCAGAGGGTGTCACCAGATTCACATTTCCTATGAATCTTAATCTCTTCAGTTGCTTCAAGTTGGGTCACCCTCCACTCTGCCATATCAGACAAATGTACTAGCAAGCTGTGGTTCAGGTTTGTCATCATCACAATAAGATGACTTACAATTTCAGGTCTATGAGATTTCATTAATTTTGTCCTTTAACTAGAACCTCATTACCTATGGAAATTCATGTTCCAAAAGAATATTCTGAAATTTTCTTCCAGCTGCTTTTCTTGTTCCCTCAATTTTCTTTCTTTCTTTTTTTTTTGTGACATAGAGATATCAATACCTACTCAGCATTGTCATGAGTTTTTCCACATTAACTTTACTCCCTGTTGTTAGATCTGTGAATATGATGTATTGCATTTCAAAGGGAATCAAGGTTGTAGATGGAACTAAGGTTGCTGATTAGCTGACCTTCAGAAAAAGGTGATTACAGTATAATCACATGGGTCCTTAAAGTTGGAAAAGGAAGGCAGAATAGTCCATGAAAGATGTGAGGACTGAAGAATATGTGGGAACATTTTGAATCATTTAGTTTGTTTTTTTAGGGACATGGACTATAGGAAGAGGGAAAATGTAGACAGGATTGGACTAACTTGAATCAGATTGTTCCTGGTCTTGCATACATGCAAAAACAGTAGTTTTGGCACTATTGCATTGCCAATACAATTTTTTACAATGGTTTTTTATGTTTATAATCATCTAAATTAACTATATATGTTTGAAAACTTTAAAAAGATTATCTGTAATAGTTACTGCAGGCTATTTGCTATTCCAAATGATTCTACAACTTATAATGACTCATATGCCATAGGAGAATAATCCTTGTTCACATACCAGTACTGGGTGGATAAACAACTTTCTCCTTGCATTCACTCAGGTCATCAGGCTGTCAGAGACTGTCATCTTCAGTATGTTTATCCCTGTGTGCTTCTTTCATTTTTCTGACCAGAAGAACGTAAAAAGCCCAAGGAGACCATGTGGGAGTTCTTTGTTTTTTTTTTTTTTTAAAGATTTATTTATTTATGCATAAAGAACTGGGGCACAGGCCAGAGGTGCAGGGGCAGTAAGAAGCTTCACCAGAGACAGAGTGGGGAGCAGAACAGGCAGATTGACAAAGTATACTGCTGAGGGGAGCAGTGGGCAGCTCAGGAGAGGTCTGCCATGCCATGTGGGTCACCTCCAGGGGCGGGGACCAAACTCATGCTGAAGTGGCTTTAGCTTCTTAGTGCTGTACTTTACCCAGCTGTGCCACCAAGGAGGGCCTAAGGGAGTATTTATAGGCAGACTTGGAAATACTGGACATCATTTCTGCTCATATTCAATTGACTAGAATTCATTCTCATAGCTACACATTGGGTAATTGCAAGAGAAAATGGGAAATACTGCTTGACTGTGTACTAATGAAGAGGTAAGGATTTGGATTTTGTGAGGCATACATCAGTTATAAATGAATATATGTAGTTAATTGTATTGTTTATGTTTATTTTTGTTCATCAATTTACTTGTACAATATACTTCAATTGAAAGTGTTCCTCAAACTAGAGTTTCTAAGTCCTAATGCTGGAAAATTACTTGAGTTTTGATTTTAAAAATTCTTGGGAGTCTTTGAAGCTGCTTAAGTTTAGGACTGCCATTGTTAAATGCACATTTGATAGAGGAGTCTGGAATAGATGGGAGAGAAGTCATCCATGTAAGAGATGATAAAATTCTATGTTTAAAAATGGACTGTGATGAACAAAAAATTTAAAAAATTACAAAAAAATTGTCAAAGTTGAAAAAAATAATTAAGTGTACTTAATTTTAATTTAAATAATTAAATGACTAATTAGTCATTTTTGTACAAGGACATTCACCTAATTTTGAAAATATGTTAGACAAGAAAATATCTTCAAACTAAGTAATACATCTCCAAAGAAGGCATAAAAATCACTTACAAGCATATGAAAAATTGTTCAACATCATTTAGCATGGAAATGCAATCAAAACCACTATGAAATATTACTTCATTCTTATGAGAATGTGCCATATTAAAATAACAAAAATTAAAAAATAATAAAATATCAGAAATAGTAGTGTTGCAAGGACACAGAATAAAAGGAGCCATCATACACTGTTGGTGGGAATGTAGGTGATACTACCCCTATCGAAACAACATGGGGGTTTCTCAAAACATTTTTAACAAGATATATTATAGGGCCCAGCAATTCAAGCCCTTGGCATTTAGCCTAATAATGCAAATGCACTAATTCAAAAAGATATATGCACTCTTACGTTAATTGCAACACTATTTACAATAACCATGTTAGGGAAACAACCTAAGTGCCCAATGACAGATGAATGGATTAGAAGGATATGACCCATGTACACACACATAATAGAATATTATTACATTGTTAAAAAGGTGTACTTTTGCTATGGAAACAATATGGATAGAACAGGAAATTATGCCAAGT
>NW_004567110.1:55499579-55508244 GCF_000260355.1 Condylura cristata | reverse complement strand
AAGTGCCCAATGACAGATGACTGGATTAGAAGGATATGACACATGTACACACACATAATAGAATATTATTACATTGTTAAAAAGGTGTACTTTTGCTATGGAAACAATATGGATAGAACAGGAAATTATGCCAAGTAAAATAAGATGAAAAAAGATAAATACCATATAGTTTCATTCAATATGGAATATAGAGAAACAAAATATTGGAACACACAAAACTAAGCCAAAGTAAAGTCTAGAAATATGACTGCAGAATTGAGGCTACTAGAGAGTGAGGGTGGGCTGGGAACAAAAGGGGGAGGGGCAGATTGTATACATTAAATGGATATGCATGTTCTTCTGGTGTGGCATAGTGATGCACATTTTAGGAGGAGGGTACCTGTTTCCCTGGCTCAGATACAGAATTGTAAGCTAATGTTTCATTATCAACATTATCATCATTGATAATAACAAAGAATTTTTTCACCCCCCCAAAATGTCTTCATTACATACCAAAATAAAAGAGTGGAATCAAACTAAAGGTCAAGAAAAAGTTAAAATTAGCGAGCTGATCATAGAACTGAGGCATTCAACAAAAGGGGGACGAAGCATGGTCAAAACAGAGGAGGGGTGAGCACAGGAACTATGGTGGCAATTCATTGATGACATGCTGGTGCGAGAACTATGGGGACTACAACAATTTAAGGAAAATAATTAATAAAAATAGTTAAAATTCATGGTGATAAAGATAAAATTACTGATAACTGTTAAAATCATTTCCACTTTTATTGCATGGTATCCAAAGCTTCATGTTAAAGGAATGAAGCTCTAAAGCAGGACTTCCAGGTGCTGGAGAACCAGGATGGTTGCAGGGTATCTGGATGAACAAAATGATTCACAGAAAACCTCAGATTCTACTGGGTTCACATTCTGCTGAGGCCTTAAACATTTTTCTCAACTGATTTTAACGTCAATGACTCATGTATACCATAGATGAGACTCACTTTATCAGCCTGCTCAGGTTGACATGCAAGGTTGAAGTGGTGTCTACATGTAAGGGGCAAAACCAGAGTCAGAATTTTCTAAGGAGTTACAGACCCATCCTTGCTAACTTTTAGAACCAACATCATGACTGAACAGGGGGTGACAGGGAAGTGGGGCACTTAAAGGCTATTTGCATGAATAATAATTTCCTGCATGGGGCAGTAGATGTAAATGGTGCTTCCAGTTGTTCAACAGCTTGCTTTTGAACATAGATATTAATAATACTAACTTGAAGTTTTGATCAACCACTTCCTACCTAATAGAACATAAATTATAGAAGATTTGTATAATTTAATAATTCCATTAGCCCATATTTATTGTGGTATATTATAATTTATAGACTATAAGATTCTATTATCTAGTTTGACTTTGAAAACAATCTTATAGGATTAGAATTTCCCCCATCAGATAATGAAGAAACATTTTGTCAGTTATTCAATAAATATTGAAAGAACTTTTCTTATATGCAGAAGCAATAACTGCTTCAGTCATAATCATATTTATTTTTGTGAGAAAAGTATGTCTTCCCAGTGCCTCTGTGATGATACCATTATCCTGATACACCTATTTTGTTCTACCACCTGTATGTAATTTCTGGCTTGATTCTTTGTGCAGCACTTTACATAATTAAACCATTAGGAAATGCTTCAATGCCAATTTGAAGGTGGTTTTTATAAGTTTGGCATTATCTCTTTCAGCCCTCTGCATTTGCTAAATACACAAAATTCTTTCCCCTGTGTCCATCCTAATTTAATGCTAACAATTTTTAGTGCATTTGCTTTTAAATGGGATTGTTACTTTATGTTTACAGCTTTATAAATTCAGGTTTCTTTTGCCCTACTAGCAACCATAGTTGTTGAAAAGGAATCTTAGAAAAAGGTAAATAAATTAAATGAATTTCTGTCTGTCTCAATGAACAGTAACCATGAACACTAATGATACGTGACTGAAAAGTGTGTTAGAGGGGAAAATGCAGCCATAGGAAACTATGAAAAGATTTATGACCTTTTAGAAACAGCTGTATTTTGATCATTTATTCACATCTGAGCAGAGGCAATTATATTTCAAAATGAAAATGTGATTTTCCATTTTGAAATGTAATTATGGTTTACAGAGAGATCTAAAAGAATATTTATTTTAAGACTTGTCTCTATAGGTATTAAATGATAATGGCAGTTATTAGAAATGAAAGAAAATGGAAGATTCAACCACTGCTCGCTGTGTCTGAATCAGGTGGTGTTTATTTTTATAATGGACAACTGTTACTTGTGCAAAAGAGGCAAAACTATTCAGAAACAGCTATTGACAAGATGGAACCATGCAGTGGGAACTGGGAGCTGACACTGTCAACAACAGAACTTATTTAAGATTAATTTAAAACATTTGCTTTCCAAAATAGCATGAGCATATTGTTTCCAGTCAATTTACTTACTTGCTTTATCCTCATATTGAAAAGTGATTGAATCACATATCAATATGAGGCAAAGATGACCCAAGTTCTCAAAGTTTTATATTCCTGGTCCCTGAAAGCAGTAAATCATTTTGAATTCTATTTAAATAAATGTCTTTTACCCTGAGAAAGAAAATTTCCAAGAATATTCTCAGGGACACCTGCCCCACATCTATACTTGTTATTCTTAAATGTTCATAGCATAGATTCATAGAATGTGTAAACTAAACCTGGTCCAAAGAGATAATGTATTGCAACACTATTGTTTCAGAGAGAGAAGCAGGGAAAAAAAAAAAGGAGAGGGTAGATATGGAGAATAAAGACGAGGGAAGAGAGAGAGAAACTAGGAGAATACGTGGGGACTGGGAGAGGCGCTAAAAGGGCAAATTAAGTGATTTTTGTCCAAAAAAAAAAAAAAAGAATAAATAGCAATACCCTTATTCATGTCAGCAGATTATCACAGTAGTAAATATCCTCACTTTCGAACTCGTGTCTCAGCTCACTACTTACTAGGTAAGTAGTTACAGGGCAGCCCAGTGTGAACTGGGCCTCACCTGCGTGCTTACAATTCAGTTGTACTGCAGGCACACACAAAAGGGCTAAAAATGGGTTTATTTATGAAAGGGGAAAAGAAAAGGAACAACAACTGGAATATCTTACCGGCTGGGCTGACTTGGAGCTTTGGTAACAAACTAGCTGAAATCTCTGAGTCACACAGCCTGGAGAGCCATTTCCCGAGCAAAAGAGTGAGAGACGCAATGGAGCCCTATTTATTATTCCCCGATGTCCCAGAATTCCTGCTTAGCCCTGCCCTTGGGTCCTTGCAGTTCTCTCCTGGCACTGCTGGGAGTTGTAGTTTCCAATCACTGGAGTAGGGGGGAAGAGTCCAGAAAGCCAGAGTAGGGATGGAGTCCACAAAACTCTGCAGAGTTCCTTTAGGACATCCTTCCCCTTAACAGGTGTATGATTTTGAGTAAATTTCTAAATCTAGCTCAACTTCAGTTTTCCCACCTATAAAATGGGATACTCTCATTTTATACCTCATGAGCTTGTTGAGAGTACTAAATGAAACGGCATGTGTAAAACATTTAATAGAGTCCATTTGTGTGTGTGTTTGCATGGGTATGAGTGAAGATTGTGGAGATTTTGCAGTTATCTTGTTACAGGGTAGCCCAGAATGGACTGGGCCGCCTGTCTGTGGGGCCTCACCCGCGTGCTCACAACTCAGTTACACTGCAGGTTCACACAAAAAGGCCAATAACGGGTTTATTTACAAAAGAGGAAAGGAATAGGAAACAACCCAGGGAAAGAGAGCAGGATACAAAGTAAGTGGAATACCTTGCTGCTAGGCTGACTGAACACACCACGTCATGCAGTCTGGAAAGCTGTTTCCCGAGCGAGAGAGCGAGAGCCCGTGAGATGCAATCATGCCCTATTTATCCCCCCCAAAATGTCCCAGAATTCCTGCTAGGTCTGCCCTTGGGTCCTTGCAGTTCTCTCCCTGGTATTGCTGGGAGTTGTAGTTTCCAATTACTGGAGTAGGGTATAATGTCCAGAAAGCTGGAGCAGGGGGTGGAGTCCATAAGGCTTTGCAGAGTTCCTTTAGGATGTCCTTCCCCTTAACAATCTTAGTTGCTGCTGCTTTAACTGGTGTAGTTCTGTTAACCTTTTGGTTCACATACAACTCAATGCTGAAGGTTCATTATTACTTTTTTCCCCCTGTCTCTGATTAGAGGCTCTAGGCTCCCAAGCAAAAATCCTCAGAGCAACTGTTGAGAATTTAAACATAAAGATAAATTAATTTTTAAGTGAGGCATCACTGGATGAACAGACCTGAATGTTTGTTATCTGATTGAACTTTGGGGGGAGAGCAAAAAGAGAAATTAGAGTGATTATTGTTCAAATGTAAACTTGCTTTTGAATTACAGAGATTATTAAAATACTTATAAAATGTATTATTATTGCCATCCCAGGAGGCTGCAAAGCTGACCCTATAGATTTATAATGAAGCTCACTATCTCTTATATTTGTTACACAGGGAGGTCTTTTTCAGCTGATTACCTGAAGGAACTTTCTAATAGAATTATTCAAATAAGCAATGTCTGGTTAAGGGGAGTAAGTCCCAGTTGTTGGTGTCCAACAACCCGGCTGAGTGATCCAAGCAGAAAACCACAAAAGTGAGGCTTGGAGTATCCCAGGCTGGCTGGTCCACAGATGTGTAAGTTCTTTGCGAGCTGAGATTTTAGGTTTTGAATTCTTCAATTGAAAGTATGAGTTAGGAAACTTTCCTTTCCTGTTTCTTTAATTCATACGGTACTATGCAGATGCAATGAGCAAATAGTCATATTAATTCTTATTTTCTTATTTATATAGAAGTATAATTGATCTTTGTGTGGTGATTTTGTAGCTTGTAAGTTTGCTTAATGTAATGCTTTGAGTAGTTTTTCCAGTTAATATTGTTGTTGTTATTGTTTTTTAGATTTTCTCTAAATAGGACCATGTTATCAGTGAATGAAAATAGCGTACATTTTTCTTTCCAATTTGGGTAACTTTTACTAATTTTTCCTCCCTACTTGCTCTAGCACAAGCTGTCAGTGCATTGTTGGGTAGCACTGTAGAAACTGGGCATTTTGTCTTCTTGACCTTAGAAGAAAAGCTTTTTGATTTTTAGCATTGCGTATGATATTGTCTATGGGTTTTCTTTCATGCCTTTTAATGAAATTGTCTTCTATTCCAAGTGTTCTAAGTGTTTTTTATGATGACAGAGTATTAGATATTTTTCGAATACTTGTTCTGTGCCAATTGCTTTGATCATGTGGTCTGTTTCTCTAGTCCATTTTTGTGGTCTATTACATTGATTGATGTTTTTATCATTGTCATTCCTGGAATAAATCTCACTTAGTCATGGCATGCAATCTTTTAACATGTTATTGGGTTTGATTTCCTAGCAATTTGTCAAAGATCTACATGCTTAAGGGAGATTGTCGATAGCTTTCTTTTATTTTGGTGTCTGTGTCTAACTGTGGTATCTATCAGGTAATACTGGCCTCACGGAATGTGACAGGGTATAGATCTTCTAATTTTTGGAAGAGTTTGCTAATTACTCTCTTATTTCTTCTTTAAGTGGGTGGTGAAATTCCCCAGTGAGGCATCTGACTTGGACTTTAATGTTTGGGGATAATTTCTCCCTTTTTTCTTGGAAAATGATTTGCAACACATTTCAAATATTCTTCATATTGGGAAAAATAGCACTTTATATTTTTCTGGATGAACTTTAATGGCTAGTCAGTTCTTTTGAAGTATCAACTCAGATTTTGTGGTTTATTAATATGTATATTTTACATGTCATTTTTGCTTTTGTGGAAGAGTCATGGTTTGGATCCTTTATTTTCACATTTGTAATTTTTTTATATTAACATTAGCAATATTTTTTTTCCTTTTTTTAGATTTATTATATTTGTGCATACAGAACTGGGGTACAGGCCAGAGATGCAGAGATGCAGGGGCAGTAAGACGATTCACTAGAGAGAGTGGGGAGCAGAACAGGACATCTGACAAAGTACTGAGGGGAGCAACAGGCGGGTCGGGAGAGGTCTGCAGCACCATGCAGTCACCTCAGGGGCAGGCTGGGATCAAATTCATGGGGAAGTGGCTTTAGCTTCTTTGTGCTGTGCTTTAACCCGCTGGGCCACCAGGGAGAGCCACATTAGCAATATATTTTTTAACCTTTGTGTTTGGCTTAATTGAATTTAAAACTAAAACTTTCGTGATTCAATGTTATTAGTCTTCACCATTTACTTGCATATACAAAACTATTCACCCCTGAAGTACTGCATCAATGTCTGCTATTGTTTGTTGTTTTTCAGTTTTATTGATGAAACTGAATGCTATTACACTCTATCCCTATGGAAAATACATTAATATATATAGGCAGGTCTCCAGATTATTTAAAAAATAAAATTATTTAAAAGCATATTGATACATTAAATTTCCTCTACTCAGTGCTTTCCCTTTGTAATATACATATATGTTACACTTTGACATTCTACTCAATCACACAAGAGCACAATTATTATACAGTGCTAGGTACTCAAGTATGGGGTTTCCTTATCTTACAGTTTTTCTCTTTCTCTGCCAACTCATGGCTATGATTTCCATTTTGTTATACTATCTGTACATCTGCTCTAAAGTATTTCTTCTTTTTATCAACACTGAATGACTATTAGTCTTCAATCAGAACAGAGAAGAACAGATAGACCAAAGAAATGTGTATATTTCAAGTGACATCCACAATCTACCAGACTGTATCTCCCTGGTGATACAATGGGTTAAAGTACAGCACTATGAAACTAGAAGCTACCACAGTCTACTGAGCACAAGTTTGATCCCAGCCAGGAGGGGTGACCCACATGGCACAGCAGACTTCTTCCTGACCTGCCTGCTGCTCCCCTCAGCAGTGTATTTCAGTCAATCTGCCTGTTCTGCTTCCCACTCTGTTTCTAATGAATCCTCTCACTGCACCTGCACCTCAGGCCTGTACCTCAGTTCTGTATGAATGAATAAATAAATATTAAAAAAAAAACAAGATTGAGCAAACATCTAAATAGTGATTGAATCAATAATCAAAAATCTCTCAACAAGTAATAGTCCAGAATCACTCATTTTTACTAATATATTATACCAACCATTTAAAGAAGTATTAATGCTAGAAAATCTCCAAAACAATCTTCCAAAGCTTTAAGGAGACTAATGACTCAAAGTTATTTTATGAGCTCAGCATTACCTTGATACAAAATAAAGGCAAAAAGACTACCAGAAAAGCAATCCACATATTAATATTTCTGATGAAAATAGGTATAAAATTGCTCAATAAGCTACTTCGCAAACATAATTCAACAATCCATTAAAAATAAAATCGCACTTCATGACCAAATGGCATTTGTCCCTAGACCAGAAATTGGTTCAACATAACCAAACCAACTAACATGATAGACCCCTTTAAAAGAATAAAGGCTTAAAAAAATAAAATTTTCCACAGTTCTGGAGACTAGAAATTCAATGTATTGACAGGATCGATTTCTTCTGAGACCTTTCTACTTGGCTTGTCGACATCCATCCTTTCCCTGTGCCATTCCGAGGTCTTCCCTCACTACACGTCCTAGGAAATATCTAGGAAAGCATGATGACAGCTAGCGCCAGTCGGTGCTCAAACATTGATCTGTTCTTTTCTCCTATATCAGCTCTTTCTTCTCCAAACCTCTAGACAAAAAGAGGGACAAAGTATTGATCATGCTATGGATCCCTCTAGATCCAAGTTCCTATATGGTCTTACTTTGCTTCCTATCCACCCTCAGAAAAGATATTCTTATTGGATTTACATTGGAAATATTGATCTTTTTAATATACAAAAATTAAACTCTCCTCCTGGATTATAGTAGGTTCGACATTTAAGACTTAGTTACCTTCACTTCATGAGGTCAGTTTCCAAGTGCTGTACTATACAGCATGCCCATTTCATAATACCTCATTATGTCTTGTTCTTTCTCTCTTCTCCCCTTAGATTTCATTTTTAAAAAATTCAAGATAAATCTCCTTTGCTGTGAGTTCAAAGGTACAGCATCACTTTTATGTGAATTATGGTGAGCTAAAATTTTTACCCTCCTCCACACCCATTCTTTTTACTACCATATTTTTCTCCAAGTTCTTAATCTGTTTGATGGATCACACTTTAATTAGTTCTCTGTTTATGGTCAGACTCCCCACCACTAGAATGTAATATCTGTAACAGCAGGGGATTTTCCCATTTTGTTTTTTGCTGTATCTTCAGTACATAGACTAGAACCATTCCCAAAGCAGACACTCCATAAATCTTTGTTGAAAGAGTGAGTGAATAAATTTTGCCTTCCTATCACCATGTATTTTAAGTCCCAGTCAAGCATATTTTGACACTTTATATGCCCTAATTCAATACTTAGGTTTGACTTTTCACCAAAGTCATATTACAAATTTAAGCAGCTTGACCTATTTCCCATTATCTGAGAATAATTTCCTCTAATTTAACAACATTTTTTAAATTTTAACTTTTATAAAATATAGTTTATAGTTTGCATTTGATTGGGTAAAAATGTCATCTATGAAGAATAGTTCTTTCAGCCTAATCCTTGTCCTCTCCTTTTCACTCTTTATTCTATT
>NW_004567110.1:55471115-55496404 GCF_000260355.1 Condylura cristata | reverse complement strand
AAAAAAATTTTAAAAATCTACTGTTTTTGTTTTGATCAAAAAGATCATCGATAATGGTTTGAAAAAAAAAAAAAAAAAGACAGTCTTTTTCCAAGGGCAGATGGAGAAATACTTGACCACTTCACAGTTGTTATGAGATTTGCTTTCAACTCTTATGCTTTTTTTTTTTTTTTCACTTTTCCTCCCTGTTGTACTCACAGGGGAGACGTCCTCCAGAATTACCCAGAAGAAAAGAACACGTATATAGAGATGAACTCTTTTTAGACATGTATGATATCACAATTGAATTCATAGATAAATGATATTTCAACTATCAGATGGGTCTGATTCAAAGTCATTTTCAGTAAGAATTTGATGATATAAACTACATCATCTTCAGAAATATACATCTTACTAAGAAGTTTAATGAATTTCTTACTTCCAGATCTTAGTTAAGGACATACATTTAGGAAAAAATGTTCACAGTCCTGAAAATGTTTTCATAGTCCTGAAAATGTTCACAGATGTATCTTTAATGTGTTGAAATGTTATGATTTGGTCAGGACTATGTTTTTCTAAAATAATTTCACATTATTCTAGATTTGTGTATCTATGACTTGAATATTTTTTAGCTCTGTGGTAGTGGAGCCAAACCAAGCCAATGGAGATATTTAAAAAGACATCGTGACCAATTTCATAATATGGTCTGTATATGCAGCTATTCTTAAGTAAATGATGTTAGGACAGTAGTAGAGTACTGATTTTTAAAATTCTTCCTGTTCATTTTCAGAATCTAATTTAAAACTATATGTCCTTTTTTCAGTTTTGACAAATCTTGTTAATGTCATGTTCAATATTAAAAATATGAATGAATAGGGCCCACCCTGGTGGCGCAATGAGTTATGACACAGCACTGAAACCTAGCTGCAGCCAACTCAGTTTGAGTTGGATCCCCAGCCAGGAGGTGACCCACATGAGAGGCAGACCTCTCCTGATCCGCCTGCTGCTCCCCTCAGCAGTGTACTTCCTCGATCTGCCTGTTCTGCTCCCCACTCTGTCTCTAGTGAAGCCTCTGACTGCCTTTGCAACTCTGGCTTATATCCCAGTTCTGTATGCATAAATAAATAAATTAAAAAATAAATTTAAAAATATGAACGAATTGATGATTTAAAGAAGTAGAAAGCATACTCTTAGGAAAAAGGAAGTCACTGTGAGTTTACAAAGCTAAGAAAGTTGCACAAAATGTCCCCAAATGTTTTTAATATTTTAGTTACCACTAGTTCATTCAGGTCCTCTGCAAACAAGCATTTGTGGAAGTACTTTGTTATATTCCAGCTACCAGAGCTGCTTGTAAGAGGCTGGTCAAACAATGAAGAGTTTGTATCATGGCCTAAGTTGACCCATGCTCTTGAAATGTCCAATGCGTGAGGGATGAGTAGCTAGGAATGTAGTTTGAGGAAAAATCCTTGGTCCATTACCACTTGGCAGATGACTGAAATTTATAATTATAAATTTAGAACTATTTATAGTTGAACTTTATTATTATTAATTTTATTACTATTTTTATCATTCTATATTTCCCCTATAAAACTGACTACTGCTGTGTATGTACTTCTGTGTACTGTGTCCATAACTAGCTAGATTTATTCACTCAAGAATATTCCTCTCCTACTATACTGTAATCCCATTGAGGAAAGATGTTTTATAATCTTGGTATTTTTAGACTGAGAACAATATGATTACTTAATTAATTCTATTGTTCTATTACCCAACAGGTATATTCAATGTATTTACAAAAATAATCCTTACTTCCTAAGAGAAAGTTATAAATTAAAAGTTATGACCTAAATGACCTTATGGAATTTACAGCCCTTATCACATCTATTTTTGAATCATTGTTTTCCAAAGTTTCTGAAAACAATTTATAAAAGTCTTTTGTTTCAAGTGTTAATAGCCAGTGTAGTGTCTGTTTCTCCATGTTCCCTCAAGTCCTCTGAATATTTTTGTTGCCCTTAGTGATAAAAGAATCAGGTTTTTATTGGAAATTAATTTGTAAGGTTAACAGTAATGAGAAATGAACAAATATGATATTCATACATCTTAGATTATTCAGAAGTAATGAATGGAAGAATTGATGGCTTAGGTTTTGGGTCACGTTTCTTCTGTTGGCTATATATCTGAGGCATGGTTTCAAAGGAAAACTCACAAAGTCATGTTCTTTGTAACAGTTGCTCTGTCCAAGAACCACTTTGAAAATATGCTTTAACAGACATGTGACTTATACCAAAACCAAACTTTGGCTCAACAGCCAACAAAGTTGGGTCAGTGCTTCCTTACATAATAGCACAATGTTTGTACATTATATGACTGAGTGCTCTATCATTTCCCCACAAAATACACTACTTCTACGTCCCCTCTGATCTCCAAGTCAACGGGGAGCCAGTCTATAAATGAAAGCACACATGAGTTGATTCCATTTCTACATGCCAAATCCTAACTATTCTCTCCAGCTATGGCACTTCTGTGTTTTCCAACAGAAAGGCAAAGCTGAGAATGAAGTGTTAATAGTAGAAGAAAACATTTAATGTATTCATATATTTAGGTGCAATGAAGAAGAAACTTCTGTTTTATAGATTTGTAGGATGAGTTTCTTGGGGATCATTTGGGTAGAGTGCTAAAACACAGAGAAGACAAAAATTTTGACTAAAAGTGATAGACATTAACAATGTTGGAGGGGTTTAAAAGCCATCTTTCTACTGAAGTCTTTGATAAATTTTGCAGACAAGTTTGTTGATAAAGATCTCTCCTGTTATATTCTAGTCACTCCAGAATCCATGGTTATCTAGAGATCATCAGTTCAAAGCTGTCCATACAAGGCCATCTTCTAGAGGCCACATCCCTGGTCCTATGTTCATCATTATGAAGCAAGGACCATATTTGTTCTCCTCTCTTTCCATAAAACTACTTCTCCTCAGTTCTCCACCTTAAAGTTCCCTCCTCCTCTTTTGTAGGCTCTTCTTGCTTCATTAATGTTTTAACTGTGGTTCTGTCCTCAGCCCTTTATCTTCTAATTCTACATATTCCTACTTGATTACACAACAGGGCTACTTGAGGATTCTGAAAAATGTCCAAAGTCCAGGTCACAGGTCTGATCAGTCTCTACAAGTGAGATGCACCAGTCTATTTCAAAGCTCTTCCAGGAGATATTCTAATATGCAGACAATTTTGAGAAATCACTGTCAAGAGTGGTTCTTCTCATTTCAGTCAGGTAACAATCAATATGCTAGGAATATGTACTTCTGTGATACATTCTCACTTACTCCTGCCTGAAATTCTTCAACAGTGTTTCATTATTTCAGAGTAAATAAAAAAGTATAACCAGGAAATGCCAAGCTTCTATAGTAAGGTTCTGTTTACTATGAGAAAGGCCTTTTCTCATAGCACTATCAAATCTTTCAATATTCCTGCCTTCTGGCTGGAATGGAGGTCTTCACCTGGTTCACTTCAAATTCTCATTGACAGTCAGCCTGGATATAGCTTTACTGTCTCCTCTTTTCTTTTCAAAGATTTATTAATTTATGCATACAGAACTGGGGTATAGGTCAGAGGTGCCAGGGAAGTGAGAGGCTTTACCAGAGACAGAGTAGTGAGCAGAAAGGCAAATTGATGAATTATATTGCTGAGGGGAGCAATGGGAGAGACAGGAGAAGTCTGCTGCTCCATGTGGGTCACCATCCTGGCCAGGGATTGAATTTGTGTGACTGCGGTGGCTTCTAGTTTTGTAGTGCTGCATTTTAACCTGTTGAGCCATCAGGGAGGGCTCTGTCTCCTCTTTTCAAAGTACACTATTCAGTTGATGGTAGTTCTTAGTCTATTAATATATTTTTATTAGTTTACTTTGTAGGATACTAACATTTATTTTAGGACAGAGTATGCTCTTAATTCCTCTACACAGAGATTCAACTGTATATTTAGTGTTTGATGAATGAGTGAATAAAATAATATAGTAGCTGAAAATACTTTCTTTGGAGTCTTACTCAGAAAAAGCGAAATCTGATTTACTTCTTTAGGGAGAGAGGAAGGCTACAGAGTCATAAAGCATGCACATGACTTTCCATCAGGTGCCAAATTGTCCTTCTTTTTCATCAAGAAAAGAGCAGTATCTAGAAAAAACAATCCAGGTGGTTGAACAAATTTTCATGACACTTGAGACACACCTGGGAAAAATATCATTTCAAGCACCTAAAATTCCAGTAAGGGCTATTGTGTCATCAAGGAACTGTTCCAAGTGCTGGACATTATAAGTAGTCACCTGTGAGCAAAAGATTTGGGAAACTCTTAGTTCAGAGAGTATCTGAGTTCATATATTTGATGAAGCATTCCTAAGTATCCTATTAGTTCCAGGAGAAAGTCAAGGTATATTTTTAAAAGATTCCATGTATTCATCAAGCCTTATTATAAGGAAATGCAAATCAAAATAAAAGTGTGTAGCAGAATGTATAGACCTAGAGATTATATTTATGAAGTAATTCTGATGGGTAAAGGAAAATCACAAGTGATTTCACTCATAGGTGGTTCTCAAAGAGACAAAACAAACAAGCTAAATAAATAAAACAAACAAAAATAAACTATAAAAACAAACTAGTGGTTTCGCAGAGGGAAGAGGTTAAGGAGTAGATAAAATGAGTGAAGGGATCAATTATATGTTGAAGGAGGTAATTAAACATTTAGTGGTAAACTTAATGTAGTATACACATAATTATTTACAAGGTATCTATGTGAACCTATAAAATTGTATAATTTAATGTTACTTCAATGAAAAGTAATCAAAAGGGAAAAATAAAAATATTTCTGTTTTGTGTAAGGTCAAAAGATTGAACTGGTTTTATAACTATACACTTCTATAAAATTAATATTGAGAATCTTCTTTGAAAACTGGCATGAGAAAGCTACCACCAAAAAATACTTTGTTAGTAAATATTTTCCCCTATTTTATATTTATAGTTTAGAACCCTAAAAAAGAAAATTATAATGTGGCTATGCATAAATAAAATATGTACATACTGGTATAGTGGCCAGACATAATAATGGGGAGAAATGGGAAAATATACTTTGTAAGCCTCTTTCACTTCTACACATAACAACTATTTTTCCTGGTGAGTTGTAAGTAGTATAAAACAGAGCACTGGATATCATAAAGTTGAATTGCATATCACTTTTTCCATAATTATCTAGTAAATACATAAAAATTTGAAAAAAGAGTGAATGAGAATAATATGATTTCTGAGTGACCCAAACACCATTCGGAGGTTTGATATTTGCTTGCTTTCCTTCTAACATGCAATCCAGTAAGCCCTCCATATCAGTTTAACAGCTATCATTTGGATTGCCAGTTACAATCTGGGATGTCTTTTCCTACTATCAGTGATTGGTAAGATGTGATATTGCATAATGACCTCAGTTTAATTAAGCTGGTTTCATGTGTTTATGCTCAAAGTGTAGCTCCCAAAAAGGACTTATCATTTCAATGAAATCACCCATTGGAATTACTGTGTTCAAGTGACACACTGACATCATTCATTGGAATTATTGTGTTCAAGGGACACACTGACAAGGGTCTTTCACATCCCTGTGACCTAGGTAGGTACGAAGTGAACTATGTTTGCTTTAATGGTCTATAGTTGCCATCTTGAAACTCTTCATTTTTGAAAACACCCCCTTCCTCCACATTTTCATTCTGCATTGGTCCTCCCAGTTACTAAGCATTTTGGAGTCATTTGAAAATAAATAAATAAATAAAAGCGTGAGGATGCTGCTGAGAATCAGGCTTCAAGCACATCCAGGCGTGCCCAGACACATTCAGAAAAAGTCAGCTGAGAAAAAGTCAACCAGTCACAGACAGCCCAGGATTAAAACCCAGCCAATCATTGCTCAGTTAACTTTTAACCAAATTTGACAGTCATTGTACCAGTGGGAACTTGACTGATTTGTAGCTTGAGGTGTATGATAGGCCACCAATCAAAAACTTGATTGACTTTTATCTTTAATTTGCATAGCTGCCAAGAGAACCATCCTACCTTTTCATCATGGGTATGAGCTTGGTCTCATGCAGGCAATTGGGAGCATTATTCAAAGACATCTTGATTCAAATTTCTCCCTGGTATAGTCATAACAAAACTCTCAATAAATGCTCAGATTTTGGTTCAATCAGGTCTTCTTTCCTGTCTTTTTTTTTAACCCCAAACAATCTGTGACTGCTTCCTGGAAACTCACGTCTCTAGAGTCAGTGCAAGAATATGATGTTATATACCTGGAACCCGAGGAATTTGCTGAAGTCAGAATAAACTGAAAGTTGATGGATATGTTCAGCAACTATTTATGTAAGTCTTATTGTTTCTAAATAGTTCACTGGAGGATAATTCAGTTTCTGATTTGGATTCATTACCACAGTATGCTGTCCATTGTCTTTTCTCTGAATTTGTATCTATTTGTTAAAAAACAGATTTAGTTCAAATATAGATCTTTAGATGGCATAGCAAAGGAAGACATGAACTATTTGCAGTCCAGACATTTGCTAAGTTTTCCAGTGATACTGAGTTGTTATTTTGGCTGGAGAGTCATTTGGGCTTAAATATATGCAAGAATAGAAGTTAAGCTTGTTTTTTTACTCACCCTTGAGTAGTAATGTTGCAAACTGTTTCAAACCTCAGAATACATGAGGTATTTTCAAAATCACCTTTTTCATTCTCTTTCTTTTTTTCACCTTTTTTTGTCTTCAATTCTCATAAGATACACTAACTCAACTGCCTTGATCTACTCTTCACCACGGAGGACATGATGGAATATTCTGGGGTGTGGCACATACATTTGTTTTCTATACCTAATTGACACTGGGTGGTTGGTGCAGGAACCACACATTGAGAACAGCTTGTTTTAGGGCTCATTGTGGTATCTGCCAATACAACCTGCAAGCCTCAGGTGGCCCCTAAAACCAGAGGGTATGCAATTCCTCTCTGGCCCTGCTACTCTACTCTCAGATCCTGCCATCAAAAGAGATAATGATGCCATTCATAAGGTACCATTCATAATCACTGACTGGTATTTGTGATCATGATGTCCCATAACCTCCAAATAAAGCGCCAGCCCTTGTCTGGATCCAGAATGCAATTCAAATAATGTATGTTTAAAAGGACAAACACTCACATTTTAATCACACGCCACTCAGATGCAGGCAGAGTTGGGGAGAGAGATAAATATGCCCAAAGGAAAAGGACAACCTCCTAAGCTTTTATATCCTGAGTCCTGAGAAGTATAGATTACTGGCAATATATGTGGTTTTCTTTCAGAATGGAGTCTAAGGAACATGTTTCATGGTCAGAAATCCTTTTCTTCAGAGAGGTAATAAAAAAGGAGCATACACATTGGAATTTCTCTTTGGATGTATCTTATGGTGCAAAGTTGGGCGGCACCGTGTCTTACCTAAGAGGTATGATCTATGCTTTCATATGTGAGGGTAGCAGGTGGCTGTTATCCTTGCCAGCCCAGTCAGACCCTGGCAACCTTTAATTACATCTTTTCTTCTGAGCTTCCCCTTTCATCCATGTTTAAAATTATCTTTAGTTGCTTTGACTGACTTAGAGCACTTTAATCTGGTAATTTTACCATTTTTACTGATCAGATGCCAGAGACCCCTTATTAAGTAGTTACTATACATATATGCACACACACGTGAGTGTGTGTGTGAATGTACGTATGTATGCATGTACACACACATACACCACACATAAATATTTCTTGTTAAGCACATCTCCATTATTGAATAATATCTGAGCATCATTAAGACACACATCAAAATGCATACAGTATTGTTCAAAATCCTAGATTTCTTATTAATTTGCTTTTAGATTTTGATGTTTTCAACCCACCTACTATAGATTGCAATAGCTGCACAGTGTATCCAAAGGGAAAGTACAAAAAATAAGAAGCAGTCAAACAATTTGTTTATATGTTATTTTAATCCTGTCTTTTTTTCCCCTGGAAACTAAACAGATGTTTACGGTACAAACATAGGGTGACCTGAATGACTCCTTTGCCATTTTCTGAACTCTTAGTAATGAGCTCATTCCAAAGAGAAGGCAACAGAAAACATAAAGACCAATCTTCAAAAGTTTAAAAAAAAAAAAAAAAGGAAACAGGAAAACTCCATCTAAATAGTCATTTACTAAACAAGAAATTCTCTTAAATTTCCTCATTCAAGAATGATTTCAGCTCTCCTTTGTTCCTGAGAGTATTTCCTCTGGCTGTAACATTTGCAGCTAACATTTCCCTTAATTCTTGAAAAATGCTGAGCTGCTCACTACCTTTTGGTTTGAAGAATGACAGGATCACTCTCGTCTGTATTGGTTTCTCTGAAGAATGAGTCATTTCTCCCTGGCTGCTTTCAAGATTCTTTAGTTTTCAAAAGCTTAATTGCAATACTATGATGTTGCTTGATGTGGAATTCTTTGGAAAAATCCCATTGAGAATTCTAAGCGTCATTCAGGGACTCTGATAGTGCCAGTGTTATTTCTGTTGATATTGTGCCTTAAGTTCTTGAAACTCCATTCATTTATATTTATTCTGTTTTCTCTCTGTTGTTCAGATTGGGTGAAGTTTATTGATTTGTCTCTGAGTTCACCGATTTACTCTGTCATCTATTTCTCTCCATGATTGAAACCCTTCCAGAAAGTTTTTATTTGGACTATTTTGTTGTTTAGTTCTCTATTTAGTTCTTTGTTATAATGTTAATTTCTTTGATGAGAAAGAATTTTTTCTTTTCTATTTTTTCATTGTTTCAAAAGAATTTGTAGTCTATGTTAAATATATTTATGATAGCTGCTTTGACAACCTTGTCATCTTATTGTAGAATTTGATCATCTCTGTATATTGATCATTGTCTCTCATTCTTACTCTGATTTAACTGGTTGTTGATGTGACCTGAGGCTTTTAATTGCATGTAGGGCAATCTAGATATCACATTAGATAGTCTGGATCTCATTTAATGTTACTTCTTGGCAGACTATACCACTGTTAGGGTACAGCCAAAAAATTAAGTAGGTGTGTATTTTCAGCTTCTTGCTGGGCTCCACCGATAATATCACACCAGAAATGGAGCAGACTCACTATATGTAGTTGCCAACAGGTGAGATAAGAGAGAGGTTGTTTCCCTTTCAACTCTATTGAGGCCTCCCAGATAGTTATGGAGCTGCAATTCCCACCACCTGTGGCCTCCAAATGATGGCATAAGATCTACTCCTCACTGAGCCTGCTACTGTTAGGGCTGAGGAAAGTGGAGATTGAAATACAACAGGTGTTGTGCCTGTTCCACTCCACTAACACAGAGGAAGGAAGTCAGGTGGGGGTAGCAGCAGAGTGCCCATTATCATTGGTTCCCACAATTCCCCTCTGCCTCTATACCAGGCAATGTGAGAATCACCTCCTCACATGGCCAAGTATGGGTGGGAAGCACTGGAGAGGTAGTGGTGGCTAGTTCTGATTCACACCACCTTGTTTAGTCTTCTTGAGATTCAGTAACTGATGGATACGGACTTGCCTGCTTCTGCTAAAAGGATGGAAGATCCAGTGTCCAACAGGTCCTGTAGGTATATTACCCCATTAGGGGGATCAGGATGTGTTACCTGCTTTCCCAGGGGGAGGGGGAGTGTTCCAAGATCTACTCACAGCCATGACACCACCAAGTAGGGGAATTGGAATGCATCACCTGATTTCATGGGGTTGGAGAGCTGCATAGAAGACCAGCTTTTCACCAGACTCAACTGAAAAGATGGTAGGGTCTTTGTTGGTGTTAGACT
The DNA here is from genome assembly GCF_000260355.1 of Condylura cristata. Lineage (NCBI taxonomy): Eukaryota > Metazoa > Chordata > Mammalia > Eulipotyphla > Talpidae > Condylura > Condylura cristata. Next base: position 55,486,574 of record NW_004567110.1, on the reverse strand, counting down.
TGAGTAGGGTGGTTCTATTGGTCACCCTAGTAGGTACCATAATAAGATACCATTGAGCACATGGCTTAAACAACAAACCAAGTGTTTTGTTTTATTTTTAATCAGTCTGAAGAATGCCAAGGTCAAGATCAAGTTTCTGGAAGGGATTTTCCTGGTTGCAGAAAGTCACTTTTTCTAAGCATCCTCACGTGACTTCTCTCTCTGCGTTTATACAGGGAAAAAACAAGCAAACAATTTTTGAGACACAGTAGGAAGCAGTCTTTTATGAACCAGATATTGAGCCCTGATGGAGCCTTGATATAGACTGTCCAGCTTCCATGTCTATGATAAAATAAATTTCTGTTTAAGCAACACAGTCTCTGTGGCTTACAGAAGCAAGATAGAGGTAACTGATACAGATTTTGGACTGTGAAGTGGAGTGGAGCTATAACAAATACCCTATGATGTAGGAGTACTGGGAGCTGGGAAATAAAGGGAGGGTGAGAGGCTTGAGATGCATCTTAGATTGCCATGAAAGAATTGTTAGCAGAAATATGGGTATTAAGTAGAATTTTTGGCTTTAAAAGAGGACATCAGAGTGGGCCCTCCCTGGTGGCGCAGCAGATTAAAACACAGCACTAAGAAACTAAAGCCACTTCCACATTGAGTTCGATCCCGCCTGCCCCGGAGGTGACCACATGTGGCAGACCTCTCCTGACCTGTCCGCTGCTCCCCTCAGCAGTGTACTTCGTCGATCTGCCTGTTCTGCTCCCCACTCTGTCTCTGGTGAATCCTCTCACCCTCCACATCTCTGGCCTGTACCCCAGTTCTGTATGAATAAATAAAATCTTTAAAAAAAAAAAAAGAGGACAGCAGAGAAAGCCTCCATTTTTTTTAGAGAATATATACACAATCTGGTACAGATGATTGCTAAAACTAAGAATATAAAGTTGATTCTGATGAATCTTATATAGAAATGAGTAACAGGTCATTGAAAACTGAAGGCACGGTGATCTTTGTTGTGAAATGACAAAGAAGTATTTGAATTTTGTGTGCTACTGTGTTGTGGAAGTTTGAAACTTTACATAGTGAAATTGGACACTTAGGTAAGAATTCTAAGAAAAATACCAGGACAAAGAGGCTGGTGTTCTTCTGACTGCTTACAATAGGATAAAGGGAAAGGAAAGTGAGTTCAGAAGGGCTTGATAAGCAGAAAGAAATCAACACTTTAAGATTTAGAAAATTCTCAGCTTTACATAGTGCAAAATTATGAGAACAAGGAGAGTAGGAGAACACTGGACATCCTTAATAAAAGACAATGGAGCTGTAGCAGCAGCAACTTCGCCAATTTCAATGGGTAGGGACTGGCAAATGAAGGGAAATTGTTGGTCTTTTTGAATTCTATAGCATGGAAGTGTTGACCTAGTCATTATTCTTCAAGAGGGAAGAATGGCCTCAAACCAATTGAAACTCATTACACATCATTAGCATTGCCACTCCCACCACTGTGATTTCAAAGGGTGGGGCCATTATCGCAGTTTACTATTTCAATGTCACTTTGAGCCTCTTGGGAGGGGCCTTCACACTGAATATTGCCCAAAGGTTTTCTATTGTTGTTAGGACACCCATTTCCCAGTCCTAGGAGATTTTCTTTTTTTTTTTTTTATTGTCTATGCCTTTGGTAGTTCTGGGTTGGAGGCTTCCTAATGCCCTGGGATGTGTGGGGGACTATAAGAAGCCAGGAGACTCAATTCTGTCTCCTTTCTTGAGCCCAGTGAGCTTATTTCTGGTGTCTTGGCACAGAATAGTAAGGTAGTGATCAGTTTTATGAGAGGATGGACCAGTAAGCAGGGGAATGGGCAGGTGAGTGCTTTTATCATTATGTCCAGAGTTTTGAGTGTGTTGAGCACCTCCATATAGGACAAAATGGGTTTTTGTAGTTTTTGAAAGACCAAGAAATGCATAATCTGCTAGGTTATAAGAAAATGATTAGGAATCTACAGAAATTTCCAGCATGCCTGTGCCTTTTTGAATGTTATTTTTATTGCTCCTCTAATTGTTTACTTACTGACATCCCAGAGTAATCCTATTTGATCATTATGTCTTTAGTGTTTATTGTTGTTGCAGAAAGTGAGGATTTTCATCTACAACTATTATTTCAGTATCCCCTTCAATTTATTTTATTTCAGCTACTTAGAAGACAGAATAAAAAAGAGGCAATAGTAAAGTTGCAAATAGAATTTTCTTGCTTTTATTTCATTGTTCCTTAGTAATGTTTAGATCATACTGATAATCAAGAGAAAGATTTTATTTCTTTGAGGATAATATTGTTGTATATATATGTATATAAATATGTGACTTTATACACACATATGTTTGTATATAAAGTTCAAAATATGAAATTCACAACCGAGACAGAATTTAATTATTCAGACCATAATCAAAAACTAAGTTAAACTCAAGGAATGACATCCAAATTTAGAAGGCAAACACCAACAGGAAATGTGGAAATGTTAGCTGCTATTGTGCTTCATGCAAATCAGAAATCAAAATAAATACTGACTGGGCAGAACACAAAATCCCTTTCTGCTCTCATTAGAGACTGGTAGATGAGATACTGGAGTTAACAAAAAAGAATATTTGAAGGAAAAATTACCTTTTTGGAAAAGTAATCATTTAATGTTTTGAAATTAAGGGTTTACATTTTTAGGTTTTCATGTTGTAAAAAGCTCAACTGACTTCAGTTTATCTGAAAGAGATTTCCTTATGTTTTTATGTTGGAAATATCTATTTTTTGCATATCATGAGATGAAAATGGACTAATATAACTCACACATAATATATTTTATGAGGGCATTAGGAAAAATATGAACAAAACCCTGTTTGTTTATTTGCTTGTTTATTATGGAGCTGGAATGAAATGGTGTAAGCTGAAGTAGGAGGGCCCCAAGCCATGCAGAATGATTTAATATAGTTGAATCACTCTTTGATAAATGTCTATGAGGCTCTGTCTATAATTCAGTGGATTTATAAGAAAATAGCTATTTCAGTGTGATTAGCCGGTAAGATCATCTGCACTTTTCTCTAAAATATTTATTCCTTTAGTGGATCATTTCCTTTTTTTTTTTTTTTCCAGGGGTTGAAGGAGATGATAATTATTGTAATCCTTGTTGTGCTATGTGCTATCATTCCAAGTGTTTTTATCACTCAACTCTAAAAATACAAAAAGCTAACCCCAGTCAAAAATGATAGTGTCTCATATCTCCATGTAGATATTAAAAACTCTATGCATTAGCAACACAAAACATGAGAAGCATTAGTGAGTGGATTATGAGTATGTATAGATAAATTGTCTACATTTGAATCTCTAGCTTACCACGTCTTAGCAGTATGGACCTTAGGAAATTCTTTACTTTGTTTTATACATTGAAAGATTTCTCCCCTCAATCCAGGGTGGGAGACCTCCAGCCACGAGGAAGAAGACGACCAGAAGACGCTCGTGCAGATGCAATCACAGGAGGCTTTATTAGAAGAGCTTCGGTACCGAAGGGCGCACGGCCATTGGGCTGAACCAGCGCGCCCCCCTCACCTTAGGCCTTTCCTTTTATACCTTCCTGGGGTTGCTGAAGCGTACTTACAGAAGCGAGATGCCAGGTTATAGGGGATTTTCATTGGTTGATTTGAATGAGGCCAGGCTGAACATGTGCGTATCTCGTGGGCGGCCGTAGAATGTCCTGCCCTTATCTTGGTTACCCAGAGTAACTGTCCTTACATATTTCAGTCCCTCCCTTGACCGATGGTTACCCACCGATATCTTGTTTGTTCCATAAGCCGGGGTCCTTGATGAGGACATTTGGCCCCAAACTTGCGTCAGCCCCAGGAGCAAAAGGTTAAAGCTCACATAGGACCAGACTCGCCTAACATTCCAAAACTATTTCTGCATCTCTTATTCTTCCTCAATTTCTCAACATCAACTTTATTTTTTCCTTGTCACCATAACTGTCTCCTCTTGTTCCTTTCTCTTCTCCCTCACTTCTAACTTCAGAACCCTAACTTCAGATAGTATTGATGTCCACTACCTTTTGATAGCATTTTGCATTGTTAAATTGATTGTTCATAAAAGTCCAACATTTTTTTTTGTTCTGACTTGTTTTGTTACATGTCATTGTTCAAATTTTCTCCTTTTTTTTTTGAGAAATGGCTGGATTTTATCTTTTCTTTTAACTGTATAATATTCCCTCATATATATATATATATATATATATATATATATCACATCTTTTTGATCCTTTCATTCATTGATGGCAACTTAGACTGCTTCTATTGTCTTGATTATAGTAAATAACATTGTTACAAGAAGGGAGAGAGTATTGGGGTGTAAAATATTGCCGCATTCAATAACAACCAAAGCCCATCTCCGATGCAAAAACAAATGAGACTTTCTTAGGCTAGCTCGAGCCAGGATCCTTCCTTTATGTGCCCTGTCACAGCAGGCACACCCCTCAAGGAAGGGTCCCAAAGATCTACAGAGTGGGGTTTATAAAGGCAGTTTAGTAGGGCTGGAGATTTTCCACTGAGTACGTCTGTCCGTTGGTGGCGGGTGCCTGCAAATTCCTGTTTATCCAGATGTTAGGGACATAGCAGAAAGACAGACAGACAGATGCTGGGACCTTATCTTGATCAGGAAGGACTCTAGGCTTATCTCTGGGAACCCACCAGGCCAGCACCTTCCAGGAACAATGGCTCTGGAGGGGGCGAGCTGTCTAGTGGGAACTAACTTTTTTACAACATTTCCAACAGAGAGGGCACCACCGAACCCCAAAACCTGCCTGCTCTAAATGGGTTCTGCCATCTGCCACATCAAGACAAAACACATAAGACTTTAATGAAAAGGGACCTTAATACAGTGAGTGTACAATACGAAAAACAAAGAATGTAATTTCTAAATCAAACACCTGAAGTTACCCATCCCCTCGTGGACAAAAGTCCGCCCAAAAGGGATTGGCCCAAAGCAAGGCCTGAAAGCCTGCCACAAGACTAAAGCACCTTCTGGCTGGGACCCATAGAAAAGGGTCAGAAATTGCCAGAGAAGTCTGGGAGGAAAAGAGCACAATCAAAGTCAATATAAACACTGCCATAGTCACCTCCCCACGGGGATCTCACCCACATCTGCCTTAACCAGTCCAGGGTCAAGAAACAAGCACAGTTTCTTCATCACATGCTTGCTGCTCCATGTGGCTTCCTCAGCTCTCCTTCTGGCTCTCCACCCTGCTTCCTTCTTCTTCAGATTCCTTCTCTTCTCTGCTTAGCTCCACCCTACTTCTGGGTGGGGCAGGGAACCTGGATCTTACTCTTTTTCTAGGGACTACCTAATTACAACCCCCCCTTTTGATTTTAAATACCACCATATCTATGGTGGCACAGATTTTAGGATGCAATCAGTCACCAACATGAATGTCTGATATGATTATCATAAGTGGAAAATAGTCTATTAATACATGTGAAAGAAAAAAAAATTGTGGTGCATATCAAAATCACAGTAACAAAACAAATCTTCAAAAGCCGTTTAGAAGATTCTCTCAACTTTGATCCCAACATTTCTCAACTAAACACAAGTTATTTACAAACTTGAGCTATTGTTCAACCATTTTCCTATTTTCACCCAGTTGCAATGACATTGTAAATATTATAGAATGTATGGGATTTTTGTTATATATTGTGGATATACACCCTTGAGTGGGATTACCTGGTTGTATGATATTTCCATATTTAATTTTTTAATGCAAATTCAGATTGATTCCCATAATCAGTGATTTCATCGGTCAAATTCCCACAAATAATGTGATAGGATTCCTTTTTGTCCATATCTTCTCCTACATTTGTTGTTGGGAGTCTTTTCGACAAGTGCTACTTTCACAAGTTTGAGGCAGCAGCTAACTAAATGTGACAAATTTTCCATATGTCTTCTATATATCCAATTTAATGAATTGTCTATTCATTCTGCTGCTCATTTGTTAATTGTTCCTTTGGTTTTAGGTTGTTGGATTTTTTGAATTTTTAATATATCTTGGATATTAAACCTTTGTTAATTATATGTACATATTTTTACCTTTTCCCAGTAGAATGCTGTTTTGTCCCAACTTCTGTGACCGGCCGCAAGAAAGGATGGCGAGAGGCAGAGAGGCTGAGCAAACAGGGTTTATTACTCCTGGATAGCAGCTGAGACTGAGCCCCTAGGGTGGGGTCCACAGCTACTGCCAACCCAAAAAGGGGGAAGGGTCTCTTATATAGATTCTAAACTCAGATTCCAAAGGTGGTGACTCATTGCTGTGTCTTTGATGTGAGGCCCAGTTCGCTGTCACCTTCAGCTTAGACCCATCCAGGATTTCAAGGTCAGTTTACTACCACTTTATCAAGTTTGGATGCAAGGCAAAATTCTTTACTGCCCTAATTCAGTCCTTGTCAGTAAATATTTGGTCACTCCCAACAAATGCCTGTTTAACCATGGATTTTCTTTTGATGTATAAAAGCTTTATTTAAAATTTAATTTCTTTATTTGCCTATATTTTATGCCAGGTGTAGTCCCCATAGAATTTCCACCACCAGTTCTCCTCTGCACCATTACCTCAGTCCCCTGTGCTCTTCTCTGCTTTGTGTTGGACCCCCCCTCTCTCCCCTTCAGAATGTCTCTGATTTATATTTTTAAGATGATTTCTGTTGTTTTTAAATTGTTGTTATTTTTTTCCCCAATCCCTTATTTGATTCACCTATATTCTGCCTACTTGTGAAGTCATCTGTTATTTTTCTTTTTTTTCTTCTGACTTATTTCACTAAGCATAATCCCATTTAACTCCATCTATTTTGCTATGAATTATTTTATCTGTTTTTGATTACTGAATGATATTCCATTGTGTATATGTACCACATCTTTTAGATAAAATTACCTATTTTTGGGCTTTTGGGTTGTTTCCAAATCTTAATTATTATAAATAGTGCTGAAATAAACATGAATTCTTTTAAGTTAATGTTTTTATGTCCTTTGGATAGATCCCTAGGAGTGTAATTGCTGGATTATATGATAGGTCCATTTATATAGTAAGCTGAGGAATTCCACACAACTTTCCACAGTGATTGGACTAGTTTGCATTCCCACCAGCAGTTTATTGATGTGTAGAAGCTTTTAACTTGAGTTTAAAACAGTTGTTCATTTCTTTTTAAATTCCTTGCAATGGGGGATGAGTAACCAGAGATATCTTTATTGTTGATGTCCTGAGATATTTTACTAAAGTTTTCTTCTATGTATTTTATTATTATAAGTTTCATATTTACATCTTCAATCCACTTGGAATTTATTTCTTGTGTACGATAAATTCTTGACTTTCTTGAAGCTTTAACCCTCTTACTCATGAGATGGGAAGTTCCTGCTTGAGTGGAAATTGTTCTCATTCCTAGACATATCTGAAAATCATATAGATCATTTCAAAGAATATCGAGGCAAAGTTTCCCTATCCCATGATTTGAGTTTCTTTGTTTGGGGTTACACTCAACTACTGTTATGCTTTATTCTCTCCATTCCTGGGGGATTCTAATGCTCTGCTAAATTTAAGAACCACTATCCAAACACCACAGCTCTAAGCATGGTCTAAAGCATATTCTAATGATGAGTAAGTAGAATTAATTTCACCATGGAGCTTGTTAGAAATGTGGACTTCAAGGTGTTACCCTGGACTATTAAAACAGAACCAGCCTTTAATAAGGCCCCCAGGTGAATTTTATGCTTGTTGAGGTTTGAAAAAAACAGGGTTTAATGATCATTGTGAGGTTTAAATGAGAAAATGAAAGCATGTTAGTTATAAAGTTGCCTTGAAAGTAGGGAGTTTTGAATATAAATTAAATATTTTATGTTGTGTATCCTCTCTATCATACCCATGTGGTATGCATGGGTTGGGGTAGGTGGGACATGTATGTATATGTTCTCTTTGTAACTTATCTTCCCCACTAACTATAAAATTGTTTCAGGCAATCTTTAGCTTTTTTTTTTCTCTCTCTATTGTTTATAGTAGTGTCTGGAATATCATATAGGTAAGTAAAAACCCAAACAAGAAAATAATGAAGCCATACAGTAGCAGGGATGTTGTATTGGGGCTTGAAATTATTTTCCACTGCTGGTTCTGCTATTTAATTATTGTGACTGAAATGATTGTATTCCAGCTTGTAACCTCATGTTGTTACTGTGCATTGAACTGATGGGCATACAGTCTCCAACTTTTCTTTCACTTCTAATCTTAAGTAATTTTATTATACATGTATACATAGCTGAATTCTCTTTGGGATAAACTTTTTGCTTGTTTATTTGGATATTGCTTATAAAAGGAACTGAATTTTCCAAGCTTAATTGAGTTAAAGATTCAGAGAAATGAAAAAGATTCAGTCTTGTTATTGTGCAGATTGAATATACTTGGCTATGTAGTGTAGCTTTCGACCACCAGTGCATCGTAAAATTACCCAGAAACTTAAAACTCTGATGCTCAGGCAAACCTTAAAAATCTTTTTTTTTTTTTTATGTGTGGAGGGCGCCCAATGGACTATGATGTAGGATTATGTGTGCTTTGGTGAGTGTGATGTGGTAACATCCTATGAAGGGATATGTTTCTGAATCAAATACTGTGTTGTAAATAAATATTACTGCAAAAAAAATTCTTCTTATGTATGTTTCATAAGAAAAAGATCAAGAAATAAATTCTAGCACATTTTTTGGCTTTTTTTCTCTTCAAGAAATTAATGTCTCTTCTGACATTAACATACAGTCAGAGTTAACAACACTGCAAGAGATGATGCCTAAGGCTGCATAGTTTTAAAATAATTTCCCTACCATTTCATGTTTGTATGACTATGGTGAGACAATTCTTGAATCATGGCACCAGAAAAAAGTTAAGAAATGTGAAAGTAGTTATTTCTCTTCAATTGCATCATTCTGTTGTTGAGGATCCATTAATTCACTGTTTTTGCAGTTCTGATGGTCTCAATAAGAGATAAGAATATGGTCCGAGGTAATATTAGTGGTATGCTGTCAATTCAGTTAAAAGTTAAGCCAATAAAGCCACTGACTATATATGTATGAACATAGATGCACACATGAATTACATTGAACTGTATGCCCATTTGTTCAATGCACAGTAACAAAGTGAGGTTACAAGCTGGAAATACATGTTCACAATTTGTGCTTGAAATTACAGCTAAAGGTTTTATGAACATTAGCTATACTCTAACAGCTTATTCTGTTTCATAAGTATTTTGTGTCTATAGGTAGAGCAAACACTGTATTATTTAAAGTGCTAGATAGTATTTTTCTTTAATAAGTGGAACAAATCAGTTTCCTATGTCTTAATATTAGAGAAGTAAACAGTCTTTTTTATTTTATCTCCATCTTTGGGAATAAATGAAAGACTACCTCTAAACTAAACTGTGTTGATTGAAATATAATGATGTTAAGGTTGTACCTGCATTAATCAAATGTCCTCACAGAAAGCCAGAGAACGTTGTTAAAATACTATTGTTTTATATTTTTATATTTTTGTTTTATTTTTTTTCTGTCATTCTAAGGAAGTATGAAAATACTTTTGACTTTACATATTAGTGTGTGTCTGTGTTAATAGACATTCGTGGCAAACTCCAGTTTCCCAGAAAATGAAGCATGTCTTTTCAACCTTTTTATTCTAACAGAACATGAATCATATATGGCATCTTACCTTACAGGTTTCATTCCAAGCATAACGTTATTATGTATAATACAATTCATTCCATATAGAAAAATAGAGGGAATTTGAAGTCAGTGGCATTTTTCATTGTTGTATCTGATTTTATTACATGATTAGCATTTCCTTCTTTTGTTGGAAAGAGTTCTCTGGCTTTCTGTGAGAACAACTGAATTTGAATAGATGAGTTCCCAAGAAAGCAGCAAGCAGAACAGTAGGCGAAAGTATGAGCAAGCAAGTTGGTGCTGCCAATATATTTATGTGAAACTAAATATGGGATAAAATATCTGACCTGAATCAGTATAGATAAGTCTCTCAGTTATCTAGGCGCTTAGACCTGAGCACTGTGTATAAAGGGTTGTCAGGGACTAGTGGAGTTTTATATGAACAATGTGACATTCCTGATGTATGTCAGCGTGACATTCCTAAGATACATGTAGGGAATAAGGAAAGATTTATAATAAAACAGTGAAAAAACATTCTTCAGCATATAGGTATTGATATATAAAAATATGGTGAGATTAACAGGTAGTCACAATTTATCCTGGCTTCCTTCATGACTGTCTTCCTTGACCATGTGAAGAGAAATTCTACTCTCCTTCCAAATGGGGACTTCAATATGGTTGATAACCTTAGAGTCCCTGGCATGTTCCTAGACTTTCTTTTAAGAGCTCTTCCTAAAAGAAAATCATACTTTATGTTAAGGGTGTATTGAGTGGGCAAATTTTATTCACCATATTTTCTCTTTGGAAGAAATATTGATATGGTTTATTAATGTTATAGCTTCTGCCTTAGTATCATAATAGTTTTAAAATATTTTTAGCTTTTTTCTCATCAGTTCATAAGCTCCAATAGTGGAATTTGGATTCAGGGCCAATTTTTTGTGCTTTATAAAGAAATAGATTTTGCTATTTCATCACAATACTGTGTTGAAACAAGAAATAAAGAACCACAGAATTGCTCTGAGTAGGCACTCTGTAAAATGGAGTGGTTTAATGAATGGAGAAACATGTTCATTAACACAATCAATCAGTCTTGCATAGAGTCTCAGTAGACAGACATCTATAATGGCAAGTGTCACTACACAACTTCAAGAGTTACTACAGCAATGCAGGCATGTTGTGAAAGCCTCTGGCCTTGTGTGGGTCAAGAAACTTTTCTCATACAGTTTTAGTTTGTTTCTATGCATCTTGACGGGCTTTGAACTTCCTTATACATTTTCTTCCAAATAGGAAGATGAGGACATTTTTCCCTCTGTATCCTTTTTTTTTTTTTTTTAATTGAGGTTAACATTGCAATGGAAAATTATGAGTTCAGGTGTTCACCCTTGAAAATCAGCATATGTATTTACTATACTAATGTTACCTCTTGATGTCCAAATAGAACCTTAACTATCCCATTGTCTCACTTGTTCCTGGTTTACTTATCCTCCTTCCCTCTTCCTTTCTAGTAATCACTCTTTATTCTAATAGTCTAGATGTTTATTTAGTTAATTGTTTGCTTGTTTCTTTATAAACCCTGTATGTGTGAAATCATATGGTGTTGTTACTTACTTTATGGCTTATTTTACTAAGTATAATTTCCTAGAGGCCCATTCATGTTCTCGCAAATGGCAGGACTTCATCAGTTTTCCTTGCTTCTTGGATGTCGGTGTAATAGAGTATTGAGAGTTTTGTCCATGTTTCAGTCTATGTATTTAATGGTTTAAGGTTGGATTAAGTCCTCAACTTTTTTGAGGCAACTACTGTGTATGATGTGAAATAGCGTAGTTTCCTTCTTTTGCATGTGACTGACCAATTTGCTTAAGACTAGTCCAACATTTGTTAGAGACTTTCCTTTCTTCATTGTATATCTTTGACTGCATTTTCATAGATTAACTGTGCATAAATAAGTATGAGTTGATTCCATTGATTTGTGTGTCTATTTTTATTATAATTGAATATCTTCCATTTCTATATTAAGATTATTAATTTTACTTCCTAGCTCATTATTTTTCTGATTTTTGTGATATCTCTTTTATTGGCTTGCTGAGTCTGGTGTATCACTCTGATTTGTCTTTCTGAACTTTCTTCTAACTCTAACTGTAATAAAGTTTCTTCATTACGGGGTTTTTGAACTCTATAATAGGTTGATATATTCCACAATGTTTTTGTGGGTGGATTCTGTAATGTTATTCTCTCCTGGTTTTGTCATTTATTCTTGAGATTTCAAGTTGCTATTTAGTATTTTCTTTTGTCTGCACATCTACTACTTTAAATTAATCTATTGCTTTAAATATCTGCTGCAGTTAATTTAGAGAGTTGTATTACTTTTACTTTTCCAGCAGGTGGCACTGTTTATTTTGTTTTATTTTTGTTTTGGGCTTTAATTTCCTTCCATAGGCATTGAGAACTATTTTTGTATTACTGCATCATATGGTGCAAGAGGATCCTGGAGTTGTCCAGTTATTGCCACAGTTTTGCTGAGGCTGCGGGGCTGGCTCAGGGTCATGTTTTTTAGCACTGTAGATAACCCTCTCTTTTAGAGAGGCCCAACTCTGGGAATCAGCATGCTGCCCACTGTCAGTACCTTTCATGAGGTCTGATCAGTCAGTCCCAGTGCTGTCCAGAGTGTCTTGTTTTCCTTAGCAGAATCTAGCCTTGTGAAACACCCCTGTACCTTTGTAAGGATTTTATCTTAATCAAAAATGTATTCCTCCAAACTATTGTTACTTTTCCCTGCCCAAGTTTCCTGGCTGAACTAGCAGAGCTGAACCAGCTCTATCATATGTGACACCACCCTAGACCACGTGCTTCTCTCCATCTACCTCCTGTTTAATGAAGCACAGACCTCTGTGTCTCATCTGGTGTGATCTCTGAATTTCAGGGGTGTTCTTTCTGGTTCATTTATAGGTGTTCCTCTTGATAGCAAAGCAAGGAACCTCCTTTATCACTATCTTGGTGATTTCATCATGTATCGATCTTTATACCAATGCCAGCCTGTTTGGGATTTTACTATTTTGTTCCACTTTCTCATATTGACTTTAATTTAGTCTTCATGCCACTTTTTTCCCCACATCTTTCCAAATTAATCTTCATCTAAAACAAAATACAAAATGGTATATACATTTCATGAATCTATTTTGTTATTTAGCACTTTTCAAATATTATTGTTATCTGTGGAGCATTCCTGTCCCTATCATTAGGGCTCAACTTATATCAGCTTTTGATTTTCTATTGGGCACTGCTTTCTGTCTCCTTTGTTTTCCCCAAAAGAAGGGGAAATCATTAAAATGATGTGTTTGCTGTTAGAAATATGGTAATGACTAAAAATATATGAAATTTGTTTTATTAGTAACATATAGTTTAAAATTTCTCAGTGACAGCACATGTATTATTTATATTCTTATAAATATTTACTTGACACATTTTTATTTACCTTTATTTTTAAATTTTTAATTAATGTATTTATATATATATATATATTTTACAACATTGTTTATTTTTTTTGTACAGTCTTTGCTTTCTCCTCTGGAGTGTAGTACCTTATTTTTATTTTTAAATGATGTCTTATGTTTAACTATATGATTATGCTACTTTGTGGATTAAAAGAATATTTCATTATCCAGTGGGTGGCATACTATTGAGAGAGAAAGGAGATTTTATTAATAATTAAGATAGTCTTGTTCATGCAAAGCAGTAATAAAATAGTTACCATGTTTTTTTTTTTTTTTTTGTTAAGATTCAATGACAAATGTAATACAATAAGTGCATCTTAAATTAATGAAAGTATGGATAAATACATCTTGGAAGCTAAAAATTAACATTATGAGCAATGACTTTTTGTTTATTCTGCAATGAATATCCTTTTTTGAATGCTACCTTTGAAATGGAGAAACAAAAATCTGATATAAACTTCCTCTTGACACAATCAATATAGCCACACAAAATATATATGAAACAATAGTTTTCAAAACTATAATCATTATCCAGTAAAGACCAGTGATCTCTGAGATGTGACAAGCAAACAAGAAAAGTCCTACAATCATCTAATGTAATGCCTTGAAAGTGTTCAGACCTATGATAGGAAAGAGGAACTGAGTGATCCAGACAGATACCGTGATTTAAGGGAAACTGACAGTCAGGAAGAATACGAATTCTAGAAAACATAGGATGAATCTATTTTAAACTATGTTGTGTAGATTTTTATGGGAATTTTTGGTTTGCATTACTATTTTTAACAAAGTTAAACTGAAGTTTTGAATTTTGGGTATAGTCCCACAGCGTTCATCACGGGACATGGAAAGGTGTTTCATTTGATTTCCATATAAATACTTGTTGTAGTCTTGAGTTTTGTTCTCCTTTACCTCACATATTTCCTTTAAATGTATGTCCAGACTCCAGTCCTTGTTTCCAATAGAATATTGGACATATTGGACAACAGAACATGGGATTTTCCCAGATGATTTAGTTTGTTGGTAAATTCTAGTTGAAATATTATAGGATGAGAATCAGTGCTGCTTAGCTGATTATTATAATTATAATTGTACCAGTAATAGGATCCTGAATAATGTCAGTAAAATTAATAAGATACATAGAATTCATTTCCACAAATAGGCAATTTCCCTTAAAATTTAACATTATGACAGGATCTTGGTGGAGTTTTAATGTGAACCACTTAGATATAAATATCATCTAAATATTGCCCTTAGTTACTTACGTGTAATTCCAGGACATAATTATGTCCTCAGAACCTGATGTTTGCCATTCAAAAGCTACCTCAAATGTCATGTATGATAAACTGCACAAAATGAAAAATGCATTTGGTTATCCATCATTTTTATTCACTCACACATGAAACCAATTTAACTTTGTGTCAGTAGTAAAGCATAGTTGACTATTCTCCTTTGTTTTGCCCATGTCTGGAAGATGATATATGGCAGTGGCATCTGGCTTTGCTTCAGAATGTCACTTGTACCCAGCAGCTGCCCCAAGAACTCTGTTGTGAAGTAAGGAAAGAACAGGAATCAATGCATCCTCTGAATATGAAGAACAGCTTTTTGAGAAAATCCTAAGTAGGAGGGAATTCAGCTATACAGACACTACAGTCCCACTGGGATTCCTACTCTTCACCTAATGGCCATGAACACTGGGTCTTCCTCTATCTCTGCTAATACATGAACGCATGCAAAGCAACAGAATTATGCCTCTTAGTTAACAATCTGTCCACTTTTGTTTGCAAAGTGGGTGAGTAAGCAATAAAATGAAGAGACATGGAATAAACATACTAGGTGATAGATGAAAAATTAACATAAATTCAAGTCTTTTACTAAAGTAACATTACATTGGTTTGTAACACAGTATATGTGTTCACACCTTTCTGGAAACATGGTACTGCCTCACTATCATAACTTCTCTACTATATCATTGGGCCCTTCATCCCTTTAAGCCTTACCCCCTACCCTAATTATCTAGTAGCTGAAATGTTTATTCAGACTTCCAGGGTTAATTGTGTTTGTTTCATTGTTTTAGTTATTTACATTCCACATATGTGTGAAGTCATCTAGTATTTGTTTTTTTACCCTTTCACTTGTATCACATAACATAATCTCATCCAGTTTCATCCATGTTGTTGCAATTAACAAGATGTCATCTCTTTTTAGAGCTGAGTAGTATTCCACTGTGTATATATACCACATTTTCTTTAAATTTTTTTTTAAAGATTTATTTATTTATGCATACAGAAC
>NW_004567110.1:55469222-55470505 GCF_000260355.1 Condylura cristata | reverse complement strand
ATCTACTTTTGGGCATTTGGGCTGCTTCCATGTTTTCCAATTGTAAATAAAGCAGCAATAAACATGGGGGTACAGGTATCTTTTTCAATCAGTATTTTTGTGTCTTTTGGGTAGATACCTAGGACTGGGACTGCTGGGTCGTATACCACATTTCTTAATATGTTCACCTGTCATTGCGTTCTGAAGTCATTTCCGAAACTTGGCAATTAATTGCAATTAACATAGCAGATCACATATCCCTTCAAATTATTGGTTTTGGCTTTCTTGAAGTGGATATCTAGAAGTGGTTAATGGATAGATCATATGAAAGAGCTACTTAATATTTTGAGAAACTGACATACTTTTTCCCCCTAGAAATGGAACAGACTACATTTTCAGCAAAAGTATGAGGGTTCTTTTTTCTTCATATCCCATCACTCATTTCCAATCTTTTTGATATGGGTCATTCTCAGTGTTATGAGGTAGTTTCTTATTGGGATTTTGGTTTTCACTTCTCTGGTAATAATAAACATTTTCCTCTTGTGTCTCATTGTCTTCTTTGGAGAAGCATCTATTTAGCTCTTTTTTTAATTCAATAATTTGCCATCCTATTATTTATTATATTGCATGAGTTCTTTTTAGATTTTGGGTATTAGTCCCTTGCCAGATATATTATGTTATGTATATATTTGGTAGGTTGTCTTTTTCATTTTATCTCTGTTTCTTTTCTTTTCATCTTTGTTGTTTTTGTATACAGTATTTAGTTTGATGTAGTCCTATTATTCATATTTACTTTTATTTCCCTTAAAGATGTTACCAAAGATGTAATTGAAGACAACATAATGGAGGTTTTTGCCTATGTTTTATTCTTTGTATTTTGTGATTTTAGGTCTTATATTCAAATCTTTACTCCACTATGGATGAAATTTTGTGTAGGGTGTGAGATAGTGATATAGTTTCATTCTTTTGCATGTGTCTATCCAGTTTTCATAATACCATTCATTGAAAAGTATTTTATTTCTCATTGCATATTATTTGTTATTTTGTTGAATATTAAACTATATACATACTTTTTTTTCTGGGTTCTTAAATCTAGTACATCAGTTTGTGTGTCTATTTTCCCCAATACCATACTGTATTGATTACATCTTCTTTGTAGAGTAGTTGGAAGAATAGATGTTTGATCCTCTAGTTTACTTTTTTCATAATTGCTGTAGATCCATTACATTTTCAGTAATGTTTGTTATATTACTTGGAAGAATGCCTTAAAAACTTTGATAAGGGGTCCCTTCCTCATGGTGCAG
>NW_004567110.1:55467620-55468172 GCF_000260355.1 Condylura cristata | reverse complement strand
TTATAACTATAAACAAGTGTTAATTTTAATGAATTTGGAAAACATTTTCACTGTAAGACTTTTTCTAAAGTGTTTGTAATATCATCTTTGGCATATGAAAGTATTCTATAAAACATTCACTATAAAATAAACATTCATTTTATTTCCAACTCACTATCATTGGTATTGCAGTAACTACTTGAGTGGTATCTAATTAAATAGTGAAATTGTGTCTTTGGTTAGTTTAGGTTTGTTGAATGACTCTAAGTGTCTATGCTAGTTTTCTGGGACTGCCCTAAATAAATATAATGAAATGGATGGTTTCATAATTCTAGAGTCAGAAGCTCCAAGTGCAAGTATTACCAATTATGAGGGTTATGAAAGAAGACTTCTTTTAAGTTTCATTCTTGGGATGTAGAGATCACATTTATACCTTTTTCAAATATGCATATCTGTCTTTAAATTGCCTATTTTATAAACACACCAGTAGCAGCCAACCTAATGGTGTCATTTTAATTTGATTACCTTTGTGAAGACCCAATCCCCAAATTTAGTCACATTCTGAAGTATTAG